>NC_137869.1:49993071-50257071 GCF_963924005.1 Protomyctophum bolini | reverse complement strand
TCAGACGCGCTACCGTTGCGCCACAAGGCCTACTGATCTCACATCATCATTACCTTCATCTCGCTGGCTTGCCACTGAGAAGAATTTCTTTGATGTTAAAATCACTAATGCTGATTTAAACCGACATGAGGAAGATCTGACCTTGACGTGATTTGAACACGCAACCTTCTGATCTGGAGTCAGACGCGCTACCGTTGCGCCACAAGGTCTACTGATCTCACATCATCATTACCTTCATCTCGCTGGCTTGCCACTGAGAAGAAATTATTTGATGTTAAAATCACTGATGCTGATTTAAACCGACATGATGAAGATCTGACCTTGACGTGATTTGAACACGCAACCTTCTGATCTGGAGTCAGACGCGCTACCGTTGCACCACAAGGCCTACTGTTCTCACATCATCATTACCTTCATCTCGCTGGCTTGCCACTGAGAAGAATTTCTTTGATGTTAAAATCACTGATGCTGATTTAAACCGACATGATGAAGATCGTTAATGTCCAAGTAACAGCTATGCCTTCCTCTGAAAATAGCTGGGGTGCATTTTCGCACGTTAATGCTCTGACCTTGACGTGATTTGAACACGCAACCTTCTGATCTGGAGTCAGACGCGCTACCGTTGCGCCACAAGGCCTACTGATCTCACATCATCATTACCTTCATCTCGCTGGCTTGCCACTGAGAAGAATTTCTTTGATGTTAAAATCACTAATGCTGATTTAAACCGACATGAGGAAGATCTGACCTTGACGTGATTTGAACACGCAACCTTCTGATCTGGAGTCAGACGCGCTACCGTTGCGCCACAAGGCCTACTGATCTCACATCATCATTACCTTCATGTCGCTGGCTTGCCACTGAGAATAATTTCTTTGATGTTAAACTCACTGATGCTGATTTAAACCGACATGATGAAGATCTGACCTTGACGTGATTTGAACACGCAACCTTCTGATCTGGAGTCAGACGCGCTACCGTTGCGCCACAAGGCCTACTGATCTCACATCATCATTACCTTCATCTCGCTGGCTTGCCACTGAGAAGAATTTCTTTGATGTTAACCATCTTTTAGTATGTTATATCACTCATTCTTGAGATGAGGGACAAAAGTGGAAAAAACATGTCCCACACATAAGAGCCTTATTTTATGTAAAAAATAAATTAATTCATAAAAATAAAAGCACTTGCAAAGTTAAGTGTAATACAGTTGTGTATTATTATGCCCTTAATTTCATTATAATTGTTTTCATATTCCATCTGAATTAGTTAAAAGCAGGCCCTGTACCCAAAAAGGCCTGTATTTAGCCTGTCCCCAGCAAGTGGCCACAATTTCAAACTGCCAAAAAAGTGTCTAATACTGTCACAATCACATAAATATACATACTAAATTAAAGTAGATTGTCAACAACATAGCAAATAATATACACAGTTAATTTTAATTTATATTTTCTATTAAATATCTCATATCAAATGTTCGTCCCACGTCTCCGTCAACTCCGTCAGGTTTTTTTAAAAGTCTTAAATTAATCAGAAAATATTGTCGACAGATTTAGCCTGAAGACTCCTTTTCCAAGTCCCATTTATATTTGTTGCAACAGTGGAGTACCTGGTCTGACAAGCATTCAATTGTTTGATATTTTAAACAAACAATGTTGATAACAATGTGGTCACAGCTTTTACATGTCAACTCCGTCAGGACATTATTATGATCTTTGTTAAGAATTCCAAAATAATGTTTATTATTTTAGTTTAGGGGTTAGGTTTAGCTAACAAAATTAAGCAAAAACAAAATGGCTACATTGTACTAAAGAGGGTTAAGATGAAAACAAATGCCATTTTGTCAACTCCGTCAGACGTCAACTCCGTCAGATTTTGTGTCTGACGGAGTTGACGTGTATCTGACGGAGTTGACAAAAGTGTTCCTAAAACAATAAAATTATTGTTTTTGAATAATGGGCAGTATTCTAATTTGGCACACAGTTAGAGCATGCCTTAAGGAACATTTTTGGCTATGGGGCCATCACAGATTTGTCTCGTGGTGACCATGGCAGCCATATTACAAAAGAGCCGCCACCTGCTGTTATTTTACAATAACTCAAGTTTTAGACCACCTAGGATCTTGATTTTGGCGACTAATCATACATTTTAAAAGATGAGAAATACAGTGGTACTATTTAGATTTGTCCTGTGACCATGGCAGCCATTGTTTTTCAAAATGACCACCAACCTGCTGTTATTTTACCAATAACTCAAGTTTTAGACCACCAAGGATCTTGATTCTGGCGACTAATCATTACATTTTCAAGGATGAACTTTCTCTGGGAGAGGTAAGGGCTTATTTCAGGTGCAGGTTGAGTTTCTACTGACAGGACATTAAAAGGAGGTGGGCTTTCTGGCCTTTGACTTGCCCCTTTCAGGTACAGATGCACAGTTTGACTTCACTGGCCACTGCAGGGAACTGTGGGGGAGAAACTTTGGTCTCTTGACACCCCGATTAGGTTCAGGGTTTTTTTTGGTGGAGACTTGCCTTTCATGACATCTTTGCTGCAGCAGTTGATCTCCTTACTGCCAGTGGTGGCACACTCTGGGTCTCTGGGGCATTGTATCTTGGTGGCCTCCTGCCAGTGTTTCTCCATCCTTCTCCTGAGCTCTGTGTTCTGGGGCTCTGTTATAGTCAACTTACATTGTCTTGGCTGGAGATTGCTTTCCTGCAGGGTCCAGCCCAGTCTTGTGCAGATGGCTGCTGGCCCACCTGGAGGCCCCAACCTCACTTGTTCGGTTGGTGTGATTAGGTGGGGTGGTCTTCCCCAATCAGGATGAGGGGTTTGACCCTTTCAAACGGCAGTCTGGCCAAGTGTCTGTATTTAGTTGTGAGTTTAGATACAGGATACGATTGCTCACCCAGCCCCAGGTGACATGAGGTGAAGGCTCCTTTGATTTGGTAACATTGCTTTGGTTGACATGCTGGGGACACAGAGAAAGACACTGATGCCTTCAGTGTCTGCACATCCTGCCTGATGGTCCTGAAGCCAAATCTTCTGTCTTCAGTCTTTCGCTCACTGTTCACTGCTCACTGTTCACCTCACTGAATTTAGCCCAAGGAGTTTGACCCCTAGTTTGGCCATAGACCCCCTAGTTTGGCCATAGCCACTTGCCCAAATGTGCCGACATGTGCTGACCTCATCACATCTGTGATGATGGCTATGGCCGTTTTTAGCCAACGTAGTGTTTTTTGTGCAAAACTAATGCTTGGAATGGATCCAGAATCATGAAAAGCCCCTAGTTTGACATGCCACATGCTACTTAAAGCATAATGAAATTTAGAACATTTAGCCTTATATTGGTTGTTGATGGTACCCAACTTTCAGCAGCTGTCAAACATGCCCCTAGGGTGGTCAAATAGAAACCAATGTGGGATATGTTAGTAGACACCTTTACAAACATTGGTGAAGAAAATTCTTGGTAAGAAATGTATTCACAGATTTTATATTATTCTGATAATATTCCCTGAGTAAATTGGTAAAATAATAGCAGGTCCACCATTTTTGAAAATGTCTACCATCCATGGTCACAGGATAAATCTAAATAGTACAACTGTATTCCTCACCCTTGAAAATGTATGATTAGTCACCAGAATCAAGATCCTAGGTGGTGTAGAACTTGAGTTATTGGGAAATAACAGAAAGTTGGCGGCCATTTTGAAAAATGTCTACCATGGTCAGTGGTCACAGGACAAATCTAAATAGTACCAATGTATCCCACATCCTTGAAAATGTATGATTAGTCACCAGAATCAAGATCCTAGGTGGTGTAGAACTTGAGTTATTGGGAAATAACAGAAAGTTGGCGGCCATTTTGAAAAATGGCTGCCATGTTCACAGGGCAAATCTAAATTGTACCACTGTATTCCTCATCCTTGAAAATGTGGGATTAGTCACCAGAATCAAGATCCTAGGTGGTCTAGAACCTAAATCAGTTAAACTTGTCAACTCCGTCAGATGTTCGTCAACTCCGTCAGACGTTCGTCCCGTGATGTTTTTGTTACTTTCCAAAGAAATAGAAAATTTGCTGTCAAATCTTTTGTGCTTATGTATTGAAACACCAACTGAAATGATACGTAATGATGATTTTTTCTTTTTTTTACATGGTTTTCATGTTATAATATTGAAAATAAAGGTTGAAATGACGGTTTTGAGAAATTGGATATTTCATAATAGTGTGATATTGGAACAAAATAATATTAAAAGATTTGTATTACTTAACTTGATTACTGAAAGCCATTATAAGATAACTGAGGACTTTATATTATTGTTGAAATGATCAAATTAAATTAAAAGGGATTTTAGTGTGTCTGACGGAGTTGACATGAATCAGGTATTAAGTGCATAAATGTCCCATTTTAGAAAGAAATGTTATGCGAAAAACCTGTTCCTTCTCAAGATTGGTAGTTGAGACCTGTGTCTACAAATACATCTATTTGATTTGAATGTATCTTAAAAAAAAAAAAAATCCAGTTTGAAAAAGGTTTTGTCCCTTATCTCAAGAATGGGTGACATAGCTTGTCAAGACGAACATTTTGGTATGTGACTCTCCACACACGGTCGTACGGTTGTTCATACTTTGAATTAAAAGAAGGGTTAACCATCTTTTAGTATGTTATATAGCTTGTCAAGACGAACATTTTGGTATGTGACTCTCCACACACGGTCGTACGGTTGTTCGTACTTTGAATTAAAAGAAGGGTTAACCATCTTTTAGTATGTTATATAGCTTGTCAAGACGAACATTTTGGTATGTGACTCTCCACACACGGTCGTACGGTTGTTCGTACTTTGAATTAAAAGAAGGGTTAACCATCTTTTAGTATGTTATATAGCTTGTCAAGACGAACATTTTGGTATGTGACTCTCCACACACGGTCGTACGGTTGTTCGTACTTTGAATTAAAAGAAGGGTTAACCATCTTTTAGTATGTTATATAGATTGTCAAGACGAACATTTTGGTATGTGACTCTCCACACACGGTCGTACGGTTGTTCGTACTTTGAATTAAAAGAAGGGTTAACCTTTGAAGCGCGATAGCTCCTCCCACAAATGTCGACAGGGTCCCATCTTTTAGTATGTTATATAGCTTGTCAAGACGAACATTTTGGTATGTGACTCTCCACACACGGTCGTACGGTTGTTCGTACTTTGAATTAAAAGAAGGGTTAACCATCTTTTAGTATGTTATATAGCTTGTCAAGACGAACATTTTGGTATGTGACTCTCCACACACGGTCGTACGGTTGTTCGTACTTTGAATTAAAAGAAGGGTTAACCATCTTTTAGTATGTTATATAGCTTGTCAAGACGAACATTTTGGTATGTGACTCTCCACACACGGTCGTACGGTTGTTCGTACTTTGAATTAAAAGAAGGGTTAACCTTTGAAGCGCGATAGCTCCTCCCACAAATGTCGACAGGGTCCCATCTTTTAGTATGTTATATAGCTTGTCAAGACGAACATTTTGGTATGTGACTCTCCACACACGGTCGTACGGTTGTTCGTACTTTGAATTAAAAGAAGGGTTAACCATCTTTTAGTATGTTATATAGCTTGTCAAGACGAACATTTTGGTATGTGACTTTCCACACACGGTCGTACGGTTGTTCGTACTTTGAATTAAAAGAAGGGTTAACCATCTTTTAGTATGTTATATAGCTTGTCAAGACGAACATTTTGGTATGTGACTCTCCACACACGGTCGTACGGTTGTTCGTACTTTGAATTAAAAGAAGGGTTAACCATATTTTAGTATGTTATATAGCTTGTCAAGACGAACATTTTGGTATGTGACTCTCCAAACACGGTCGTACGGTTGTTCGTACTTTGAATTAAAAGAAGGGTTAACCATCTTTTAGTATGTTATATAGCTTGTCAAGACGAACATTTTGGTATGTGACTCTCCACACACAGTCGTACGGTTGTTCGTACTTTGAATTAAAAGAAGGGTTAACCTTTGAAGCGCGATAGCTCCTCCCACAAATGTCGACAGGGTCCCATCTTTTAGTATGTTATATAGCTTGTCAAGACGAACATTTTGGTATGTGACTCTCCACACACGGTCGTACGGTTGTTCGTACTTTGAATTAAAAGAAGGGTTAACCATCTTTTAGTATGTTATATAGCTTGTCAAGACGAACATTTTGGTATGTGACTCTCCACACACGGTCGTACGGTTGTTCGTACTTTGAATTAAAAGAAGGGTTAACCATCTTTTAGTATGTTATATAGCTTGTCAAGACGAACATTTTGGTATGTGACTCTCCACACACGGTCGTACGGTTGTTCGTACTTTAAATTAAAAGAAGGGTTAACCTTTGAAGCGCGATAGCTCCTCCCACAAATGTCGACAGGGTCCCATCTTTTAGTATGTTATATAGCTTGTCAAGACGAACATTTTGGTATGTGACTCTCCACACACGGTCGTACGGTTGTTCGTACTTTGAATTAAAAGAAGGGTTAACCATCTTTTAGTATGTTATATAGCTTGTCAAGACGAACATTTTGGTATGTGACTCTCCACACACGGTCGTACGGTTGTTCGTACTTTGAATTAAAAGAAGGGTTAACCTTTGAAGCGCGATAGCTCCTCCCACAAATGTCGACAGGGTCCCATCTTTTAGTATGTTATATAGCTTGTCAAGACGAACATTTTGGTATGTGACTCTCCACACACGGTCGTACGGTTGTTCGTACTTTGAATTAAAAGAAGGGTTAACCATCTTTTAGTATGTTATATAGCTTGTCAAGACGAACATTTTGGTATGTGACTCTCCACACACGGTCGTACGGTTGTTCGTACTTTGAATTAAAAGAAGGGTTAACCATCTTTTAGTATGTTATATAGCTTGTCAAGACGAACATTTTGGTATGTGACTCTCCACACACAGTCGTACGGTTGTTCGTACTTTGAATTAAAAGAAGGGTTAACCTTTGAAGCGCGATAGCTCCTCCCACAAATGTCGACAGGGTCCCATCTTTTAGTATGTTATATAGCTTGTCAAGACGAACATTTTGGTATGTGACTCTCCACACACGGTCGTACGGTTGTTCGTACTTTGAATTAAAAGAAGGGTTAACCATCTTTTAGTATGTTATATAGCTTGTCAAGACGAACATTTTGGTATGTGACTCTCCACACACGGTCGTACGGTTGTTCGTACTTTGAATTAAAAGAAGGGTTAACCATCTTTTAGTATGTTATATAGCTTGTCAAGACGAACATTTTGGTATGTGACTCTCCACACACGGTCGTACGGTTGTTCGTACTTTAAATTAAAAGAAGGGTTAACCTTTGAAGCGCGATAGCTCCTCCCACAAATGTCGACAGGGTCCCATCTTTTAGTATGTTATATAGCTTGTCAAGACGAACATTTTGGTATGTGACTCTCCACACACGGTCGTACGGTTGTTCGTACTTTGAATTAAAAGAAGGGTTAACCTTTGAAGCGCGATAGCTCCTCCCACAAATGTCGACAGGGTCCCATCTTTTAGTATGTTATATAGCTTGTCAAGACGAACATTTTGGTATGTGACTCTCCACACACGGTCGTACGGTTGTTCGTACTTTGAATTAAAAGAAGGGTTAACCATCTTTTAGTATGTTATATAGCTTGTCAAGACGAACATTTTGGTATGTGACTCTCCACACACGGTCGTACGGTTGTTCGTACTTTGAATTAAAAGAAGGGTTAACATTTGAAGCGCGATAGCTCCTCCCACAAATGTCGACAGGGTCCCATCTTTTAGTATGTTATATAGCTTGTCAAGACGAACATTTTGGTATGTGACTCTCCACACACGGTCGTACGGTTGTTCGTACTTTGAATTAAAAGAAGGGTTAACCTTTGAAGCGCGATAGCTCCTCCCACAAATGTCGACAGGGTCCCATCTTTTAGTATGTTATATAGCTTGTCAAGACGAACATTTTGGTATGTGTTTCTCCACACACGGTCGTACGGTTGTTCTTACTTTGAATTAAAAGAAGGGTTAACCTTTGAAGCACGATAGCTCCTCCCACAAATGTCGACACGGTCCCATCTTTTAGTATGTTATATAGCTTGTCAAGACGAACATTTTGGTATGTGACTCTCCACACACGGTCGTACGGTTGTTCGTACTTTGAATTAAAAGAAGGGTTAACCTTTGAAGCGCGATAGCTCCTCCCACAAATTTCGACAGGGTCCCATCTTTTAGTATGTTATATAGCTTGTCAAGATGAACATTTTGGTATGTGACTCTCCACACACGGTCGTACGGTTGTTCGTACTTTGAACTAAAAGAAGGGTTAACCTTTGAAGCGCGATAGCTCCTCCCACAAATGTCGACAGGGTCCCATCTTTTAGTATGTTATATAGCTTGTCAAGACGAACATTTTGGTATGTGTTTCTCCACACACGGTCGTACGGTTGTTCTTACTTTGAATTAAAAGAAGGGTTAACCTTTGAAGCACGATAGCTCCTCCCACAAATGTCGACACGGTCCCATCTTTTAGTATGTTATATAGCTTGTCAAGACGAACATTTTGGTATGTGTTTCTCCACACACGGTCTTACGGTTGTTCTTACTTTGAATTAAAAGAAGGGTTAACCTTTGAAGCGCGATAGCTCCTCCCACAAATGTCGACACGGTCCCATCTTTTAGTATGTTATATAGCTTGTCAAGACGAACATTTTGGTATGTGTTTCTCCACGCACGGTCGTACGGTTGTTCTTACTTTTAATTAAAAGAAGGGTTAACACTAGGAAGTCGGAG
This sequence comes from Protomyctophum bolini, assembly GCF_963924005.1. Lineage (NCBI taxonomy): Eukaryota > Metazoa > Chordata > Actinopteri > Myctophiformes > Myctophidae > Protomyctophum > Protomyctophum bolini. Next base: position 50,248,268 of record NC_137869.1, on the reverse strand, counting down.
CAGCCGTTCAGACCGATTTTGAGATTTAAAAGTTTATTTTCTTAGCCCATGGAGTCCAGAGAAAGTTCCCCTTGCATGACTTTGTCTAAATATTCGATTGAAATCATCTCTGTTTTTTTCCCCATTTGAAACGTTTTGTAAATATGATTTTAGGCATATATCTACTACTCTGTCTAAAATATTCCGGCCCTTTCGACCGATCTCCCCCATTAACCGCACCCCCGCACCACTCACTCGTTCACACCTCTTCAGCTGGAGACATTGCTGCCTACAGTAGACCGTTTTGTTCCGCCAGCCACTGCGGCGAAAATGGTTAATCTTCAAGCTGCCCCCCCTTTCTTTTTTCCCTCTCTTTTGAATACATTCTTCTTCGTCATGTAACAATGTCTTTCAATGACTTTATTTCCCCCGAAACGGAATAAATATATTGTGAAATATGGTGTGTTGACTGTTCTGTAATAAATAAATAAATTTCGTGGAACATGCTCTTTTCTCCAGGCATCATCGAGAAGAGTAATAACTCATTTTTAGACCATTTGGGAAATAAATAAATAAATCCGGCCCTCGCTTAGTTCCTCCCCCCCCAACGCAATTCTGTAGCCTATACCCAAAGGTAAAAATTTGGCATATGCGGCGGGCCTATGCCAATAAACCATGTATTTAAAATGTTAAATGCTACATCCTACATTGCTTATCTGTCTATTCTGTCTATAAAAATGTTTTTTTTGTACCGTAGGCTATATGCATAGTTTCTGTAAGCCTGAATTAAAGTCTGATTAGTGAGGCTTTTTCCCCCTCTCACAAACAACGTGCTTTGAAGCCTATAAATATTGCTCAACTGTATAATCAAATCAGTATAAATAACGAGTACTTTGTGTTAATTCAACCATGTTTATTGTTTCTTATTGTTCACAATATCAGAAAGCATGCATGAAACAATATAAAGCGAAATAAAATCAGGGAAAACACAAATCCTATGCATTAGTTTCATTTATCTGGTTCAACAAAAATGTCGCTTCTTTCGCTTAGACACACTTGACACATGTCATCGTATATGTCCCAGTGCAGTGCATGATCCACATGCGCGTTTTCCACATTTATGGCAGCTGGATAGCGTCTTGTTTCCACATCTGTCAAGCTGACACTGCCTTCTCTTCTTGGGCGTAGGGGTGTCTGGTGTCTCTGGACCATTCTGGCTCCTCTTGGTGCCTCTTGGTGTCGTAGGCTGGTTCTGTGGTGTCGTAGGCAGCGGCTGCAGTGCGCTGCTGGCGCCGAGGTGTGCGAGGTGGTGGTGGTGAGTCCTTTCCAGTCATGTGAGAGCATGATCCACGAAATTAATTTATTTATTACAGAACAGTCAACACACCATATTTCACAATATATTTATTCCGTTTCGGGGGAAATAAAGTCATTGAAAGACATTGTTACATGACGAAGAAGAATGTATTCAAAAGAGAGGGAAAAAAGAAAGGGGGGGCAGCTTGAAGATTAACCATTTTCGCCGCAGTGGCTGGCGGAACAAAACGGTTGATATTTAAATTGTGCTATTCTCGGCCAATTTTCTACCGATTGTTATAATTCCAAATGGCCTATAATCCGTGAAGTGTACATTTTCATTGGGTGTATAATAATGTATTTATAAGAGAGGGAAGAAAAGAAAAAGAAAAGTGTGTGCGTCTACTGTAGGCAGCAATGTCTCCAGCTGAAGAGGTGTGAACGAGTGAGTGGTGCTGGGGTGCGGTTAATGGGGGAGATCGGTCGAAAGGGCCGGAATATTTTAGACAGAGTAGTAGTGATTTTTTTTCAGCCTTGCTAGTGTTAAAGCATAATTATTATTTTTTGCCTTATATTGGTTTTCAATGGTATACTAATAATCACATTTTTATATGTTATTTGGATGACCCTAAGGATCATAGAAAACCTATAGTATTTATTTACATAATATGGCAATAATCTTTTTTAATTATTTACTATAGTCCTACTGTAATGGACTCCAGGAAATTACATCTGGCCACAGAAGATCACAGGATCTACTGAATGTGAAGGAGGCCTACTGGGGGGCTACCACACTGTCATATGCTCAATATGTCAGTTTGACACATTCAGTAGATCTCGTGATCTTCTGTAGCCAGAGGTAATTTATTGGATTCTAGTAGGACTATAGTAATAAAAAAAGAAATCGCTATAAAATGTGGGAAAACATTTGCCACATGCTCGAATGCCCCCGCCCCCCAGCTAAAATCCCTAAAACGGAAGAAAGCAGCAAATGAAAAAAATACTTCTTTTACTTTCTCTAATAACAACCCAAATAATGAACCTTGGTTGAAAAAAACTAAAGTTGTCCTTTAAGCGATTTTTGACAGCGGGGCGGGGGCATTCGAACAAGTGGCTAAATATGTTTTTTTTTAACAGAGATTTCTTTATTATAATTTATTATAGTCCTACTAGACCCCAGAAAATCACATCTGGCCTCAAAACATCACAGGATCTAGTGAATGTGAATACTTGGGGGATGCCATACTGTGTGTCTTAGGCTCAATATGTCAGTTTGTCACCTCCCCCTTCACTTTCAGTAGATCCTGTGATAGGATAGGATTAGTAGGACTATAGTAAATAATAAAGAAATCGCTGCATAATTTTGTAAAAAAAAATATATATATATATATTTAGCCACCTGTTCGAATGCCCCCACGCGAAAACATCTAAAATTGTTACAACCAAAGACAGCAGCAAATTAAAGAAAAAAAAACCACTCATATTTTACTTTCTCTAATAACAATCTAGTTTCTAGAACATGAACCTTGGTTGGTCTTTGACCGCTGTCAGACAACAGTACAAGGGGTCTCTGGCCCTGGTAGCTCTGGGTGTGGTCCAGGTTCAGAGTCATGTCCAGCTCACAGGAATGGACCCCGAAGGTGTTGACAGAAGACCCCAACGCCTCCAACCGGCTGCCTGGCAACCAAGACAAGGACAAACGTCATCTCTGCCATTTAAACCACACTGATGTATTGTTGAGCTTGTAGATCAACCATTTTTTGGAAACAATAATAAAGTGTAGAGTGAAAGCATGGAGGGGCCTAGTATAGAGCCCTGGGGAACTGCAGAAAACCAAGTATAAAAGCAGATTAGTTAAAATGAACATCTTGCATGTTTTGGTTGAATAAACGTCATCTTGCAGGTCTTGTTTTTAATAAAAGTGTATTTATGTAGCTACATCAGGGAGGAGACACTCTGGGAATCATGCACACGTTTCATTTAGATTTGAGCATCAGTGTGTTTGTTAGTGGTGGAAGTATATACCACAATGTAGGTATTTGCAATATTATTATTATTTATTTTTCGCATTTCCTTGTAGCAAATACATTTGCTTTTCACATTTGTTTCTACATGTTTCATGTCACTGTTAGCTGACTTTGACCCATTTTTTATTTATATGTTTGCATACAGACAACTACATCCCTTCACCCATTTCAACACAAGGTATTTGCAATATTAAGCACTGAAAGTAAAAGTAACCTAGTCATTTTGCAGAATATTGTCCACGTCACAGGTTTCCACACAAAATGCAGATGAAAATGGCAGATCTACAAGCTCAGATATTTTCAAATGTAATGTTTTACTTTACTTTTACCTTTTTTAACTGTAGGCTACTACAGTAAAGTAAAAAAAAGTCTTCAAAAGTGTATAGTAGGCCTACTCAGGTATTATGTAGGCCTACTTAACCCATCCTTCAGTGCCACAGTCAGTCAGCCATCTTTGTCACAGGTGCCAGTTTTTTCATACAATATAGAAATCTTTGAAGACCCACAGAATATGTTGTGCTATACCAAAATATGATGTCACATATCTCAAATGAAAGATCTACTACTCTACTTTGCCCAGAAAAAATAAGTGAGTCGTTTGCTTTCACCGTTCTGAAGTTATTGACCTTTGAATGAAGCTTGGTTTTATAAAAACGGCCATCTTGGAAACTGGAAGCTGAGAAAACTGCATTTTAGTGTGAGGTACTTTCTCACTCAGAATTCTCACTAAAGACTTTTATTTTTTATGTCAGTGATATCACACAGTACTTGTTCTCACAAAAAAAAAAAAAAAAGGAAGAAAAAAAAAAGTTTTTTTTCTTTTTTACTGAAAAACATTTTTAAAAATTTAAAGCTAGGAAAAAATATAAAAAACAAAAAAAAAAAAAAAAAACGGGCCCCCCCCGTTTATACAGGGGCCCCCTGGCTCCAGGCCAGGGGTACCCAAGTACCCAATCTGGCCCTGGATAAAAATATCGTTTTGACAGAGTTGGTGCACCACCCTGTGGCACCAGCTGGCGCTGCATGCTGGTTGCAAAGTGGCAGCACACGCACGCATGCACGCGCGCGCACGTGCACACGCATGCACGCGCGCGCATGCACGGGCAACGCGTGTCGAGTACTCTCGGGGTTGTTGGGACTGGGAGTGAGTCAATGTCCGATTGGAATTATATACTTTTCTTCACTAGTTCATGGTGGTCGTGAGGTGAGCTACGCACACCGTCGCACACACACATCGATGTTTGGCGGGAAGGTTTCTTGTGTTGTTTCTGCTTGAGGTCTCAATACGTTTACATTGCCAAAGCACACACACACGCACACGAGGGGGGGGGGGATCTTCCATGTTTGGGAAAGTGTGTGTGTGTGTGTGTGTGTGTGTGTGTGTGTGAGAGAGAGAGAGAGAGAGAAATGAGTGACTGTAACATTGTGACGCTCAGCACCGTACAAGTAGACTAGTGTTTGCATGGAGTGATTGCTACATTTGATCAAACGAGTATTTAGTTGGTTACTTTGAGAGCGAGAGAGACGACCCTGCGCCTCAACAAAAAGTTGCATCGCCTCAAAATGGGGGGGGAGAGAAGAGATAACAAAGCCCCAGCCTACAGTCAGTGACTCATAGTGGGCCGATGAGGGGTAAAAGAAAACGTTTGGTAACAGTTACAGTTGGGGGGGGGGAGAGGGAGAAGAGATCGAGGCTCAGCGGCCTTTAGTGATTGCTACGTTTGAGTACAATAATCATACATGAAATATTTTACATGCATAGATGACAGTATAAAACACATTGACTGTGAGAGCAGCATGCGTTTCTTTTTTCGCTGGCATCATTCTTACAAGACATAAACTGTAATCGGCCAGTCGCCTACAGTGGATTTACATTTATCACACTGCGTAATCTCCCGTTTACAATATCATTTGCGTGGGTCTCTCTTTCCACCCACTGACATCTCTTTTGGCTAAACTTTGAGCTAAGATTGAAGGGGACGGGAGGCAAGCTCTATACGTCGGGTGTTGCTTTGCATACGGCAGCTTGTGATAATATACGAGCGACTCATTTGATTGATATGTAACTGAAACTGAGCACACACACACACACACACACACACACACACACACACACACACACACACGGGGTGTGCGAAGAGAATCATACTAGCGATAACAGAAACGGGGCAAGTGTTCTTGTTACGTCTTACGAGCTTGCTAGTTAGGCCTACGTCTTACGTGACGAACACTTGCCCCGTTTATGTTATCGCTAGTATGATTCTCTTCGTTCACACACACACACACACACACACACACACACACACACACACACACACACACACACACACGAAATCAGCCTGTTGCGACTGCGAGAGGGAACAGAAAGCCTCACTCTGAGTCACTCACTCGTCTGTCTCTCTCGCTCGCTCTCACAAACCAACCTGTCTTTCGTCTTGGTGCTTTTCCTACCACCAACGACAAGGGGGCGGCAGAAAAGCAACCATTTGGGGTTGGTTTTTTTTAGCACATGATTTCAGAGTGTTCCTACCATATATGCGAGTTAAAGTCGCAGTCACAAGTTGCGCAACAGTCCCGTCTATTGAAATCCAATTAAAAGTGATTAATTTCGGGATTACGGACGGGAACCCATTTTGGCGTTTTAAGCATTTTAAGCCATTGGAAAATATATATATTATTTCAGAGCAAACAGTTTGAACTCAAATCTTTGATTCTGGCGGGTCCCTGGAACAACATTTTGAGATGGGGGTCAGAGCTCAGAGGCTAAATATATATTCTAGTCATTGACATGAAATAGTTTGAGAACCACTGACATCTATAGAAACATAGGTTTTCAGAAAACCGTCATGATTTAGAAGACATTTTGTAGAATTGAAGACGGGTCCAAATGAAATGGGTTAAGTTACTTTAGTACACCACTGTGTGCGTGTGCCTCTGTGCACATGCATGCGTGTGTGTGTGTGTGTGTGTGTGTGTGTGTGTGTGTGTGTGTGTGTGTGTGTGTATACCTGCCAGGTAGACGGTGAAGAAGTCCTGCAGATGCTCCCTCACCACCTCTCTCACGTTCTTCTCAGCGTCGGTGAGCTGAGCTTGCTCCATGAGCAGCTGCATCTGGACGTTGACCTGCTGTAGGCCTACATCACATCAGAGGGTATGACCTGAACATCAGGTGGTCTCGTTATTAGCTTACTGTTTGACCTGAACATCAGGTGGTCTGTTTGCGAACGCCAGTGAGCCATTCATTATGTAACCCAGCAGAACATGTCGGTTTGTCACGCTGTGACACCACCCACCCGCCACCAGAGGGTGCAGCTGTATCACACAAAAAAGAAACACTCCCACGCACGCACCTGTTATTGGTTTATCGTTTGACCTGCACATCAGGTGGTCTCGTTATAAGCTTACTGTTTGACCTGAACACCATCAGGTTGTTGAGGTTCAAGGAGTTTTAGGCTATTGCCATTCCATACAAAGTAGGCTACAGAAGGAAATTTGTTCACCAAGGTCCTGGTGGCTAAAATGATAAATGATAAAAAAATACACTATAAACATTTCATAAGGACTCTCTAAAATTCATAAAAGCCTAAAGTGCAAAAAAAGCAATTACACGACTAATACAAAAAACGCAGGATTAAACAAACTGTCACCAGTTCAGTTCATGAATAATGCAGAGTTCATGTGTTAATGTATCAAGAGGTCACTATAGTGCAGAGAATTTGGAAATCAAAGTTTTGTTTTCTACATCACAAAAAGGTAGACATTTCAGCTATCCAGCCTTCAGTGAAGTTCAGTCTATGTGGCACTTAGCCCAAACCTTTAGACTCTCGTAGAGGGTTTTTTCGATTCTGACGGATAAACGGAGCTACACCCAAATATGGTCGCGCAGAGCAACGTTTGTGCCTCAAAATCACTCTTACCTTGTACAAATACAAAATCTAAGCTGCTTTTTCGTTTGCCCCACTTGTCCGGTGGGTGTGCGTCAAACAATTACACACCATAGGACCGTAGTTTTCAATAAAAAAGGTATTTTAATCCACTCACACGTTGCTCTGCGCGACCATATTTGGGTGTAGCTCCGTTTAGACTGGAGTTGTTCCTCTGCCTCATCCGGATAGCCCTCGGGTGTCTGGTCGACATTGTCCATGCCACGCATTGTGGCGGCACGCAATGTTATGTATGCAGATGTTACAAACTAAAGAGAGCATAATGCAGTTATAGAGGTAATGGTATGATGATTACTGTAATTACTGTTGGAGGAGATAAGTATAAAGGATAACATATATTAACGATTATAGTACTATCAACATTCACGATTGTATTTAAATATTAGGCCTACCTTATTATTCAGTATTGAATTGTAGAACTTTGTACCTCAATGAAGTCCCAGGCATGTTGAACATTTGCCTTCACCTCCTTTTTTAGGGATTTGTGGTTAAAGAACACCTTCAAGTTGGACAATATTATGTTCCTCTAGAGCTTACACTACTCTGTGCGAATAAGAGGTTTGAGTGGATCACCCCAAGGCTAGTCTCTCAAGACAGACTGTTGCCTCGCGTCAACTAGTCTGTCGGCAAGCAGTAGAAAGAAACGTATCACTGGCCTACAAGTATGGACGCTGTAGTTCAGGAAGTCAGCCGCGCAATCACCCAATCACATTTAGTGGGCGGGATTTACATGTGTGTGCGGCTAGGAAATTTCGTCCCACTGGAAGCAAACCTATACACGCTTCTTATTATTGAACATGGCTTCCTCTGGTCAACAAACAACACCAAAGAAACCTATTACGAATGTATGTAGAGTTTGTGGAGATTATTTAAACTTTAAAGTATGGAGTAAAAGGACAAGTATTTAATTTATTCACAAATTTGTGCAACTGCGTCGACATCTCCATCTCACCTCACAAAAAAACGGGTAAGTGCTATCTAATGTCCTATGTTGAACAAATAAGTGTAAACTCCGTCAAACTAAATGTAATGTAAACTGTGTACAGTACAAAGTATGAATAAAAGCGTTGGTTATGATTAAGTGTAACTTCAATCAAACGCGTTGATTGTGTTGTGGTGGTGGGGTGTGCTAATATTTACGTTTCCCAACAAATTACCCCTTTATTTAAGCAACTTCAGAACAGTCCGTGGCGTACAAATATAACTGACGTAAAACAAATGTATTTTGCAGTACAACAAAAGTTATAAAAGCTTTGGTTTAGTGTTCAATCTGAAAGTGAATTGATTTGGAAACCGCGGGGGCTCCTTTTCACACTGTTTCACAAATCACATTAGGATACAAAGCCTTTCAGACGTGGTATTATCTATATTTTTGCTTTAAACTTTGAGAAGGGGTCCATTACGTTTTACAGGTCAACAAGGACCCATTATCTAGTGTAATCAATGAATATAAATCCTCTTACATTAGCTACATTTATTGTCTAAATTTCAAATGGTGTTGCATATTTATAATAAACTTGATTTAATGGATGGATGGGTCCATATGATCGTTTGACAGTACTAAAAGTACATTCAGTGTATTTTATTTTAGACACTAATCCCTTAAATACTCAGCACTTGATCAAAATGGGTGATCTATAAGGTCACAATACTAGCACTGAGATGCATTGTGACTCGTGAGTTTAAAGCTGGCTGTTTTTCTGCATGCCATGATGCAACATGCATAAGTAGTAGTACACATGGTTAAATTGTATTTTCTAGCATTATTATGATTAAATGTTAATAAACGGCATGTTTTCAGAGTAAAGAAGCCACCACTTCATCTGCAGTGATGCCAACCATCATAGAACAACAAGTCCGGCCAAAGATTCCATTGGCAACATCTCAGCCAGCAGGCCAGAAGCAGACCTATGGGAAGCCTATAGCTGTCATACCCTTTTCCCCAGGCACTGTAAAGGTTAGTATTATTTATGTTCCATTACAGAATACACCTACCTACCCCAAATGTTAATTTGTCCCTCTTGTTTGGAATTTGATATATTAATATAAAATAAATCTCAACTGAAGGCAACGAAAACAACGATTTATCAGGAGAATAATCAGGGTACTTGTTTCTAAAATAAATATATACACTATATATACTCAGAAATATTAAAATCTAGTGATTTCAATTAAATAATTGTTGCAGCCATAAATAATTCTATGACTCCTGATACTACTACTAATGGTAATAATTAATATGTCATTGTCCACAGGTTCAAATGACTTCTCAGCAAAGTCGTGGCAGTCGAATCCTACGTGGGACCTATGAAAAGATGGGAGAAGTACTTCTTAGAGGGAAATATGAACAACTCCCAAAGTTACTGATGGCGGTACCTAGCTTGGTGGATGCAACAGTGGATAGAGTTCTTAAACTTTTGAAGGAAGAGTGTAAGTCACTGTGTAGGCCATCGTTCAACTCTGTATTAAGGCAAACAAATACAAGTTTACAAGTCTCCCAAGCTTGATGAAATTGCCTGTATAATTATTCTTGGTGGTCTTAATAAAAAATGAAACTCTGGAGAAATACAAAACTGTTTTTCATTATCTGAATTTCTGAAAAGTACAACAAATGAAGCTACCATGAAGGACATGAAGTGCCAGTCAATGGACAGTCATTCACATTATCATTTGCACCCCATTGTGTCAAAGTCTGAGACACTGCATACCAAATGTTTATTTTCATCTGTAAAATCAACTCTAAAGTAAAAGATTAGAATCGTCTTTGCAAGAGAATGACAATGTGACATAAAACAAATTTCAGATTTCTTTATTAGTGAAATTGCACAAGGACTTTTGATTACCATGGTACAGGATAATGGAATGTGCATCTTCTCCATCTCTCCCTCCCCTGCCAAAGGCCTGCATATATGACTCTAAGTTCTTGGGGGGCCCATAATTGACAACAATATTGACTTCTTTGAAATCTACGCCCATTCCCAAAGCTGAAGTCGCGATCACCACTCGTAGGACAGAGTTCAAAGCCAGGACAGGCACAGCCACTCGAAGGATGCCACGCAGCTCTCCAACTAATCCACACCACTTGCGGAATGGTGCAGCAGAGTCTTGCCCCTCACCCCTAGAAAACAAAATGTTAAAATAAGTAGATTATCAATACTTGTTTACATATACAACTTGATCTACAATTCTACATGATACAGCATGATCTCACACACACACACACACACACGTAGGCCTTTAGCAGGCACTCTTCATCCAGACTCAGAACTAACAGTAAACAAGGTAAACAAATCTAGAACCACTTGAGGGGGTCCAGGTGGTCCCCAGCTAAATGATGGAGAGTTGGTAACCCTACCCTCATTAGAACTTTAACTCTTGAGTGTAAAATGAAATCAAATGGACCCTTAAGGGGCCATTTGGTTTAATTTTACGCTCTCCAGAGTTCAAGTATTGTTAAACATTTGCATTGCTTAATTTATAAGAAGTCTACACAATTAGAGAATGTAGAAATATTGTTATGAAAATATATAAAGACAGGGCGATGCCAAGTCAACAATGAAACCTAGCACTTGTCTACATCTTAACATGTTCTAGTTTGCTGGTATAGTTTATACATTCCAGGTTCTGAAAAATAGTATGTTAATCCAGCTGTAATCAAAAATGTCTGTTAACAAACGATTAGCGATAGCATTTAGTACTCAACTGTATGGGGGATGGTACGCTACTTTAGAAAGAACGAGTAAAGTTGATAGCCAGCAAGGAAGAGGAACAACAACATTACTGTACGTGTTTACGAAACTGAAAACCTAGCATATCTGAGTTGTTGTGTGAATGTGTGTATGTGAAATACACACATTCACAAATCATCCGTTAATAACCCCTTTGCGGTTGGAGTTGCTGAATTGAGGTGGTCAGTTTAGTAAAACCGTACAATTACAATGGGGAGAGATTAATAAATGAACACTTACCACTGCACAACAGTATGGGAAGGCTTCGGACAGTAGGGAACACACCGTTGGCCAAGCTTGATATACGAGGCTTTTTCCAAAACCAGTAGGTAAACATAATAAAACATCTCGTCGATCGATTAAATATTTCAAACAAATGTGCTGAAGCGGTTTGATATGTTCAACATTGTGTAGAACAGCAACTCTCCTTAGCACACTAGCAAAAAATTCCTCCTCCGTTAAATCCATGTTTTGTTCCGCAAAGGAATGGTTGAAAGTAGGAATGAAAACAGTGCGGCACAGCGGTAGTAGTGGAACTCGGCGGAAAAGCAAGGGCCTTTTCCGGTTGATAGAAATTCTAAACAGACCTTGCCCCCAGAGTCTAATTTCGAGGAACAACAGGGGAGGCGCTGTTTTCCCGAATATTTGACGATGGGATTCTCAGATTGCCCCAAGGCTGACCTAATAGGCAAAAATAAAATAAAATCAATAAAATATGGCCGCACCAAAGTATATAATTCAGAATATTACATATCAAACTTGTTGATCCAAAACCAGCACTGCAACTCATCGTCATAGTATTAATAAATGTGTGATATTTTTTAAAATATTAATTAAATCTTGATATCTTCGACATACCACTGTGCTCTTTTGCTCCATTAATTCGGTGTAGGTGTGAGTAATGTGTTTCACCACCTTAGCTTTGATCTTATCAAGAGCTCGTATATTGTGAACGAGGACCCGCTTGACTAAGACAGTCATACGCAGACGCAATGAATCATAATCCTGTTTGAAACAAAGTTTATATTTATTAATTATATGTTATAAATGTTTATGTTTGGTTATTACACAGGATGTGGCTATGTGTGTGCTACACGTATACCTCTGGTGATGATAGGACCTTGTGCAGAGGGACATCCACTGCCCCTTTATTTCTGTGGGCAAATGCAAGTGCCCAAAGAAGCATCTGGTTGCCATGTCCTTGGCTTTGATGCTTGGCGTGTGCTGTCAACTGTTGAGAGAATTGTTTTTTGTTTTTACTTAATTGTATGCACCTTTCTTAGCATACACATTGTTCTGTTACTACTGTTATACTATTAATAATATCACTCATTTCTATTACTATTATTATTATATTACTATTTGCCTAATGCTTTTGTTCTGTGTTTTCTAGCAGTTATTAAAGTTTTTATCTGACCTGCACATTGTCCCATGTGAGTGAATATGAGTTGCCCCTGGGCAGTCTAGGACCAAATGTCAGTTTCCTTTTTGCCTTCATTGGTACTACCTAAAGGTGTTAAAAAAACAATAACTTCCTATCTAATATGGTGTATTTTAGATGCATTTTAATTATGTGTTTTTTGGAATACTTGAATGAGAGTAATATTCCTTTATTTTGCAACAATGACTCTACTTTTTAATAGGCTCAATAGTAGGCCTAATAGTTAAAAATGTTTACATACCTCAACTGATGTCTTCCATAACTTCAGCTGGTGGTCATGGCCACGGCGCATACTGTCTACATGGCCCCTAGCAGCATTGATGCTCTGACTGACTCCCAGGCTGTTAAGGGTCTGGGACATCTTTTGAGAGCAGCCCTGCCTCCAACATCGACGCCTAGACAACTTTGCACAAATTTCTGTTTTTGCAAGCAAGCTGTATACAAGTGACAATATAACTGGCAGTTCTAATATTACACATGTCATATATAATATAATCAATTGAAATGTAGGAAAATATAGATTAGGCCTACCTCTTGTTTGAGTAACTGTGAGACAAAGGTACTGAAGGCTTTTTTTGCTCCTTCTATCGTATAAAGTGTCCTGAATAATAGAAGGTATTTGTAGTTGCGTAAATAGCTGAACGCTTGTGCTCTTGGTCCATCTGTACCACATGCATGCACGAGTGCACACACGCACGCACACACGTGTAACAGAGAAAATGTAGTTCCACTTGCAGTAGGCTACTGTGTTCTATGTATTCTCAACCTTTGGGAATGCCCCCCCCCCCTTACCTGTAGACTTGGTAAGTAAAACCCCTCCTTCTTCCCAGTCTACGTCTTGAATATCACATGGTAGGTTGAGAAATTTGAGCTCCTGTTTGGCGTGACAAAAGTTATATTGTATTTCAGTGAATGTAACCTAATTCATGGTACAAGGATGTGAACATCACTGCACACACCTAATGTGTCTTTTCTTTTTGGTGTTAAGCTGTGATTCTGAAACGATATGAAGCTGTGCTGGTTCTGACAATGTCATTAATTTCCTCATTTATCGCCAGCCTGATTGTGAATAAATGGCTGTTGCCGATGCTGTCTGAAGACTTGGGCGAATTCCTTTAATAGGCAATTCACACTGAGACGGACTGAATCCGTTTAATTGGAACCGTTTCCGAATACGGTTGCCTGGTCCCCTATGGCCATGATTCACATTGCCCGAGATTCAACAGCGCACCCAAGAGTACACTTGCATAACACACTTTAATCCTCCTTATGGCGGTGTGCTTGATGGCTGGCGCTCCCGGACACTGACCATCAACTCTGTGACATTGTCTCAAATAAATCCAGACACACTGCATTGCAATGAAGTATACTACTTAACTGTCAGCCTGCCATATTCACTGTGTCAGTCAGTTCTGTGCTCCAGTGTCGTGTTTGATATTAGTTTGCTATGGATTCTACTTTAGCATTATTATTATTTTGTTTTACTTTGGAAACTATGCCAAGCAAAGCCCAAGAGCCACGTCTAGTTCGCAGAATAAGATCAGCGCGTACTGCGGGCGGCGTTGAGAAATGCGCTGGTGTTACACGTCGTGCTTGGCTTGTCGACTAGAGATTATGTCACGTTCTTTAGGTACGCATCAGGGGGGCAGTCAGACAGATATTTTGTGAAGCCATAAGGAAATGAAAGTTCATATAATGGCCTGTTGTGGCGCTGTCATTGGGCTCAAAAAAACCCATAGCCCCATAGAAGTCCATGTATTTGGGCCCAACTTCACCTAGACTGTATTACCTTAATAAACATGGTCATGAATACTTTTTGCTTCCAGTCACTAGTTTAAAGTCTCATTTCTAATGTCATAATATTCTTTTTGGAAAATGATGGTCCCATTTATAAAAAAAATGACCATAAAGTTGCGCATGTTCTGAGGGGCGTGGCTACCGTTACAGTCTATGAACGGGATCCCCCACCCACTCGAGTCAAAATAAAAACCAACAAAGAAGAAGGGGGGAAGTCCCGCCTCGTTGTCTGGGCCAGCCAATGGGCCAGCTGGGCCCAAACGGATCTAGAAAGATGGCGACTTCCAGTGCAAGGACCTGGCCCCATTGAGTGGACAGATCTAAGATAGGAAAAAAAAAATAATAATAATAAAAAAATGTAGGGAATGGGCTCGAGACATGTGTACTAAGGTGGCTATTTTGGTTTGTTTTCCTTTTTGCTTTGTTATTTCTTTTGGTTCTGATTTCTATGGTATGGTGTGAATGATGGTGTAGATGAACTGGAGGTACCCCCCCCCCCCCCCCCCCTGTCCTAATGTGGTTGTTTTGTTTTTTTGTTTGTTTATATGTTATGTCAGTTTGGCAAAGTATGTCCATTGTAAAGGTTTGTTAAGTGGCTGTATGTGAAAAAACTTAAAAACCAATAAAAATATTAAAAATGATATAGCCAACTACGCCACCTGTGAAATTGCACCCCAGGAAATAGTTAAAAGATCTGATTAAAACCTGAGTTACTTATGACTCACAGATTCGTTGTACATTAAATTAATAAAGGCAGAAATGGGTTTACAAAAGTACAAAGCTGTATTCAGTTACTTTAGGTATCATATCATGAGGTTCCTTGGACATAAACAAGGTAAAACTGTATTAAAGTACTTCAGGATTACGGATTGTGACACTCAAGGACTGGTGCTGAGGGTTACCAGGGGGGACAGGGGACCAGCTAACCCGCCCAGGGTAGTGGCACCCCAAACCACAGAACACAATTAACAAGAACAAACTCAAAGGCACACAAAAAAGGGAAGGGGATACCACTACCACTGGGACGGGCGCCGCCTGGTCCAGACCCGGAGGCCTCAGCCCCAGAACTAGCATAGAGAGAACAATTAAAACACATTATTGAGCATCCAGACAACACAGGGTTATACAGGTCTCCATAAACAGGCCCCAATAGAACATTCCCAGTTCATACATAATTATAATGTTTCTTCCTTTGATTAGTCGATCAGTGGTTGGTCAGTGTTGAGTGATTATTCAGGCAAGGCTAAACAGCAACGTGGCTTCCTTTCACCAAGCCCACTCATTTAGGGGCAGGATGCCTCCAGGCACACAAGGGGTAGACAACTCGAGAGGGGGGGGGGGGGGGTGCCGTCCGTGCAGAGACGGACGGTAGCACACAGACTGGTTTGAGCATAATGAAAACAAACAATACTGAAGCCCATTAGGCCAGCTTTGTTTGAGGGATGGATATTGTCATGGGGTCCTTCATGACACACGCTGTGGGACTGCGTGGCCTGCTGAAGCCCAAAGGGCCAGCATGATAGGAAGAGGAATATGTGTGGATGCGTGAGGTCAACTCACGGACTCACGGACGCACCTATTTTCATTTTCAATGAGACCTGCGTTTCAGGCGACAACGCAAGCGTATTTATGTGCAGGGCGCGGTCCCGTCAAATTGGCGCCCGCATTCTCATTTCGTGCACACGCCCGCGACTCACCAGACCTGGATTCAATTTAGCTTTTTTTTTTTACACTTGCGGGTTGTGTTGTTGCGTCCCTCTTGAGCAGACCTGTAGCAGACCTGTCGTTGATTCAGGCGTGTGTTCATCGCTGCCCATTTGAAAGGACCTTATGAGTGTGATGCCCTAGGGCGAGAAGTGACCTCGCATCTGCCTGGGTGAAGGCAGACTGCTGGGCGAGGGCTGGCACTTTTGCATGGTGGGACAGATCATATGGAATGAATTCGATGACGGGCTCATCCTCAAAATGCTGTCCTATTCCTTTCATTACAATTTAGAGCCCTTGCAGCCTCTCAAGCACATACCAGGGCTTAAATGTTGCGTTCACATGGGCAGATGCAAAGCTACAACAGTCTGTTCATTGTCAATGGAAGCCAGCGACATGAAGATGCAAAGATGCATCAGACGTTTGTAGGTGCTGCAAAAGCTACAACAGTTACAAATACACGTGTAAATATTTATTAACAGTTTGCAGAATTACAGTACATTTCAAGCACAAACTCAATACAAAGACTGTTAACTGTGAGTGGACGACCCAATTAAGCTTACACTTGTTTACATTTGTTTTGTTTGCATCAAAACATTTAGAGACGTACAAATAGACACTTCTATATAGTTAAAGAACAGAACAGGAATTCATCATAAAGGTATCAAAAAGGGAAAAGAATACAGTGAGGGGGAAAACGGGGGGCATTGGGGGGGATTCAGATTTTACGAGGGCCAGTTTCGAATTGCAGCCGTCCGTAGGTGCAAGGTGAGAGCGGTTTTGAAGTAGTCAAGGGATTCACATGGCTTAATGACTGTTGGTAGGGCGTTCCACATCCAACAGTCATTAAGACATGTGAATCCCTTGACTCCTTCAAAAACGCAGCATTAGGGTTTGACATGGCTCCAATCAGAGCCATAGAGTAAGACAGAGTTACGACAACTCCGTTCACTTCATGGGGCCAGTCTATGGGCTCGCACGAGTAGGCTACATGAACCACCTGACCGGGCTGTTTTCTGCCACCTCAATGTCGCAACAATGTCTACTACTCTAGTGGCTTTAACTTAGGGCTGTATTTTGCGTGTCTTAAGTACCAGGTCTTATTACCTAACTTGAGTAAACTAAAGACCTGGAGGCGTGATCAATGCTTTTTGGCCACTCAGAATAGCCAAATGGCATTGATCACGCCTCCAGGTCTTTAATTTACTCAAGTTAGGTAATAAGACCTGGTACTTAAGACACTCAAAATACAGCCCTTAAAGTTGGCTCCAATGCGCTGTAGCCAGGGTTGCCAGGTTTTGCGAGAGAAGCAAGCAACCAGGTCTATGAAAACAAGCCCAAAAGAAGTGAGGTCTGTTACCTTTAAACATGCACCTATAGGATATTTGAATAGCAGATCTACAAGCTCACAACGCATTGTTAGCTTGTAGATCTGCTATTTTCAACAACAACAAAAATCTTGAGGAAATTTTGAAATATGAGGGGAACAAATCTTGTATGCGCCTGCCAGGGACGCGTGATTTGGAATCCCACCAAAGCTCCAGGGTCCCATAGCGGCAGTGACGAGTCTGTGGGGGCCGGAGGGCCAGGGCCCCCATGAGGATTTTCGGGGAATTGCACACAACCACACCGTAGTCTGAAAACCCACCTCTTCAGACTCCATCATGGCCCATAGCACTTACTCTACCCTAGATAGCACTTCTGTAGACTTAGATAGCATTTGAAACAGACTTATAGCATGTTATGTAGACAGCACTAGAATTGCATTGTATATAGTCATAGCACGCCATAGTACATATGTATAGCATAGTAGTATATATGTAAAGTTTATACGTATAAATTTCATTATATAGATATTCCACTGTTACTTTCTTAGCTTACGCATGTTTCATGATGAATGTTTTTATGTGATGTATTCCCATGCTTTTGTTCTTGCTTAATGTAAGTCGCTCTGGATTAAGAGCGTCTGCTAAATTGTAAATTGTAATTGTAAATTGAAGACAGTCAAGACACTGTCCAACACCGCCCTCCCCTGGCTAAACCAGGCATGGGCCCCATGAGGATTATGAAAACTATTCGTTAGGATCCAGCACCCGCCTTACCATCTGATTGGCTCCCGGGCAGGCATAGTAGGTTAGGTTTCTGGTTTAAAGGTCACAGAGCGTGTTTTTCACATTTTTAGCAGCGTTTCTCCATCGGTTTTCCGAAAAACGTGTCCAGTGTGCATTATAGCCAGGTCCGTTAATTTGGCGCAATTGGAGGCATCTGCCTGGAGCTGTTTTCTTTTCCAGCAAGATTCCAGCAAATAAAACTTTGTTTCTCCTGCTCTCCTGCTCGGCTGCTGCTGCCCCCCAGGCAGGCCAGCCCAGGTCACTTAAGACACGCAAAATACTTAGTCTCCATATATGGGGATATTCGACTAGCACGTTGGGTTATATGACATAGGCTATGACATGTCTAGTATGACAATCCCTATAGCCTATTTGGTGCGGGTTGACCTAAGGCTGATATCAGATCGATATGGTAGAAGTTAGAACCCATATAGCCTATGGATCTTAATGGCTCAGTTATCCTGACAAAGCGTAATCGGATAATAATAGAGGTCTGCTCAAGGCAGAAGGCGAAGCATCAGCTGGTTTAAGTTCTAATCGGACACCACCAGTGACACCACTGCGGCGGGTCCTAACCCAGACAACCAGCATCAGAGCTATGAGCTATTTTATAACTGGTTTAAACAATATTAAGCCCAACAAACGCAACCCAGTGCCTGAGTGCCCACAACTACAAATATTTGCAAGCAACTTTACAGAAAAAAACTGAACAGAAACCAATCCCAAAGTCGCTTTACTCGCTTATAATAAACGGACATGGCAACACTGACATGTCAGCTGGCGAAGGGTCGCGTTTCGATAACGTCATCGTAGCATGCGACGAGTTGAACGTGCGTTCCCCACGCTGTTTATGTTCCTCCGAGTTGTTTTGGTGTAAAACATGGATATAAAAACGCAGCTAATACTTTGAATACAAAATAAATAACGATACTTTGAACAAAAGTGCAAATGACGTCGCGAGAGTCCGGAGGCGGCGGCGACGCCGTCAGAACGTTCGAGAAATGGAAGAAAAAGTACAACAGGAAGAAAACACGAGTCGACAAACAGAGGAAAGAGAAACACAAGCCCGAGTGGCAACTGGAGCGAGAAAACATCCAACAACTGGTCAGCAAGTACGTTTACGATACATTACTCTGTTACAGTGTACACAGATTCTGTTACAATGTAAACATGTCCGTCTGGTACCATGCACTAATGGCAGTGGTTCCCAAAGTGGGGTCCTTGAGGGAGTTCCAGGGGGTCCCCAGCTTGATATTTTGGAACCAAATGATTATGGACCCTTATGGGTCTGTAACTAGAGTGTACACTCTCTGGGTTAAAGCAACATTGATTTTACAATATAAATTTGGGGTCCCAGAAATAGAAATGCCATTAAATGGGGGTCCGTAGACTAATGCATGTCAAACTGGGGGTCCTTGAAATTAAGCGGGTTGAAAATCGCTGCTAGAGCCGTAAAGCGCTTCTCTTATGGTGTGGGGATGGGTCCGATTAATCGATTAATCGATTATCGTTAATAGGACCCGAAATCGATTATGAAAATTAATAATCGGAAATTCTCTGACGTTTCCGTTGTCTCCTATAGCTCCTATATGCTTCTTTTGAAACGGCTAACCCCCATCAAAAAAGCGCAGCACGGCCGCAACGGAGGTTATGTACAGCTGCATCCTATTGTGGGTTTACGAACTGGAGAGGGACCCTCCGTAAAGATGTAAACATCCAAATGTCAGAAACCTTTATGGGGGTGCCGAGAGGGGCTAGCTCAACCATCTGAAATAATGTAAAATATCACCTGTCTTAAACAGGTAAACTTGTACATTATTATGAGACCAAAATTGTACTTTCGACTTTAATGACTGCAGGCTTGTAGCTTCGCACAGGTTTTGTAGCAATTAGTACTAATAATAATACTCAAAGCATTCAAATACTTTACGTTACTTAAAACCATTTTCTAAATTCCTTTCTTTATTGTTTTACATTTCGTAAGAAAATGGCTAATTCAACAGTCTTTCTACCACTGCAGGTACGAGCAGATCAACGTGCAAGACGCAGTGAAGTTCTCCGATTTCCCCATTTCCAAGAAGACTCTGCGAGGTTTGATGCAGGCGCAGTACCGACAGCCCACCGAGATCCAGCGACAGACCATCAGCTTCGCCCTGCGAGGCAAAGACGTTCTGGGAGCCGCCAAGACCGGCTCTGGTAAGCCTAGGGCTGAAACTATCCAGGGTTGTCTTAGTGATTATTGATTTTATGGACTACTTTTTCGGTTAACCCATTTTAGACCTAAGGCTGATTACAAAAAGAAGAAAAAAATCCACAAAATCTGTTTTCTAAAAAAAACTATGTTTCTGTGTGAGTGGTTCTCAACATTTTTCATGTCAAGGACCCCCATAATTATCTGTATTTGGCCCAGACGCCCATGTGGAAATATTCTGTACCAGAGACCTCCCAGAAGTAAAGATAAGAGTTAAAAATGTTAACTGTGAAAGAATATATATTCAATGATTTGCACTCGTTTTCACGATTCTTCAAAAATAGCAGATCTACAAGATCGTAGCGCGGCACTCGTGCCACGCTATGAGCTTGTAGATTGGCAAAAACGGAGATCTCCGTCCTATTAAATGATTACGCCCAAAGCCCAGGACGGAGAATAATCAAAAGACGTAACATTACTCGTTTCATAACAGAGCGCACCAGTCTACAGCCTGGTTCCTAAAGTTAATATAAGTGCAACTAAATGCATTTGACATTAAGTAAAATGCACTCGGTGCCACGCTATGAGCTTGTAGATCTGCTTAACCTAAAACAAACACTTACTTTTTTAAGACCTGGCACGGCTCAGCCTGAATTTACAAAAATAGCAAAAAAATAAGAATCAATCAGGATTTCAATTCAAATAATAGCAAAAAAACTGTTTTGATTCACAAGTGACTGTTGAACCCCCCTAGGTAAGACGCTGGCCTTCCTCATCCCTGTGTTGGAGTGTCTTTATCGGCAGCAGTGGAGCTCTGTGGACGGCCTGGGAGCTCTCATCGTCTCCCCCACCCGAGAGCTGGCCTACCAGACCTTTGAGGTGCTCCGCAAGGTGGGGAGGAACCACGAGTTCTCAGCAGGGCTCGTCATCGGCGGCAAGGACCTGGAGACCGAGTCCCAAAACATCCACCGCACCAATATCATCATCTGTACTCCAGGTGGGTCTGCAAATAGCCATTATTTATCACACTCGACTCGTGTGAAGTAAGACTATATTTGTTCCATGATGGAACTGAACAATAGCACCCGCTCTAGTGATTTCTTAAGCCTCAAGGTTCCTCAGACCCAGACAAAGTTGGGCAAGACAGCTTTTTCTGTCAATGGCCCAACTTCATGGAATTAACTCCAAAACTATTTAAAACTGAGCTCCCAGTTCAAAGGAATGCTCCAGAATATTTTTCACCGTGATTGCTCCTGCTTCAATTGATTTATTTTACTGATGGTTGTGCTGTATAAAGTTCCTTTGTAATTTACCCTGATTTATAATGTTTTGTTTGATGTATTGTTTTGTGATTGTATTTTGTGTATTGTAACCTCGGCTACGTTGAAAATGAGGTCTTGCCCTCAACTGTATTTCCGAGTATGATTAAAGGTGAAAAAGAAAGAAAGTTGCGCAAGGGCAGTGTCAGCCAGATGGCATCTTAGCTTGTCATTTACTGCACTAAACAAACATTAAAGTCCATAGGACTTGGCTGGCAATCGTTTCTTGTTAAATAGGCTCCAAAACAGAGTCCATTATATGAAGGAAAAGTCCATTATATGAAGGTTTTGTTTCGACAAGTTGCAACAATTAGTAATACGGTAAAAAAACAATAACTTTAATTACAGCACAATACAAATGACAGTGTCATCAATTTCAATTAAGAACGAGAATGTATCTACCCCTAAAACAAACTACTTTTTGCCTGGTGCTTAGTAAGTTGTCAATTTGAGTGGTATCCAAGCGGTTCCACTGCTGAGTAGCACCTGAAAGTAAGGTTGAAAATTAGTGCTCTTTTTTCCCACTTAACCCCTAAGCTTCGGGGAAAAAGCGGATTGACAAGCTCACTGTCACATGTCGCACGAGCTTGTCGATTTAATTGAATAATTTAATTTTGGTCCAAAATAGAAAAGCCACTAGTATAGAGCGTCGCAGTCCCGCCCCCTTTCATGACGACGACTGGCCCAGGAAATAATTCCCCATTCATTTTTCGCATAGTCATTTCAAAAAGTATTTATTTAAAGACCTTAAAAGCCGGGGACAAAGCCAACTCGGATCGTGACAAATCATGACAAGAAACACTATTTTGGACCAAACAAATAATTACAAAGAAGAAAAACAACAAAAAAAGTGTACCCTGCCCTTTCTTTTCTTCTTTTATCAAATGATTTGTTCGTCCCAAAATATTGTTGTGTCTTGTCATGATTTGTCACGATCCCAGTTGGCTTTGTTTGAGGCCTACAGATCTTTAAATAAATATTTTTTGAAATGTCACTCTGGCACTCTGCTCACCAACGTATGGGGTTGACCTGTTTGACCCATTAACCCCAGGCAGACTGCTGCAGCACATGGACCAGACCGCCACTTTCCACGCCACCGATCTACAAATGCTTGTTTTGGACGAAGCGGACCGCATCCTCGACATGGGTTTCACTGACACGCTCAACGCCATTGTGGAGAACCTGCCCAAGACACGCCAGACGCTGCTCTTCTCGGCCACGCAGACCAAATCAGTGAAAGGTATATTTTTTTGAGTGGTGCACCCACTCTTATAGACAGCTATGCGTGTGTCCCTGTGTCCGAGCATGGAAGTAGAATATTGTCACCACCAAGTGTCACTGTTGTGCAGAGTGTCACTGTTGTGCAGCCTAACACACAGACAAAGGCCAGGGAGGAGAGATTGTACAGTACAGTACAGCACCACTCACTTCAGACGGGTCAGATTTTTGTTAACCCATTTAGACCTGAGGCCGATTGTAAAAACCTTTTTCATGTCAACGACCCCCAGAATGATATGTATTTGGCCGCGGACCCCCATCTGAAAATATGTTGTTCCAGGGACCCCACCAGAAACCAAGATTTAGTTAAAAACGTTCACTGTGAAAGAATATATATTCACAGATTTGCGCCATATTTTCACGATTTTTACAGGCTACAAGCTTGTAGCGTGGCACTCGGTGCCGTGCTATGAGCTTGTAGCCCACTTACTTTGTTTTGTTTTTTTGAAGACCTGGCACGGCTCAGCCTGAAGGACCCCGAGTATGTGTGGGTTCACGAGAGTGCCAAGTTCAGCACCCCCGCCACCCTGGAGCAGAGCTATGTGGTCTGTGAGCTCCACCACAAGGTCAACATGCTTTACTCCTTCATCAGGTAATAATAATACCTTGAGTATTTCCAACTTCCAATACTTTTATTTCTACTCCAATACATCTCAGATCCAAATGTACTTTTTTCTTCCCGTTCTACCCATTGCTGGCTGTCTGAATACCAAAACAAATAAAAAATAAAAAGGTCATTAAAATGTTGACATTATTTCTTATAGCAGCTTTAACTTGACACATTAACAGCATGACCTGCTAAACCCGCATTTTATTCCATTGTCATTTGCCAATGTTTGACCAGTTTTTATAGTATAGTTTGTTAGTTTTCCTGTAGTGATGGTCACTATGAATTTTATTTATTTTAATGTAGGGATCCCCCTGGGGGGTTCCGACCCACAGGATCCCGAACACTGCTCTAAAACTAAACATGCTCCACTCCTCCATCAGGAGCCACCTACAGAAGAAGATTATCGTGTTCTTCAGCAGCTGTAAGCAGATCCAGTATCTGTTCCGGGCGTTCTGCCGCCTGCGCCCGGGCATGCCCGTCCTGGCCCTGCACGGCAAGCAGCAACAGATGAAGAGAGTGGAGGTTAGATTCATTGATGTTTAGATTGATAACAAATCAGTGTTCATTTCCTCGATGAGAACTATGACGGAAAATGTTCGTTTTCTACATTTTTTCACTGACGAAAACATTATTAAATCCAAGCTATCATGACTAAACTCAGACTATATACCGTATATTGACAATTTCGTCCACAATATGTTATGTTAATGTTAGGGAGTGAATAGGGGATGTGTCAAATCAAGTGTCAAATCAGGCATTACGATGACACCAAGGACCGCCAAAATACATTTTTGGAGACAAAATCAACTATAGATTTACCGGTAGTTGAAAGTCTTATGATTTAGTCAACTAAAACTAAGCTAAAACTGAAACATTCATTCAGATGATGACTAAAACTAGGTGAGAGTCAAGTGAGACTCAAAAGACTATTACTAAATGAAAACTAAATCTTAATCTTGCTGTCAAAGATTAACACTGATAGAAATGCACAAAAATGACCATAATATTGTCGTAGTCTTGCGTAGCCAGACAACTATTCCACAATCTCCAGTCCAAATGCAATATAGAAGCTGAAACTACACCTCCCAAAATCCGAGCAAGGGGAAGCTGCCATTTCGGTTCGCACCAGAGTGTCTTTATCTCAAAGAAAAATCTTGGCCGTGAGATTCAATGCCAAAAGATAAACACTGTACACAGCAGATTCGGATCCTTTTTTAATCCCTCCCACACCGCACTTTGAGAAGCATTGCTGTGGTGCAGTGTGGATTTCGTCGACTAAAACTAAGACGAAAAATGTCCGTCGACTACCTCTTTTCACTGACGGAAACTAAATGCAAACTAAATTAAAGCTAAGCCATGGTGACTAAAACTAAGACTAAATATACTGACAATTTTGTCAACAAATAAATACTAGACTAAAATGTTAAGAAGGGACTAGTGGATAAGAGATCCATTATAATTCACTTTACACTTGGCTGCATGCTGAAAATAGCCGATCTACAAGCTCACAAGGCGTCACTCTGCGACGCCTTGTGAGCTTGTAGATATTTTCAGCAAGTGTAAAATAAGCCATTACGACGGCATCAACGTGTAATTTTGTCGACTAAATCAACTGTAGATTTAGTCGTCAAAAATCTTATAACATTTAGTCGACTAAAACTAGACTAACACAGAGACATTCCAGGTGACTAAAAATAAATTAAAACTATTCAAGAGACTGACTAAAACAAAAATTTGCTGCCAAAAACAACACTGCTGTGGTGCACACTGTATCACGTGACACTAACCTTCTGTCCGGCGCTAGGTGTACAACGACTTTTTGAAGAAGAAGAGTGCTGTGCTTTTTGCCACCGACATCGCTGCCAGAGGCCTGGACTTCCCTGCCGTCAACTGGGTGCTGCAGTTTGACTGTCCAGAAGACGCCAACACCTACATCCACAGAGTGGGACGCACCGCCAGGTAAAAAAACCAAGACAAAAACAAAACGTTGCTCTTTATTCAACGTTTCAGTCGCTAGACCTTCATCCGGACCGACTGTCTTGTCTAACAACGGAAACGTTTTTCGTCAACTAAACTAGATCTACAAGATGCGTTGTGACACGTCGTGAGCTTGTAGATCTGCTATTTATGGCACACAGCAGAGTCTAATTCAGACATTTCAACCGCCATCACGGCCGCCCAAAATACATTTTAGTCGACTAAATGTGTTTTTTAAATCTTGTTACATGCACTGTTTTATTGGTTTTACTCTTTTAATAGTTTTTTTCTAATATAGTTGTCCTTATTCTTGTCCGTCCGTCCCCCCCCCCTGGCCCCAACACATGTAAAGCGTCTTTGAGTGTCTCGAAAAGCGTTATATAAGTCCCATATATTATTATTATTAAATCAACTGTAGAAATGTTGTCAACATGACGTTGATATTGACAGGTACAAGGAGGGCATGGGTACATCTCTCATGACATGTTGATATTGACAGTTACAAGGAGGGCATGGGTACATCTCTAACGACATGTTGATATTGACAGTTACAAGGAGGTCATGGGTACATCTCTAATGACATGTTGATATTGACAGTTACAAGGAGGTCATGGGTACATCTCTCATGACATGTTGATATTGACAGTTACAAGGAGGTCATGGGTACATCTCTCATGACATGTTGATATTGACAGTTACAAGGAGGGCATGGGTACATCTCTCATGACATGTTGATATTGACAGGTACAAGGAGGGCGGAGAGGCCTTGCTACTGCTGCTGCCATCGGAGGAGAACGGGATGGTCGCTCAGCTGCAAGAGAAGAAGGTTCCAATTAATAAGATCCAGGTCAGGATTGCATGGCTAATAAGTTTCCCCCACTTAACCCATTCAGTGGTCGATTCTACAAATGTCTTCTTTTTTTTTCCCTTAATTTTTTTATCCCACGATTTTGTAACCCAGTTTTCTTTTTCACCCAGTGCCAATTATCTAATGTAATCCTGGGCGCTACACTTCCTCTGCCAACCTGGGCAGCAGACTGACCTCATGCCTCCTATGCATGAGTAGTCCAAGCTGCTTCTTTTCACCTGACAGAGGGGAATTTCCCCAGCCGGACGTAGCGCGTGGAAGGGACACGTTATTCCGACCAGTTCCTTTCCCCTCCATCAGGCGCCCCGGCTGGCCGGGGGGAGGTAGTTTTAGAGACCAGGATTACGGCATATTTTTGTGAGGGTATCCACCCTAGGGGACACGGGGAGAACATGCAAACTCCACACAGAAAGGCCAACCCCCGCCTCGGGTATGGGCACTGATGACGCGGAGGAGGGAACACGCCGCCAGTGCCCACAGCGTCGCCAGCGGGAATCGTACCCAGGACCTTCTAGCTGTGAGGCGACAGCACTATACCAACTGTGCCACCGTGCCCTACAAATGTCTTCTAAATCCTGACGGTTTTCTGAAAAACCTGTTTCTATATCAGTGGTTCTCAAACTATTTAATGTCAAGGAGCCCCATAATTATATGTATTTGGCCGCTGACCCCCACCTCAAAATGTGTTGTTCCAAGGACCCCCCAGAAGCAAAGATTTTAGTTAAAAACATTCACTCTGAAAGAATATATATTCAAATATTTGCACCACACACGCACACGGACGGACACACACGGACAGACAGAACACACACACATGGACGGAGTGCAAAACATACTTTTTCCCCATGCCTTCGGCCCAGTGGAGACAATAAATAGTGAAACCAGAAAGTTTATGCATGCACTATGTGTTACTATGTAAACTCTTCATTTCCATTTTCCAGCCATTCAATGCAAAAATTTGGCAACCCCCCCCGGGGGTCACGACCCATGGTTTGACAGCCCCATGTCTAACACAGCGTTTCTCAAAGTGGGTCCTGTGACGCAAGTCCAGGTTAATGCAATGCATTATAGGTTATACAGTATTAGAAAAATAGTGCGTGCCATCCATGCATCTGATTAGGACAGCCTTTTGGTAAATTGCATTAAGCATTTGTGGGGATTTGTGTAGTCTCCTCATAGAGCTTTCCAGTTCAAGTGGTAACGTTTCAACATGTGTTACCGATGATACTAACTAACTCAGGCTCTGTTCCATTCTGGTCAAACAGAGCCACGGTGCTGCTATTGTGCATGTTGGCTCACTGGAAACACTGCTACACCATCTGTTACACGGGTGGGTAACTCTGAGAGTGTATTTACAAATGGAACCTTACAGGTCGGAGTCATGGGGGTTCTTGAAATGTAAAAGTTTGAGAACCACTGCACACTAAATGGAACAGAGCCTTAACCCATTTAGACCTGACGTCGAAAAAAATCTTCTAAATCCTGCACACTAAATGGAACAGAGCCTTGACCCATTTAGACCTGACGTCGAAATAAAAAAAAAATCTTCTAAATCCTGACTGTTTTCTGAAAAACCTCATGTTTCTGTATCAGTGGTGCTCAATATTTCATGTCAAGGACCCCAAAAATTATATGTAATCGGCCACTGACCCCCATCTGAAAATATTGATCCAGGAACCTCTCAGAAACAAAGATTTGAGTTAAAAACGTTCACTCTGAAAGAATATACATTCAAAGATTTGAGCCACATTTTCAAGATAAAAAAAAAATAGCAGACCTACAAGCTCGTAGCGTGGCACTCTGTGCCGTGCTAAGAGCTTGTAGCTTGTAGATGACGAGACCGGAATGCACCTCCTATCCGAGGATATGATTGCTGGTGGCGGTTACTACCATTATCAATACTACTATTGACTAACAGTATTTGCTGTGTAGTGCATGTATACGGGCGTATATATATGCATGTATATATATTGTTTCTTTTTACGTATGTATAGTTTATCAGTTTTTGTCCCTTTTTGTATTTTTTTTTTTTTAATCTTCTGTGATTTTGTGTGCTATCTTATTGATTATATCCATTTTCAAAAGTTTCAAATTTTCAAAACTGTTTTTGACTGATTTGCTTGTCTGTAATAACCTGTAAAAAGGAATAAAAACAAAGTGAACACAAAACACCAAAAGGGGTTCCCGCCCAAAATGGGTTAATTAGTATCATCGGTAACAAGTTGGACCGAGGCCCCTAAAGTGGGAAGAGTTATTTCCAAAATGGCGAATGTTTCATGGAGCCTTTTTCCGTGTTAATGTGTTTTGCCCCGGCCTTGACTTCCAGGTGAACCCAGAGAAGTTCCAAGACGTGCAGCAGAAGTTGTCAGGCTTCCTGGCTCAGGAGCAGGACCAAAAGGACCGGGCTCAGCGGTGCTTCGTGTCCTACCTGCGCGCCGTCTACCTGATGAAGAACAAGCAGGTGTTCGACGTCTTCCAGCTGCAGCTGCAGGAGTACGCTCTGTCCCTGGGCCTCGCCCTGCCTCCCAGGTGCACCAGCTTAGAATTACTGTTAACCCATTTAGGCCTGACGTCCTCATGTTGTCCATCAGTGGTTCTCAATATTTCATGTCAAGGACCCCAAGAATTATATGTAATTCGGCCGCCGACCCCCATGTGAAAATATGTAGTTCCAAGGACCCCCCCAGAAGCAAAGATTTGAGTTAAAAATTGAAACTCTGAAATAATATATTCAAAGATTTGAGGCACATTTTCACGATTTTTCAAAAATAGCAGACCTACAATTTCATAACACGGCACCGAGTGCCGCGATATGAGCTTGTAGATCTGCTATTTTTCAAAAGCTAAAGTATAACATAATGCTTTAAAACACCAAAAGGGGTTCCCGTCCAAAATGGGTTAATTACTTCATGTAACACTACGACAAAAAAATAAATGTTCCTCTACTACCTTTTTTCACTTGACGAAAACTGGATATAAACTAAGCTATGATGACTAAGACTAAATGTGCTGCAGTTTCGTCAAATGGTGCAGTTATATAGTGCCTTTATCAGAAGTGCTTAATGCATTCACTCATTCACATGCACATTCACGATGGCCTGAAAACCATGCAAGGCACCAACCTGCACATCGGGTCAGATCATTCAGGGTTCAGCGTCTTGCTCAAGGACACTCCCACACTAACTCTGGGGAGCCCGGGTTCGAACTCGTAACTTTCTGTTTCCCAAGTGGCCGCTCTACCATGACCTACTGCCACCTCAACAAATTAAAACTAGATTCAGTTAGGTAGGGACTACCGGTACATGGGAAGAGATCCAGTAGAAATAAAATAGAAGTAATTTTATATTTGGTTGTGCCTCAGTTGTTGCGTTCTGAGAATACAGATCTTTTTTTTTTTTTTACTTCTAAATTTTTATCCCACGATTTTTATCCCGCCAAAATTCATTTTTGGCGACAAAATCAAGAACAACACATGGTAATACATGAAATACATAGAAATAGTCATCAAGAATCTGACATCCGTCTAACAATAGAATATCTGTACAATGGAACGATGAGTGTACACTATAGAGTGCTGTCTACATAAAATGCTATCTAAATGACAAGTTTAGCCTTTGCATACGCCTGGTCGTCGAGGCTTGTGCAAGTGCTACGGCAAGTGCATGGATTACCTGCATTAGTTAAATGAAGCGTTGTAACTCTTCCCAGGGTGCGCTTCCTGAAGAGCGTCCCTCATAAACGCATGGAGGACACAAAAGAAGATGCGCAGAGAGATGGAGATCAGTCTGAGGAAGAGGAGGAGGAGGAGAGCGAGTTGAAGAGCTTCAAGGCCAAGCTGAAACGTGCGTCTCACGCAGAGAGCCAGAGCTCAGACGAGACGGACGGTGACAGTGAAGACAGTGGTGATGATGAGCATAAAGAGGTGCTGCAGTGTGACCCCAGGTAAGGCTAAGGCACATGTATTTCTATAGCACCACTGCTTCCCAAACCTTTTAGCTTGAGGCCCAAGAGAGACCCAAACTAGTGAAAATACCATAGCAGAGCCTAAGGAGCTTGTCCTTATATTAGGAGGAGCTTGTAGGCTGTAAGATATATTCAAAGAATTGTGCCGCATTTTCAAGATTTCTTTCAAAAAATAGCAGACCTACAAGCTTGTAGATCTGCTATTTTTCAATAGCTAAAGCATAACATAATGCTAACACCAAAAGGGGTTAAACATTAGTGACTTCAGTGTTGTTTTCGTCGACTAAATCTAAGACGAAAAATGTCCGTCGACTACCTTTTTCACTGACAAAAACTAAATGGAAACTAAATTAAAATAAGCTATGATGACTAAAACTGAGACTAAATATATTGACAATTTCGTCACCAAATAAAAACTAGACTAAATGGGGGACTAGTGGAAAAGAGATCCACTAAAAGTCATTTTACACTTGGTTGCATGCTGAAAATAGCAATTATAGCATTATGTCAAAATAGCAGATCTACAAGCTCACAACGCGTTGCGTTGTGATCTTGTAGATCTGCTATTTTCAACAAGTGTAAAATTACACGGCATCAAGGCCCGCCAAAACACATTTTAGTCGACTAAATCACCTGTAGATTTAGTCGACTAAAATTGCATGACACTTAGTCTACTAAAACTAGACTAACACATAAAACATTCCAGGTGAACTAAAATGTGACTAAAACTAAATGAAGTTTCAGTCCAAAGACTATGACTAAACTAAAATAGAAATTTGCTGCCAAAAACAACACTGTATACACGGCCATTCTAGCCTCCGTGCACTGGTTGCCGAACAGTGTTATTTTTGACAGCAACATTTGATTTAGTTTTGTCGTAGTTTTTTGAATAAAATGTAATCTAGTTTTATTCATATTTTTTTGCCCTCTGAAAGGTTTTAGTTTTAGTCTAGTTTTAGTCGACTAAATATAAGATTTTGTCGACAACAAATTATTTTGGAAGGCCTTGATGGTATCGTAATGCCAGGATTGCCATTCTCACAACTTAACGGCTGTCGTCGTCCCCCCCGGATGCTGGAGGTTCAAGTGGTTAACAAAAGCTTTCATGCATTTTAAGCTCTGCATATTTAGATTAGCGCGATAGTATCGATTATCACGATCATTTTTGGCCACAATAATCATGATGTCATTTTCATATCGTCCCATCTGTGATGTGACACAGACATCATCTTTGGTTTAAAGTCCACTTTCCATGCGCCGCTGGGTTGGACTGGATTCTCGATATGGCTTTCTTCCACCGGGAACGGTCCATGGCCATCTTATGCTCGATGCCGAGCGCTCTCATGTCAGCCAACACGGTCATCTGGCAGGTCTTCTTAAACCGACCACTGGGTCTTGTCCCCTCTGGATTAAGCAATATCACCGTACTTTCTTCACCCAAACGTTCTTTTTCTTCCTTACAATGTCTCCATACCATCGCATGCATTTGACACTGATCCAAATTGTGTTTGACTCCACAGCGACAGTGAGGACGATGACACTTTGAGGGATTTGGATTTGCTGACGGTCAAGAGGAAAGACGTCTTTAATGTCACTGAAGGCCAAGAGCCTGAAGAGGAGGAAGTTACCACCCAGGTCAAAAAGAAAACCACCAAAGAGACCAAATTTAAAGGTAGGAACATACAGGGGACAGTGGTGGGCAACTTTGACGATGGAGATGGCCATTATAATTCCACACTCACTCCAGAGGGCCACTATAGTTCCACACTCACTCGAGAGGGCCTCTATAGTTCCACACTCACTCCAGAGGGACACTATAGTTCCACACTCACTCCAGAGGGCCTCTATAGTTCCACACTCACTCCAGAGGGCCACTATAGTTCCACACTCACTCCAGAGGGCCTCTATAGAGCGTCGCAGTCCCTCCCCCTTTCAGAACGACGAGTGGCCCAGGAAATGCAATGCATTTCTCCCATAGGATTTTCTTTAAGTATTTATTTAAAGACGGTTACGCCGCGGACAAAGCCAACTCGGATCGTGACAAATCATGACAATGAACACAATATTTTGGGCCGATCAAATCATTAGAAAGAAGAAAATAAAGGCAGGAGACAACACTATTTGTTTTGTTTTTCTTCTTATAAATTATTTGATCGGCCCAAAACATTGTGTTCATTGTCATGATTTGTCACGATCCGAGTTGGCTTTGTCCGCAGCGTAACCGTCTTTAAATAAATACTTAAAGAAAATCCTATGGGAGAAATGCATTGCATTTCATTTCCTGGGCCACTCGTCGTTCTGAAAGGGGGAGGGACTGCGACGCTCTATAGTTCCACACTCACTCCAGAGGGCCTCTATAGTTCCACACTCACTCCAGAGGGCCTCTATAGTCCACATTGCATACTGTCGTAGCAAAACTTGTCTATCTTCAACGTTTTGAGCTTGTAGATTGGCAATTTTTTTTGCTATTATTTGAATTGAAATCATGATTATTATATATTTTTCCCATATGGCAAACTTATCAGTATCTGTTAAATCTTTTTTTAAAGATGCCAAGAAGGTCCTGAAGAGAAAGCTCAAAGTCAACACCAAAACCACCTTCACGGAGGACGGCGAGGCGGTGCAGCAGTGGCCGCCGGCCCAGCGCACGGCCGCCGGCGACCAGGACGAGGACGAAGGCATTTCTGGGATCGACGTGGCGAAGGCCCGCCAGAGGCTGCAGCGCGAGGACCAAGAGTTCGACAAGCACGAGTACAGACGCAAAGTCAAAGAGAAACACCGCGAGAAGAGGCTGAAAGCAAAGGACGCCAGGTAAGGGATAGTACTGACAATGAACCCATTAAGACCTGAAAACAAGATTCTACAAAACGTCTTCCAAATCCTTTCAGTTTTCTGAAAAAAACGTATCAGTGGTGAGATTTTATTCTCGCTGAACAGGCAGAAACCTGTGGTGTGTAGAATGTTGAAGCACTGAGAAAACTGTTGCGCCTTTCTTCGTCCTTTTTTTCTCTTTAAAGTTGACTACGGTAGCGGTGGTCTCAAAAACATAAAGGAACTTTGACAGGAAAAGACTCGCTCACCGTATAAACAAAGAAGTAAAACTCCTTAGACTTGAGACTTAGAAAAATATATTTTCTTTTATTTTAAGATGCTGTGCTCATGGTGCTCTGTGCTCATGGTGAGATTAAAAAGCAAAACGTTTTCGGTCCTCAGACCTTCGTCAGTGCTATGGTTTTTTACAGACAAAGAACTTGCTTTTAAACAGCTTCCAAATAATACAGCTCAGGTGCTGTGCATTACTAATTGGTGACATCACCAGATTGTGGGCGTGGACATTACAGAAGAGATAAATATACAAAATCAAAGTTATATATGAAACAAAAATATTGCATACATCACATGTTGACAGACTTATATAATCACTTTTTGAATATAACTTTTTACTCTATAGGTAGCACTGGAGGGAGAGATCCTCATTCAAGCCACCTGGATTGACAGACTTCAAATAAAAAATCCATCTAGATTCAGTTTGGAGGAGTTTGGTGTCTAAATCACCCCCTCTTCTCCATAGCAGATCTGTCTTACACAGTCATTGATCAAGTTAAGAAATCTAGAAGAGGGGGTGATTTAGACACCAAACTCCTCCAAACTGAATCTAGATGGATTTTTTATTTGAAGTCTGTCAATCCAGGTGGCTTGAATGAGGATCTCTCCCTCCAGTGCTACCTATAGAGTAAAAAGTTATATTCAAAAAGTGATTATATAAGTCTGTCAACATGTGATGTATGCAATATTTTTGTTTCATATATAACTTTGATTTTGTATATTTATCTCTTCTGTAATGTCCACGCCCACAATCTGGTGATGTCACCAATTAGTAATGCACAGCACCTGAGCTGTATTATTTGGAAGCTGTTTAAAAGCAAGTTCTTTGTCTGTAAAAAACCATAGCACTGACGAAGGTCTGAGGACCGAAAACGTTTTGCTTTTTAATCTCACCATGAGCACAGAGCACCATGAGCACAGCATCTTAAAATAAAATAAAAATAAAAAGTCTCAAGTCTAAGGAGTTTTACTTCTTTGTTTATACGGTGAGCGTGTGTAGAATGTTACCATAGGTATGTGTTGCTGTTTGATGACGTGAAGTCCATTGTTCCAACGTCAAGGACCCACAGAATGACATGTATTTGGCCGCGGACCCCCATCTGAAAATATGTTGTACCAGGGACCCCACCAGAAGCAAATATGAATTAAAAACGTTCACTGCACAATTTTTCACTATGAGCTTGTAGATCTGCTATTTTTCAACAGCTAAAGTTTAAAATAATGGTTAAAGTGCTCAAAAGCTATAAGGTGATACAGACGCGTCCTCAGGTCTAAATGGGTTAAATAACTATTGATTCATTGCCGATAAGAATTTTATTTTTGTATCAATCCCACCGTCCTGCTGTCATTCAATTACAGAGAAGCCGTGAAAATGTAATCTGTTAAATGTAATAACTTAATTTATTTCATTGTCTATTCTTTGAAAAAACACATTGTCTTAATGGTGTCATGATTATTTCAAAAAGTAATATATAACAAACACATTTTATTGATATAACTTTGTTGAGGGAAATCCAGTTTCTCCGGGAAAATAAAAATAAATCTCTGCTTATGAATTATAATGGATGATAAACCAACTATTGACCAGTAGTGACATAATGACAAATGTCCCATCGCTACTGCCAGGCGGGAAGCCCGCAAACGTGACGGCAAGACATCTGACGATGACGGCGGCGACGACGATGAGGAGGAAGTGGTGGCGTACCTGGCGGGCCACGGGGAAGACTTTGACCCCGCCTCGCTGCCCGACCCGGACCAACGGCGCTCCGACTCTGAGGAGGTGCGTATAGTTCATTCTGTTCATTTAGTTCAGTGGTTTTCAACCATTTTCATATCGAGGCCACTATCCATGCTGTATTGACGTTGGTACCATTAGGAGAGACAACGATCAAAATAACAATCCTTCTACATTGTCGAATTGTGTAGACTTCTTGTAAATTAACTTAAATACTGCAGATGTTTAACAAAAAAAATAACTCTTGAGAGTGTAAAATGAAACCAAATGGGACCCGTACGGGTAGTCCGCAAAATTTGATCTTGAACTCTTGAGTGTAAAATGAAACGGGTCCATTTGGTTTCATTTTACACTCAAGAATTCAAGATCTAATTTGGGTCCATGTGCTTACCAACTCCATCATTTAATAAAAGTTTCACTTTCAGGAGATTTTATTTTTGGACTGAATTTCAATAGACGTCTTATCTTTGGTAACCGCAAGGTTGCCAGGTCGAACTCGGGCTCCCCCAGAGTTGGTGTCGAAGTAGACTGGAACTATGCTTTTTATGGCATAGGCAGCTCCCGGCTGCTGGACATGAGACAAATTAATTAGAGCGAGAGAGAGGAGTGTGTGTGTACGTGTGTGTGTCAATTTAACAAAGGTGCAGACGATCAGAAATCAACAGAGTGCTACCGTATGCCGAATTGAAGTGGACTCTGCCCCAGACTTTTTGTTTTTTCTCCCTGGAAATTAAAACGTCTGGGTTTCCGAGGCTAGTGTCAAAGTGTCCTTGAGCAAGACACTGAACCCCAAATTGCTCCTGATGTGCTGGTCCTTGCATGATTTCCGCTGCCATCGGTGTATGAATGTGTGTGTGTGTGAATGGGTGAATGTAAAGTGCCTTGGATAAAGGCGCTATAGAGCACCGAAGTCCTGACGTAACTCGCTCATCCCTTCGATTCCCCTTGTTCGCGGAAGTAATTTCTCTATGGAGAATAACATGGGTTCATCTTAAAATCGTTTCATATAAGTGTTCAAAGGGTCCAAAAATAAACAAGCTGTCTCTGCATTATTGTCATGGAGGTAGGTGTCTCTGTATCGTTTGCAACAGTCAGTCACTCGTATATGATACAATCTGTTTCTAGCGAAAATTTAACTAATTCAGTAGCAGTAACATTAGCGTTTTTCTTAATATCCATATGAGTGAAACGGCCAGGGTGACATGTTCAAACACAGTTTTTAAATGAGGCGATTTAAAATCCCCCTATGAGGATTATAATGCAAATAAAAAGTACACGAACCTGTGGATTTGCGCCCTCTACCGATATTGACGTCAGACTTCGGTGCTCTATATAAATGCACCATTTACCATTTCCTTTCCTTTCCTTGTCTTTGAAGGAGGAGGAGGATGAGGAGGGAGTGGGAAGTCCCCCTGTTGGCGGGCGAAGGAAACGCAGCCACAGCAGCGATGACGACAGCAGTGAGGCAGAGGAAGAGGAGAAGCCAACGACAGGAAACAGGAAGAGAGCGAAGCGGCGTACGGAGGAAGATGCAACAACGCGGCAGCAGCTGGACACTGGCCTCTCTCTGGCCGAGGACGAGGAACTGGTCCTGCATTTGCTGGGTGGAAACAAATAGAGCATGCTTATGTCCAGTAGTTCAGTGGTTCCCAAACCTTTTCATGTCAAGGACCCCCAAATTGACACTCATCAGCCCCGCAGGCCCCCATTAGAAAACATATGCCAAGGAATCCCCATAAGAGACGATTTGTACGGCTCGGGCAGTGATTTTCATTTCAAGGACCACCCAGATTTGACCTGAATTAGGCTATGGGCCCCCATTTAATGACATTTCACTCTCTGGGACTCCAATGTATATTTTAAAATCAAAGTTAATTTAACTCTGAGAGTGTACAAATGGACCCGTTAGGGTCCATTTGGTTCCATTTGTACACACACTGAGTTACAGACCCATAAGGGTCCATTTGGTTCCTAATTATCATTTAGCTGGGGACCCCCTTGAACTCTCTCAAGGACCCCTGGGGGTCCCTGAACCCCACTTTAAGATCCACTGCAGTAATTGATACAGAACACAACTTTATTTCTATTGCTCACTCACCCCATGATAACTTGAACACAAGGAGCATTTTTGTTTGTATATTACCATTCCTTTACATTGAATTAAAAAAAACTAGCGAGTGAAGAAATAGTTATAAGAAGATTGAGGCCACAATTTACAGCTGCAACAAATTTCTGTTACCCCTAAACTTCTTCTAAAAAAAATCAATGTAGTTGATGTAGACGTTAAGGGATAAGGGGTTTAGCACTGATGAAAATAGGGCTATATATATATATATATATATATATATAATATATATATCCGGCGCCTGTTATGTTTTTCTTCCATTTGTACACTCTAAGAGTTTGTTTTGGAACCCCTCAAGGAAGACTTTGGGCCGATTCATACTCCTATTTTAGAGCCGAATAAAAGTCGGTTCGGCTCTGTAGAGCCTACAATTTGACGTCATTTGAGGTTCGGGGGGGCGGCTCTTCGGTGCTACTGAAAATTTCTGACAAGCCAAAATCATTTCGGCACTACAGCGCCGAAACAGCGGTAAAATAGGAGTATGAATCGGCCCTTAGGCTCCCTGGGTGACACTTTGAGAACCACTGAACTACACATCTCAAAGGCTACATCCCAAAACTCCTGCCTCCCTGCTCCGAGGCCAGGCTAAGGCATGAGAAAACAACGCTAGTGGAGGATGGGAGTATATTGGGATGTGGCCGTTGTGAGGTTGTATGTACAGTTGTAGTTGAGGATGTTATTGACTTGTCTTGTTAAAGCGATGGCAAAAATTTAACACTGGTGAAAAAGGCCTGTCATTTAACTGACATGAACCAAACGTGTACAAATAACATTGCTGGAAGTCGTTACACATACAAAAAAGAGAGAATTTGTCTGTCATTTAAAAAAAAAAGTGTTTGTGTTAAAGTCATGACCTCTTTTGGTTAGATTGAGAATATTATCAGTTTAAAAACGTACATACCGGTATGTCTTGTCTTTAGAATTAGGTAAGGTTTGAATGATATAGTTTATAACTTGTGTAATTTGAAATGGTCTGACATAAAAATGTTTTAAATAAATATGCTCACTGTAAGAGACCACGCCTTCTGCTCAAGTTTAGCAGTATTTATTGCACAAAGTGAGATGTATGTTAATTATTGTGTATTGACTTACTTCTCAGGAGCGGTCAGTCGCCGCTGCTCTGGCACTGGCACTGCCCCCGCTCGGTTTAGGAGAGAGAGGTGTTAGAAGGGCAAACGGTGTTGTTTTCGTCGACTAATACTAAGAGGAAAAATGTTTTTTCACTGACAAACTGCATGGAAAATAAATGAAAACTATAAGCTCTGGTAAATAAAGGCTCATATATTCTGGATTTTCGGTGGTTAGGTGACCACCGAACTACAACATGACGTCATGACTCATGAGCTGCGGTGAAGAGCAAACCACCGCCACCGCTCCAGCCCTTCTCTTTGTTTTTTACTCACCACCGCTCAACGTTATTTCAGCTCCGGTGGTCACCTCACCACCGAAAATCCAGACTATGAATAGGCCTTTAGACTAAATATAGGCCTATTGACGCCAAAAACAACACTTGATGGCAAAGCTGTGGATGAAGGGGAATTGATGCCACAAAGCAGAATCAAAAAGGTAAGTGATGCAATCTCGGGTGTATTTATAGGTTGTGATTGCTACGTGGATTGGCTGTGAGACTAGGAACCAGTATTGATTTCGTCGACTAATCCGGTATTATGACGGAAATTGTTCATCGACTACCCTTTTTCATTGACAAAACTAAATTGAAACGACATGAAAACTATTAAGCTCAAATATGCTAATTATCAAATAAAATATGCACAATAGAAAAAGATTGTGAGCAGAAACGGATTCTACTGAGAAAATTACCTTAGGATCAAGTCTTTATAAGACCACTGGTTACCAAAATGTATTGTCTAGAAGTCAAAGGATACACATCAGTTTCATATGGGGTAGGTGTGTTTAAAGAGTGATAACTGGCATTAAGCTACTGAATTGGAAGGGTTATCCTACCAAAATATACACTAGATATTCCTAGGATACACTAGGAACACAAAGATACCAAAAATGTAGGGCCACTTTAGGTGTTACCAATTTGTGAAAATATCACTATTGGCCCCTGCACTATATGCCTCCAGTTACTCATGTCTCGCTCTCATTGGCCAGCAGCGTTGGTGAGTCATTTAGCTTTCTTACAGTATATGATATCCAGAGTAAGGGCCGATTCATACTCCTATTTTACCGCTGTTTCGGCGCTGTAGTGCCGAAATGATTTCAGCTCGTCAGAAATTTTCAGTAACACCAAAGAGTCTACTTTAGCACGGTACCCGCCCCCCCAAACCTCAAATGACGTCACATTGTAGGCTCTACAGAGCCGAACCGACTTTTATTCGGCTCTAAAATAGGAGTATGAATCGGCCCAAAGTTTTACTTAGGTTTAGGTTTAGGTATAGTTTACTGAGGTTAGGTTTAGGTATACACTGACAGTCTGACACCACGCTAGACAGGAACGCCCACAAATCACATCCGGTTTTAGCCCGGGGTAAGATCAGTCTCTATAGCCAAATTCCAATACCCAAAATCTCGGCCACTCGCTCACTCCCACTCAATTTACAATTTACAATTTAGGCATTTAGCAGACGCTCTTAATCCAGAGCGACTTACATTAAGCAAGAACAAAAGCATGGGAATACATCACATAAAGACATTTATCATGAAACATGCGTAGCTAAGAAAGTAACAGTGGAATATCTATAATGAAACTATACATATAAGCTATACATCTATACTACTATGCTACACATATGTACTATGACGTGCTATGACTACTAGAATTGCTATCTAAGGGGGTGGGGTAAGTGCTATGGGCCATGATGGAGTCTGAAAAGGTGGGTTTTCAGACTGCGGCGGAAGATTGGGAGTGATGCTGCAGTTCTGACTGCAATGGGAAGTGCATTCCACAGTTTTGGAGCCAGAAGGGAGAAGAGTTTGGGACGTGTGGAGCGTTGTCCCGGCGTTTTTAGTGAGGGTACTTCCAGCTTCCCTGCGTTGGCTGATCTGAGTGAGCGGGAGGGTTTGTAGGGTTCGATCATACTTGCAAGATATGGGGGAGCCATACCTTTGGTTGCTTTGAATGCCAGCATCAGGGTTTTGTATTCTGTGCGGGCAGCGACCGGGAGCCAGTGGAGGGAGCGGAGCAGGGGGGAGACATGTGAGAATTTTGGCTGGTTGAAGACCAAGCGAGCTGCAGCATTTTGGATCAGCTGGAGAGGCTTAAGTGCACATGCTGGTAGGCCAGTAAGGCCAGTAAGGACTCGGTCACTCGGGTCATTCCAGTGTGACCCAGAAATGGTTAACGTTCCAATTGTTAAAGTGCTCCATCGATGAGGCGAGTGGAGGAGCCGAGTGGGCTCTCCGAGACCGCATAGAGCGAGTGTACATCAGGTGCAGGCTCGGTGGGGTATTTTGTCTCCTCAGCGGATTTCCGCGTCACGTGTACATGTTTTTTTGAGTGGTGCAACCACTCCTACAACCAGCAATGTCCGTGTACACACCTATGTATGTATGTATGTATCAGTGGTCATGAGCACGAGTAGGCCTATGTGACTTATTAATACCAGTAGGGGGCGCCAGAAACAGAGAGAGGGGTAGTGCTGTGCCTGCTAATGAGAGAGAGAGAGAGAGAGAGAGAGAGAGAGAACTAGAGAGGAGGGGGGAGAGGGGAGTTGCAACACTCGGTTCACACAGGTGTGATTTTTTCCTTCTCCAGTGACATAAGTCCGCCTCCTCCACATGTGGCACAGAAAACACTGCTTGAAACCCGATACTATGCACCCCCCCCATCCACTATGCCAGCGGCTGAGTCAAGCCACTGGCTTTATTGCGTTGTAACTTGTGTGATTTAAAGCATAATAAAAGTTGGATATATAAATTAGGCCGGCTATATTGTGCGCACCTCAAAAGATATAGTTAATTTATCTCTGTGCACAGACTGCTATATGAATGACGGTGACAAAAATGTATTTATTTAAATGTGGACTGAACTGAATATGCATGTAAGTCAGAGAGACTGGTCTAATTCCTGTTATAGTGTCCGTTATTTGTCGGAGGAGGACTGACTGACTGTCGGAGGAGGGGGTGATTTATACGTGTGCGCATCCTGGCACTATTTCAGGAATAAATAGCCTTAATTGCCTTGCACATGTTACCAATACATACACATTGGCCTCGGTTACATGCACAAAATGATGAATTGTCTATTCTGTGTAGACTGTAGCCTACGGCTCTGTTCGGAGTTCCAGTGATCCAGCTGTGTGACACTGTATTGTGACACTGCTTTGGCGATGTAAACGTATGTTTTCCCATGCCAATAAAGCCCTTTGAATTTAATTGAATTGATACACGCCATTAGTGATTGCGGAATGTGCCGTCGCTTTGAAATGACAGCGTAATACAGATTCCGATTCTAGAGGAAAATTCGACCACCACCTCTGTCCTCGCATCGAATCCTCTCCTCCTCCTCTCCTCCTCTCTGGGGCGGAGCCGAGGAGCGAGTGGAGGACGCGAGGGGAGTGAGCGAGTGTGAAAGTTGCGGTATTGGAATTTGGCTTATCCCTTTAATAGTCTGGACCGCTTTCCCAAATATATGAACCCCGAAGGCAAATCGTGTTAATTTATCTGAACTTCTTAAATGCAAGTCCAAGCTAGCCAAGCGCTTCGACAGTGATCTCCAAACCAAACTGTGCATCCTTAAAACCCAATGTAACAAGCTATAGAAACGGGGTAATTGCCATGACCAAATCAGCCAAAAGTAACTTTATCAATGATAAAGCCGAGGAAATCAAAAACAATCCTCGGGAGCTCTGGAGCTACTAAACAACCAACTAGGCTGTGGTCAGAAACTTAAAACCAGGTTTACTAACATAAACATCAAATCAAATAACACCCTCATCACTGACAAGCTTGGTGTAGCCAATCACTTGAACATCTTCTTTACAAACATTGCAACAATGCTGGTTAACAAACTGCCCTCCCACTCTGGGCGTTTTGGTGTAGAGCACATCAAAGGCTTCTACAAAAACCTAGGTGTTTGTAAAGATGATTTTAAAATGACAATGGTAACAACTGAGGAGGTTCTTAAGAAACTGAGTGCCCTCCAACCCCACAAGGCCACTGGCCATGACAATATTCCCTCCAAATTTCTCAGAGACTCAGCCATTTCCATAGCTCCAGTCATCACCCACATAGTAAACCTCTCCATCAAACAAGGA
The DNA here is from genome assembly GCF_963924005.1 of Protomyctophum bolini. NCBI lineage: Eukaryota > Metazoa > Chordata > Actinopteri > Myctophiformes > Myctophidae > Protomyctophum > Protomyctophum bolini. The sequence continues at coordinate 50,205,848 of NC_137869.1, read as the reverse complement.
CAGGTCCCCAGAGATTTTAAACTGGCCAAAGTAACCCCCCTGTACAAAAAAGGGAGTAAATTAGAACCCGGCAACTACCGCCCTATTTCTATTCTAAGCTCCATCTCGAAAGTGATGGAAAAAATAGTCTATGAACAGGTTGAAAAGTATCTTGCCACTAATAAATTGTTGTACGAGTTCCAATCTGGTTTCAGAACATCCCACTCCACTGACACATGCCTTCTCTATTTGAGCGACCACATCAAACACGAGGTGGATGCTGGAAAATACTGCGGCATGGTCATGCTGGACCTCCAAAAGGCTTTTGACACCGTGAACCACTCCATACTGGTTAACAAGCTTAAAGCTATTGGTTTTGATAGCACATCAGTGAGCTGGATGCAATCCTACCTGGAGGGGAGAGAACAGATGGTGGAAGTGAACGGAACACTGCCCCCCCCCCTCCCAGTGAGCTGTGGCGTCCCACAAGGAAGCATACTAGGGCCTTTACTGTTCCTAATATATGTAAACGACATGACTTCAGCTTGTGACTGCAACTTGTTCCTGTTCGCAGACGACTCAGCACTGCTGGTCTCGGACAGAAACAAACTGCAGGTTGAAAAGACGCTCAGCTCTGAACTCGGTAGAATCTGCACCTGGCTCGCTGATAACAAACTATCCTTACACCTGGGAAAAACTGAATCCATTCTCTTCGGATCAAATAGTAATCTCAAAAAGGCAGATGGCTTCTTGGTTAGAGTGGGTGACGATATTATCACACGGAAGGATAAAATTACCTACCTAGGTTCCATCCTGGAGGCCAATCTTTCCGGTGATAAGATGGCCACCAACGTAATCAAAAAAGTCAATCAAAGAACAAGATTCCTCTACAGGATCTCCTCACTGGTCGACAAAAACACCTTGAAGACCTTAACAGGAGCCCTCGTACAAGGTTTCTTTGACTATGCATCCACCTCCTGGTACCACAGCACCTCAAAGGCCCTTAAAACAAGGCTCCAGACCTCCCAAAACAAACTGGTCAGGCTCCTACTTGGCCTCACCCCCCGAACCCACCTCACCCCTGCCCACTTTGACAGGCTGGGATGGCTTAGGGTCGACGACAGAGTACAGCATCTTGCAATGGGTCTGGTCCACAAGATTCGATACACCACCAAGATACCCATGTACCTGTCTAAATACTTCCTTAATGTAAACGAAGTCCACACCCACAACACCAGAGGGAGTGCAACAAACCATGTACAACCCAGATTCGGCACAAACAAGGGACTAAATTCTTTTCGCTCCTATGCGACCAAAATGTGGAACGCCCTACCAACAGTCATTAAGACATGTGAATCCCTTGGCTCCTTCAAAACTGCTCTCAAAGGGCACCTACGGATGGTTGCAATTCGAAACTGGCCTCTGTAAAAGCTGAATTTTTATCTGGATTGTACTATGTTTTTGTATGGACGTGGTGTTGGGTGCCTGCACATATGCACACATGGCATCAACGCAGGTGTTGTGTGCAGGCGCCCTACACTCTGTCTTTCGTTTTCTTTTATCCCCCTGTTCCCCTCACTGTATATATATTTTATTCCCTTTTCGCTTCCTATATGATGAATTCCTGTTCTGTTCTTTAACTACATAGAAGTGTCTATTTGTTTGTCTCTAAATGTTTTGATGAATTGAACAATGTGGACCCTGTTGTAAACAAGTGTAAGGCTTAATTGGGTCGTCCACTCACAGTTAACAGTCTTTGTATTGAGTTTGTGCTTGAAATGTACTGTAATTCTGCAAACTGTTAATAAAGATTTCAATCAATCAATCAATGGCATATATATGGCTTTTATATAATTTATAGTGACAATTGGCCTCTTTAGTCCAGGCCCTTAGGGATATTTCGTGCTAATCAGTCTAAAAGCACCATATTTGGCCCAGATGTAGTCCAGGGCATGTTCTAATGATTTATAGCTAGGGGGCCTGAGCCGGTGACCTTCACAGTCGCCATAGTGGCTAAATCCAATATGGCTGCCACCTGAAAACGGTTTTGGCTATAACTTCTGAACCAGATGAGCTACAAATGCAAACTTGGTGTCCATTTCAGGATGTTTGACAATAAGAAACATTTTGGAATACTTATCTTTATGATTGGGTGTGTCTGGACACCTAATTTGCATATGTCCAAGATGGAGGCAATATGAAAATACCTTGTTGTACATTAACTTTTGACACTATATTGGCAAACTTGTTTTTTCTTTATCCTTAGAAACATTGGAAGGTTCTTATACTGTATGTTGTCGTCTGGACCCTCATTATTGGTGCAGGCAATGGCCTCACATGGCCTGGTTGCTCAGTATAGACTGCACCTTCAACCACAATAGTGCAAGCACAAAATTGTGCATGCATAAAGTGAGTGGCAAAGTGAGTTTAACGTTGTTTAATGCAATCAGATTTCTGTTTGGAGGTATGGGCTGCCAAGGCCAGAAAGTGTTTTTTTTCCCACTCAATAGGCGTTCCCGCATAACTTCTGCTTATGATGATGATGTCACGTGTACCCTCTATGACTATGCCATGGCTTTGATCTTGGGCACCTCCGACTCTGATAAGAAGGCACTCTGACCTACTTACTTGTACTACTTACTGTTATGGAGTCCCATATACTGAAATCATGAATATGAGAACCATGCAGACACAATAGCAGGGGGATGGGATTAGCCACTGAAACCACATGGATGTGCTAAAGAAAGATGCTGATGTGAAAATCACAACTGTCTAGAATCGCTAGATGTACTGTATGGGGAATCGAGATAGCTGAAGACGCAGATAAAGGAGTCACTGGAGTTGATCTGCACAGGCAGACGCCAGGTTTACCAAGAGTGTTATAGGAAGATTTGGGTATAACAAATCTTCCTATAACTGCCATCTTGGAAATATACAAATTATACTTCCACCCAATCATAAAGATAAGCATTTCATCAATTATATCTAATTGTCAAAAAAATTGAAATACACAAGTTTGCATAATTATGTTTGCATATGTTGATCATCTGGTCATCTGGTTCAAACATTGATCATCTGGTTCAAACATTACATCCCTGCATATGTGGTGGCGATATTGGATTTGGCTGCTGTGGCGACCCGGAAGGTCGCTGACTTGGGTGCCCTAACTAAATCATTAGAGCATGCCCTGGGCTGCATCTGGGGAAACTTTGGTGATTAGACTGATCCCTTAGGGCCTTGACTATTCATAGAGAAACAGCAAGCCGTTTGTGGCTGATATTGTAGTTTGGCCATCAGTTTAGACCACAGGCATGCAATATTATTTTTAAGCAGTTTCTGCACAAGTATTATGGAGTTGGTTACCTTTATACAATGACACATTATGTACATAATGATCAGGAACATATATAAATTATTGCATAAAGTTGGTTGGAATAATATTCGCCAATAAATGACAATTTTCCCAATATGCATGAATTTTAAGCATTTTCATCAAACTTGATTTCAAATCAGAATATTGAATTGGATTCCCCATATATGAAAACATAAAAATGACACTTCAGTCTATATTTCTACCTTGTTTAGAAAAAAATATAAGCATTTTATCATGTTTCAGCATAGTGGTGGCCGCCATCTTTAAATGGTCCATATTGAGGGCTTAGCAGCCATTTTTGAGCTTGGCATACAGCAGATTTGGATTCAGCAGACCTTAATAGCCTACCCCTAGAAAACATTTATGCCATAAATTAACACGATTTGCCTTCAGCACTTTAAATAAGCACATATTCTGAAATCCTGCCTTGACTATAATACTGTATGGTTTTAACCGGTTGGAAGGAACCACGCTGCTATTGGAGGACAATAATAATAAGTATAACAATCAACAACAGCAGCAGCAGTGGAGAGATATGGAGGAGGACGCCGACCCCGAGAGCGAAATTCAAACTGACAAGGATGCAAGAGGAAAGGAAAATAAAAGGAAAAGAACTAGAGATGGAAATAGCTCAGAAAGTGAAGACAGCTCGAAAGAAAAACTGGTCATTGGGATGAAAACTATCTCAATGGTTGATAGGATCTTCAGGGATCAGCATAGCGTGGCAAGGTTTGTGGGGAAAAGTTTGGGAGAAGTGAAATCGATCAGGATTGCGAGAAGCGGCATTGTGGTCATCGAATGCAGATGCAAGAAGCAGATGTTGGACGCTATTGCTATGTCAGGCATTAAAAGATTTGACGGCCATAGAGTGGTGTGTTTTGAGCTAGGAGTAGAATCAAACAGGGTAGGAGTGATCAGTGGGGTCCCACTGGAAATGGTGTTAGAGCCATTTAAGGACATTGACGGAGTCAAGGAGGTCAGAAGAATGAACAGATTCAACAATGGAAATATTGAGCCTACTCAATCGGTGCGTGTAAAGTTCCATGGGGAACTCCCAGAAAGGATCTATGTGGATTATGTCACATACAGGGTCAGGCCGTATGATACAGGTCCTCTCCGATGCTACCGCTGTCAGGAGTATGGACATGCTGCGGCAGTTTGTAAAGGAGCCAGAAAGTGTGGGAGATGTGGGGAGGTAGAGTGCAAAGACGAGGCATGTGAAATGGAGAAGGAACCAGAATGTATACATTGCAAGGGAAAACATTATGCAGGGGCATTAGAGTGTCCTAAAAGGAAAAAGGAAGCAAATGTTAAGAGGATCAGAGAGAAAAGGGGAATCTCGTATGCTGAGGCAGTGAGGAGAACGGAGGGGAATGTGGAGAAGGCGGGCTGCCAGGAGGAGGCAGCTAAACACGAAAGAAAGGAAGAATTGAATGGAAACGGGCAAAACATGTGGATGGACAAGAGGAAGTTCCTTGCGTTTATCGCGATGGTTATCAACTGTGCTATCGAAATACAAGGAAAATCAGAAAGGATAAAGATGGTACTGGATGCGGCCAGGAAATTCCTGGACATCGATGACATAACAGGAGAGGACCTTGATTATACCCTGAGAGAAGGGTTTGCTCCGCCTGAGACCATTGGGTCTGGGCGGTAGAGTGGTTAAATATTTTTGCAAGGGGATATGGTTAAGGGCACTGTAAATAAGTTGCACTGTCTGTTTAAGAATCAAAAACGACTCTTGTACAGTAGGTGGCGGTATGCACCCTTATGTTGGTGCGATCTGCCATTAATCTCAGAGAAGAAGAAGAAGAACACGCTGCTATTGCTATAGTTTCCGAACGGACTTATTTTTCGGACGCACACACCAGACGGACTTTAATAAACGGAACACACACAAACACCGCTGGACGGACAGCGAGCAGACATAAGACATAAACAACAACAGTTTAAAACAAAACTAATAAATAAACACAAATAAAGCCAAGCCAGCCGGATGGTCCAATGCTCCAGCAGGCATGGCCGAGAGACAGGACAACGAGGTAACTATGCAATGCACGTTCAATGGGTTTTAAGGGTGGCTGGGAGAAGAAGTATGATGTTGTTTTTCATTAATTAACTCCGTGTTGTCACTTGTGATAGTAATCATTGCTGTAGAGCAGTAGTTCCCAAAGTGGGGTCCGGGGACCCCCAGGGGTCCTTGAGGGAGTTCCAGTGGTCCCCAGCTAAATGATAGTTGGGAAACAAATGGACCGTTATCTGTAACTCTGAGAGTGTGCAAATGGAACCAAATGGACCCTTATGGGTCTGTAGCCCTACAAGCAGAACCCAATGCTACTGAAGTTTCTGACATTTTGGAGATCCAGATAGCATTCCACCTCCACCCTGCCACCGGGTACGCACACATAAATAAATGTAAAAACTTCTGATACGTCCTTCTGCGCTCTTTAAGGGCTTTTTTTCGTTTGAGGGCTTCTGAATGTGTAAACTATAAGTACCTATAAATACCACTGCGAATATCTCCTGTGGCGTGGAAGCCGTTAAGTATTTTTAATCTATGTTTGACCGATTTAGTCGCTTTGATTCTTCTTTTCCTTCCTTGTTTATTGACACCTAATTGTACCGCCTATCTGGCTAGCTTGTGGCGCTATAGCTATGACAGAGCAGATCAGAGGCAGGAACGTAGCCGGCAAAAGCCAACCCCGCAGCGGGAGGCGGTACAATAAACGGTAAATAAACAAGAAGAATCAAAGCGACCAAATCGGCCGTTAAAATACTTAACGGCTTCCACGACACAAGAGAATTCGCAGCGGTATGTATAGGTACTGGCTCCCGGTCGCTGCCCGCACAGAATACAAAACTCTGATGCTGGCATTCAAAGCAACCAAAGGTATGGCTCCCCCATATCTTGCAAGTATGATCGAACCCTACAAACCCTCCCGCTCACTCAGATCAGCCAACGCAGGGAAGCTGGAAGTACCCTCACTAAAAACGCCGGGACAACGCTCCACACGTCCCAAACTCTTCTCCCTTCTGGCTCCAAAACTGTGGAATGCACTTCCCATTGCAGTCAGAACTGCAGCATCACTCCCAATCTTCCGCCGTAGTCTGAAAACCCACCTTTTCAGACTCCATCATGGCCCATAGCACTTACCCCACCCCCTTAGATAGCAATTCTGTAGACTTAGATAGCATTTGATACAGACTTATAGCATGTTATGTAGACAGCATAAGTGCATTGTATATAGTCATAGCACGTCATAGTACATATGTGTAGCATAGTAGTATAGATGTATAGCTTATATGTATAGTTTCATTATAGATATTCCACTGTTACTTTCTTAGCTACGCATGTTTCATGATAAATGTCTTTATGTGATGTATTCCCATGCTTTTTGTTCTTGCTTAATGTAAGTCGCTCTGGATTAAGAGCGTCTGCTAAATGCCTAAATTGTAAATTGTAAATTGTACTTATAGTTGACACATTCAGAATAACTCAATCGAAAAGAAGCCGTCAAACGGCGCAGACGCGACGTATCCGACGATATTTATGTCCGCGTTCTATCATTTCAATACGGAAACAAAGAAACGCACAGGGACCCTACGGGTCAGCCCGGTCCGGTTCGGATTGGGCTGACCCAGGGGGTTCCGAGAGGGGCTAATGGGTCTGTAACTCTGAGAGTGTACAAATTGAACCAAATGGATCCTTATGGGTCTGTAACTCTTGAGAGTGTACAAATGGAACCAAATGGACACGTTACTCTCAGAGTTAAATTAACATTGATTTTACAATATAAATTGGGGGTCCCAGATATATAAATGCCATTAAATGGGGGTCCATAGACTATTAATGCATGTCAAATGGCGGTCCTTGAAATTAAACGGGTTGAGAATCACTGCTAGCCGTCAGAATCTTCTCTTATGGGGTCCCTGGTGTATCTTTTCAAATGGGGGTGTCTGTGGGCTAATTAGTGTCAATTTGGTGGTCCTTGACATGAAACGGGTACTACCATTGCTTTGTAGAGTCTATATACCCAGGGGTCTTCAATGACCCCCCCCTCCCCTCATGCCAAGGACCACTTGAGAGAGATGAAGCAGGGTCTCCCACTATTTATAACATTGTGTTTTTGTGTTGCAGATTAAACTTTTCCATAGATTTCACAGATAGCTTCGTAGACTTGTTTGACAGCTCTGCCATCAGTTTTGGGTCAATTAATGTTTCGTTTTGTTTGCTTTTGTGTAGTATATTTTCTATGAATATGTTGGATTCATGTATTTCCAGATATTTTACCACCAAGTTTCAATGTTGTATATAGCTTCATTAGCTTGTAGATTATTTTTGGAAAAATTGTGAAATTATGTGCACATCTTTGAATATATTGGTCAGAATTGTATTGGTAAGGTATAGGGGGTCCCTGGAAAATTCATATTTTCAGATGAGGGTCCGCGGCCAAATAGAGATGAATCTGGGGGGTCCTTGATGAAAAGAGTTTGAGCACCACTGATGACATTTTTCAGATTTACAAGACATTTTGTGAATCTGGTCTACTCTCCCCATCTGGTATCAAGAGCATAATTGCCTACATTTTAAATTGTATGCAGTTTGATTTTTGGTTTCATGTTGTTTGAGTGGTCCTTGAGGGGGTTCCAGGTGGTCCCCATTTAAATGATTTGGTAACCTAATGGACCATTATAGATCTTTAACTCTTGAGAGTGTAAAATGAAACCATTTGGTTACATTTTAAGCTCTCAAGAGTTAAATTATTGTTAAAGGACAACTTTGTTTTATTTTTCAACCAAGGTTCATGTTTTAGGTTGTTATTAGAGAATGTAAAAAAATAGTGTTATTATTTTATTTATTCAATTTCTTTCATTTGCTGCTTTAAAAATCGTTAAAACAAAAGCAGCAAATGTCATCTTTTACTTTCTCTAATAACCTAAAACATGAACATTGGTTGAAAAACAACAACTAAAGTTGTCCTTTAAACATCTGCATTAATTAATTCTTAAGAAGTCTACACAATTAGAGAATGTAGAGGAATTGTTATTGTGATCGTTTGCCATGGAAAACTGTGGACACAAACTTATCCAACGACGACAATATATTCTTCAGTTTTGGGTCTGCGAGGCTAAATGTCATCAATGGTGGATCCGTGGGCGTGGCATAATTAATGCCGAATAAATGATGGTCCTTGATATGAAAAGGGTTGAAAAGCACCACTGTTCTATGTTGTTTTGAGGTGGAGGAGGCAGACCACATCTTTCTGCTGATGAAAGAGGAGTACCGCATCTCCAGGAACGTCCGCCTGGCCTGGTTCCTCGGAAAACTCAACCAGCTCATCTGCCCCGTCTCCAAGCCGCAGCTGGTAGGCCTTTCAAACCAGGGACTTGTACACATACACATCAAAGGGGCCTTTTACAGAGGGGGCATGGTGGCACAGTTGGTAGTACTGTCGCCTCACAGGTAGAAGGTCCTGGGTTCGATTCCCGCTCGGGACACTGTGTGTGCAGTGCCCATACCCGAAGTGGGGTTGGCGAAAGGGCCTTTCTGTGTGGAGTTTGCAGTTTCTCCCCGTGTCCCCTAGGGTAGGTACTAGGGGTGCAACGGTTCAGTTAGCCCACGGTTCGGTTCAAACCTCGGTATGGGGCCACGGTTTCGGTTCGGTTTCGGTACAGTAAAAAATAAATAAATAAAATAATCACACCCGTGTGAAGTGACCCCCAGGAACACGCCCAGGGGGCCGGGCCGGTTCCGGCGAGCCGCCCCGTGTCCGAAACGGTTAAGAAATTAGTTACTGTGTGCCGGTCCCTCTACTGTACCCTCTACTGTACTGTACTGTCACTGTACTGGCACACACAAAATCATTATATACAGTTAATATGTGTGTTTGTGTGTGTGTTAGGTTGCGCACAGGTGGTGAAAAACAACCATGCTGTTTTCATGCTCATGCCCAGCCAGCCAGCCAGGCAGTGGCTTGCACCACTCAAAAAAGTTTATTTATAGCATTTTCTTTTCTTCTTTCTTTTTTAGCATATATTATTTTATTAGGCATTTCTGCCTTTTCATTATTTGTGGAAAAAAACCTTATATAATTATATTGCTATTTTAATGTGCTTCATCATTATCATTTTCAAGGGGAAAAAAATGCACCTATGCGCTCACACGTGCACTCGTGCAGAGTAAGCGCATGCAGGGAAGAGGAGAGGAGAGTGGCTCCTGGGAGGGGAGGGATTCACACAGTGAATGCGTCGTGTCGCACAGAAAAATACTAAAGTTTACAATAAAGGATTGCATGAGGATTTAAGGATATTATGCTTATATTATTAGAAGAAGGGCTTCTATCTACAGTCATGGATTGGACATGGAGTATTTTGTTGGGACTTTTCTGACGGAATGTCCTGCTGCGGGTGGAGAGAGCAACAACAAGTTGTTTTTGCTCTCACTCTCCCTCTTAATTAGCACTCAAACAGCGAGTGCAGATGCAGATCTGAACAAACTTACAAAGACAGTGCTTAGAAGCCTGTTGACGCGAGGTTACTCCGCTGTGTGTGTCTCTGTGTATGACGATCAATAATTATTCCACTTTTCAAGAACGACGTTTAAAGACGAGGGCTGGATTCTCCTCATCATGCCGTCTCTCTCTCTCTGTGTGTGTGTGTGTCTGTAGGGGGTGGGCCGACAGAGTGCTACACTTCTGTGACCGAAAGAGTGCTAGACTTCTTAGTAGGAAGTATTATACACACACCGTGGAGTTCTATACCTCCTAACGGATGGCATTAGCTCGTATTCTCGGTATAATACATGCAAGGGGTCAGATACAATATTCCGAGCTTGTCTCAACACTGCTTGTTCAAAGATGGCCTGGGGAGTGATGGGGGGGGGGGGACATGCCCATGCCCATGCCCATGATCTTCCCAGCCATGTTTGCTAGCCTACTTATTTGAGATTTGTATTTTAGATTGCCAAACCAGCTGGACATACCGTATCTTAGGATTGACTCTATACTAGCTCTGTAAAAGGTCAACATGATATTTACACTGACTCCAAAAAGCCTAAGCCTAATGATGTTCTCCTTGAGAAATGGAGCTTTCTGGATTTTGTCTGCCTGTTCTTCTATAGAGATATGTAGACGGAGTCTCACCTAGTAGACACAGGATCTGACACACCTTGACATTTTGGTCAAGATTTGATTAATCCCCTGAGCGAGCAGCCCAACCAGGCTCTTTTAGCTCAATGGTAAAAATGTCAGCACTTGACCACGAAACCGGGTTCAAATCAGGTCTAGAAGAGGAAAGTTACGTATAGTGTTGCTTTACCACTTCACCACTTTTCAACTTATATTCATATAATTGGTCTTGACTCTTCACTAATCTTCATGATTGTTACATTCCCTTATAATGTCTAGGGGTATTAATGAAAGGATGCAACACGGCTGGCACGTGCATTGTTAGTTATTCAACGTTATTGTGATAAAGTATATAATATTAATAAACAAAATGACTCCAATACCAAAACAAAAACAGGCTATATGGGGCAACTAAAAGAAACAATCAAAACTATCTATCCCTATTCTAAAGTATCACATGAACCCTCTTCCTTCACCTTCACCTATCCCGTAACCCCGGAGGGTCGTTGGGGCACCACAGACGATCTGTTGACCAGCTCTCTCCATCCCTCTCTGTCCTCGGCAGCTCTCATTGCCTCACTGAGTTTCAGGTGTGTCCATTCTCCGATGTTATCTTCCCATCTTTTCTTTTGTCTCCCTCTTCTCCTGCCACCTCGTACGGTACCTTGCAGGATGGTCTTTGCAAGGCCAGAGGATCTGGTGATGTGTCCGTACCACCTCAGTTTCCGTTTTATGACCGTAGTAAGAAGGTCATCATGTGGGCCAATGGCTTGGCTGACCTTTTGCCGTACTTCCTCGTTGGTGACGTGTTGGGTGTAGGAGATACCCATGAGTCTTCTGTAGCATCTCATCTCCATGCTCTGTATTCTCCTCTGGAGCTCAGCTGTAAGGGTCCAAGTTTCGCAAGCATATAAGAGGATTGACATGACAAGTGATCGCAGTAGTCTCACCTTTGATGTCAGACTGATGTGTTTGTCTTTCCATATGGGCTTGAGTTTTGCCAGGGCAGCAGTTGTTTGCGCAATTCTGGCAAGGACTTCCCGTTTGGATCCTTCATCGGACACGATTGCTCCAAGATATTTGAAACTGGAGACCGTGTCCAGTGACTGTCCGTTGACTTGGATGTCTGAGCATATGCCGCTGACGTTGTTGGTCATCATTTTTGTTTTCTCTGCATGGATTTCCATTCCATAGGCTCGGGAAGTGTTGTCAAGCCTTTCCACTAAGCTGGCAAGTTCTTTTTCTTCTCCAGCTAGCCCATCAATGTCATCCGCAAAGCGGAGGTTGGTGATTGGTCTGCCTCCTATGCTGACAGTTCCTTCATGGTCTGTCAGGGCATCCGTCATGATACGCTCCAGAAAAATGTTAAAGAGAATGGGTGAGAGAAGGCATCCTTGGCGCACTCCAATTGTTGTCCTGAACCAGTCTCCGATAGCTCCGTTGTAGATAACTGCGCTGGTAGCTTTGTTGTACAGTTGTTGTATGACGTTGACAAGGTTAGGGCTGATGTTATATTTCCTCATGGTCGCCCACAGCGCAGCATGCCATACCCGGTCAAAGGCTTTCTTGAAGTCAATGAACACGTGGTAAAGGTGTTGTTGATGCTGCAGATATCTCTCGCAGATAATCCTCAGGTTGAATATCTGTTCTGTGGTGCTCCTTCCTGCCCTAAATCCAGCCTGTTCTTCCGCTATGATTAGTTCAGCTTGAGGTTTTAACCTATTCAGCATAATTTTCAGTAGGACTTTGCTGGGATGGCTGATGAGACTGATGGTGCGGTAGTTTTGGCACAGTTGAAGATTGCCTTTTTTCGGAAGTGTGATGATGAGTGACTGTGTCCATGATGTGGGCCATTCACCACTCTGCCAGATTTTATTGCACAGGATGGTGAGGGTGTCGATGAACCCTCTTACCTAACTCTAACCAACAAATGAAATTAAATGTTACACAAGTTCAAACTACCTAAACTGTCTACGCTATCTACTGCCTAACAAAGGTTTACAAAAAGTACGCTCCCATATACATTATATATTATATCTCTCTATATATATATATAATTATAATCAGTTGTAACCTTAACACTCTAAACACAGAATCACAGATAACGGCTCAGGGGGCTCCACACAGGTATAGCCCCTGGCCTATGCTTGTAAACAGTTTTGCAACTTTGAGCGTTAACTAGCTCCACCGGACAGTGTGCTCTCAGTATGGGGTGACTGAGAGACAATGCCAACGAAGTATTCTTCCCAGGCTGGCCCTCCGAGCGTGGATTGGCTCACGGTGACGAGGGGGTGGGCAGGCAGAAGGAGGTTGATGGTTCTCCGCCACTATATTTTATATATATATATATATAAACATAACCACGTTATCATATAATATATATACATATATATAAAATACAATCATCACGTTATCATTTCATAAATATCATACTATAATTCAGCGAATGTCTGAATGAATGTCTGAATGAATGTCACTGACAGCGCGTTATCTCATCATTGACTGCACGGTCGTGCCGTGCCTCCACCCGTTCCACGTGCGCGAGGCCGTGGAGATGATCACGCTGCGGGGATGCGACTCTGTCTTCGCCGTGGTCCGGCGGCACCACTTCCGCTGGCGGGAGATCAAGGAGGGATCCGGAGAGACGACAACCGAGCCGCTGAACGTGGACCCCGCCAAGAGACCCCGGCGCCAAGACTGGGGCGGCGAGCTGTGCGAGAACGGGTCCTTCTACTTCGCCACCAGAGACCTGGTGCTGAACGGAGGCACGCTGCAGGGTGGGAAGGTGGCCTACTACGAGATGCTGCCCGAGTACAGCGTGGACATCGACGTGGACATCGACTGGCCCGTGGCGGAGCAGCGCATCCTCCACTACGGCTACTTCGGCCGAGACGACGAGCCCAAGGAGGTGCGTCTGCTGCTGTGCAAGCTGTCCGGGTGTCTGACGGACGGCCGGCTGACCGTGTCTGCGTCCGGAGAGGAGGCGGTCTCCATCAGCACCAGAGACACGGCGGGCCTGCGCATGCTGAAGGCGGAAGGAGTGAAGGTGGTGCTGTTGACCTCCTCCTCCTCCAGCGAGGAGGAGGAGCCCATGAGCAAGGCACTGTGTGACGCCTTGGCCCAGAGGACGGGCTGCCCGGTCCGGCGGAGCGGAGCGGACGTGGAGGAGGAGGAGGAGGAGAGCGACCTGGACTGGACGGAGGTTGCGTACATGGGCAGCAACGAGCTGGACGCCGAGCATCTGACCCTGGGGGGTTTGAGTGCCGTGCCGCGGGACGCGCCGCCAGCCGCCGCCAACGCCGCAAAGTACCGATGTCGCTGTGCCGCGGGCGCCGGGGCCGTGCGGGAGTTGAAGTGAAGAATGAAGACATAAGAATCACACCTGTGCGAAGTGAGGGACACTCTTATCATCATCTCATACTGGCCAATCAGAATGCCTGTTGCCACAAATATACGTCATATTTGGCAGACATTTGACCTAATTTCTCCTTTTATTGTCGATGGCGTGTGGGGACAAGATGGCGTAAATGTTCCCTTCATTGTCAATGGCATTTAATGTTTGTGTTGTGAACATTTTGTTTGGACAAAAGCTGTATATAGTGGCTAGCACCCCTTAAAGACTGAGAGACATATAAACCCACGTCTCCCTCCTCTGATGAGACATGTATATTGTACAATTGAGGCATTTACTGTAGCAGATGCTCTTAAAACTCTTTCATCGCCGCTAGGTGGCAGAAGAAGTGTAGTTAAAGGGATAGTTCAGTGGTTGCAACTGATTGCCCTAGTTTTGGTCTGATTTTGGTGAAATATTAAGTAGTTCCGGACCGGTCATTTTGTGGGAGGCACAGGGGGCCACGCTTCATCAGTTTCAATTGAAACAGGCCTCCACCCTCAGGGGGGCCTCTGAGCTCACTCACTGCCTTGCTCTCGAAACCGGGTAAAATGTGCGGCATTGGGAGGTAAAGGCGAGACACTTTATTGTGAAGGGATGACGGCATGAGGAGAGGTGTTGTTGCTGGCGTAATTGTCGAGAGTAATGGCTGCACGTGATATTGAACAGTCAAAACTATTTGTATCAATACGCCTGTATTAACAGAATAATTGCCAGGCATGTATATATGGGGGCCTCATATATTTGGTCTTGAAACGGGCCTCCAGATTCCTAAGGCCGCCCCTGCCTACAACATTTAGGCACTCTTCATCCAGAGCGACAAAGAAATTAACATACAAACAAAACAAAACAGACACAACAAAAAACCGAAACGGAAAAATAAAAAAATAAAAAAAAGTCACCTGAATTTACCAAAAAAGACACTAGGAGAGTAGGAGTACTATGGAAAAAAGTATTTTTGTTATTATTTAGTATAAATATAAAATCAACTGTTCTTTATACAATTATCCATCGTATTATGTGAATTAATTGAATCTCCATCCTCCTCCACCGTGCAGCTGAGCTCGTCAGAGAATGAGTTGGACCTGCTGAGCGTCCTGCCTAAAGGGTGGCAGCCGGACAGCACCACCACGCCGCCGTCGTCTCCTCCACCCTACGTCCTGGTGCCCTCCACCCGCGCCACCTTCCTGGCCCGCCGGTACCGCTTCATCATCGAGCTGGACCTCAGCCCATCCACCGGCATCGTGGTGAGAGCACGGCGCAATACGTTCCATTTAATTTGATTAAGCCATTTTGGACTGAGGTCGATGAAAAAAAGGCTTCTATTCTAATCTGAATCAAAACATTTTTCTGAAAAACATATGTTTCTATGTCAGTGGTGCTCAACCTTTTTCATGTCAAGGACCCCCAGAATTATCTCTATTGAGCCACGGACCCCCATCTCAAAATATGTAGTTCAAGGGACCCCCCAGAAGCAAATATTTTAGTTAAAAATGTTCGCTCTGAAATATATATTCAATGATTTGCGCCACATTCTAACGATTTTTCAAAAATGGCAGACCTACAAGCTTGTAGATCTGCCATTTTTCAATAGCTAAAGCATAACATAATGCTAACACCAAAAGGGGTTCCCGCCCCAAAATGGGTTTACAACACATTTAGACCTGAACTCGATTCTACAAAATGTCTTTCTAAAATCATAACGGTTTTCTGAAAAATCCTCATGTTTTCTATGTCAGTGGTTCTCAATCTATTTCATGTCAAAAGAGCCCCAGGATTATATGTATTTCTGCACCGATCCCCATCAGAAAATATGTTGTTCCAGGGGACCCCCCCCCTAGGTCTGCTATTTTTGAAAAGTCGTATAGTATCGTCGTAAACAAATCTTTGAATATATATTATTTCACAGTGAGCTTTTTTTAAATTTTTTTACTTCTGGGGAGGTCCCTAGAACAACATAATTTGAGATGGGGTCCAGGGCCAAATCTACAGTTGATTTAGTCGACCAAAATGTATTTTGGCGGGCCTTGATGCTGTCGTAATGGCTTAATTTTACACTTGGTTGCATGCTGAAAGTAGCCGATCTACAAGCTCACAACGTGTCTCGCTGTGACGCACTGTATGCCTGTAGATTGGCTATTTTCAGCATGCGACCAAACATAAAATGACTTGATTTTTAGTTCTACTGGCAGGGCCGTATTAACACCTCTGAGAGGTCCCCTGGGCACTGAAGCTGTAAGGGCCCCCGACCCCCCTACACATGCATGTGCGAATGTTTGTGCGCACATAGTGCACACGCAAAAATAGGCAATCTAGCGCATTGTTGCTGCTTTACACACAATTGCACTTTTCAGCTGCATTCTCAGCAACAATAAAATACAAACAAAATTAGACACCATTTATTTCAATCTGATTAGTGGGGAAAATGTCTGTGGAGCTAAAAAGGGCCCCTGGGCACGTGCCCAAAGGGCCCATATTGTAGATCCGGCCCTGTCTACTGGATCTCTTGTCCACTAGTCCCTCCCTAACATGTTAGTCTAGTTTTAATTTCATCTTTAGTCTCAGTTTGTGTCATCATAGCTTAGTTTATTATTTTTCCTCAGTGCAAAAAGGTAAGCATTTTTCCTCATAGTTTTAGTCGACACAATCAACAGTATTCAGCTGTTGCCACATCTGCTTATTATGAAAGACGCTGGGCTTCTTTTTCTGTAATGTCTCTTGACTTGTGAATATCGGTAGCCCGCAGGTTGGGGTTTAATTTTTTGGGCTCATTTCTGAAGTGTAGCTGCTTATTTGGCCTGGTTTCTAAAGTGTAGCTTCTTATTTGGCCTGGTTTCTACAGTGTAGCTGCTTATTTGGCCTGGTTTCTAAAGTGTAGCTTCTTATTTGGCCTGGTTTCTAAAGTGTAGCTGCTTATTTGGCCTGGTTTCTAAAGTGTAGCTGCTCTTTTGGCCTGGTTTCTAAAGTGAGGTTGCTTATTTGGGCTTGTTTCTAAAGTGAGGTTGCTCATTTGGGCTTGCTTACACATTTTTGAGGGCCCCTCCGATGCCCAGCTTTGAGTGTTTGCGTAAATACAAACACAGCGTAAACACAAACGTTGAAGACAAAAGTGAGGACGCAAATTGATAAGAGCGCGCCTCACAAAACATCACACTGGTGTGATGTTTTAATTATTGTTTAACCCATTCTGGGTGGGAAGTGGGAACCCCTTTTGGTGTTTTAAGCATCATGTCATACTTTAGCTAATTGAAAAATAGCAGATCTACAAGCTCATAGCGTGGCACCGAGTGCCCCGCTACAATCTTGTAGATCTGCTATTTTTGAAAAATCGTGAACATGAGGTGCAAATCTTTGAATATATACTCTTTCAGAGCTAACGTTTTTAGCTTAAATCTTTGCTTCTGGGGGGTCCTTAATTGGAGAAACATATTTTCAGATGGGGGTCCACGGCCAAATACAGATAATTCCCGGGGGTCTTTGACGTGAAAAAGGTTGAGCACTGCACTGACATAGAAACAGGGTTTTCTAAAAACTGTCAGGATTTAGAAGACTTTGTAGATGTTGTAGAATCTGGTCTAAGGTCAAAATGGGTTGAAGGAGAATTCCATCCTAGAAGGCTTTCTTACCTTTTATTACCAAAGAGGTCCAGGTGTTATTTTGTGCAAAAGCGCTATGGGGTGTTGTGCTAATTCGCTTATTTCCATCACTCAAAAATCATTTTTTTGTATATACCTTGTCTTCATAATAAATAGTAGTATCCCAAGCGGCACACTTTACTACTTGGTATTTAGATGGAATTGGAAATACGGGAATTAGCTAAAAAACCCAACCCCCATTGAGGGCTTATGGTAGGGCAAATGGCCAATAATGCACTTTTGCACAAAATAACACCTGGACCTCTTTGGTGGGGACGTAACGACTACAAAGAAAGTTAAGAAAGCCTTCTAGTATGGAATTATCCTTTAAACCAGTGGTTCTCAAATATTTCGGGTCACGGACCCCCACATTAACAACAGGAGATGATCGTTGTTGTTTTTTTTTGTTGCTCCCCCCCCCCCCCCCCCCCCCCCCCCCCTCCCCCCCCAGGATGACAGCACGGGGGAGATGATCTTCGACGAGGTGTTCCACGCCCTCTCCAGGTGTCTGGCTGGCCTAGCTCTCCCCTTCAAGGTTCCCGGCACAGAGCAGGTCTTCCAGCCCAAGATCTTCATCACCATCCTCGCCTACTCCTCCATCATCGGCCTCAGTTCTCACCAGGTGAGCCGCTTTATCGGTTATTCATAATACTCACACGCTCTAGTCTCAAGGACCCCAGCGCCCCGTCCCCGTCCAATGAGAGCGGTTTCGGATGTTTTCTCCGTATACAACCCATTTAGACCTGACTATGTATGACTGTGTCGCCTTATAGCTTTTAACCACTTTTTATCCATTATTGTAAACTTTAGCTGTTGAAAAATAGCAGATCTGCTATGCACTCAGTGCCGCACTATATGAGCGTAGTTCGGAAAATCTTTGAATATATATTCTTTCACAGTGCATGTTTTTTTATCTCATATCTTAGCTTCTGGGGGGGGGGTGTCCCTGGAACGACCATTGTCCGACGTGGCGTTGGTCGCGTTTGTCGGACTATTACTAAACGTAACGGCTAAATGTAACTGTAATTCTAACCCTAACCTCAGTCTTAACCGGCCACATAATTCAGTTTCGCAATGTTTTCACTTCGGCAGCAGTGATTTCACTTCCGCATTTGCAAGCCGCCTGCTCACGGTAGGCAGTATGTAGGAAATGTGACTCTGGCTGTATTGAATGGTCTTGATGAGAACATATTGGTGATTACAGGTTGAGAACATTCGAACCGATGTCAGCATTAGGCCACAAATAAAGGCACTATAGTGCCCAGCAGATGAGGCAGATTTTACTCTGAAAACCCCCGCCTTCCATTTCCCCCCCAAAACCAGGAGGTATAATTTGAAATTTCCCATTACTATGTCAGTGGAAAAGAAGGTAGTAGACGAACATTTTTCGTCATAGTGTTAGTCGACGAAATCAGCACTGGTATGCAGGGCTGTAATAACATGCTGTGTCCACCAGGTGCTGGTACAGGGCTGTCAGTTGGACTGTGTGGAGTTGGACCAGTTCTTACATCACATCTACCAGCAGCTCAGGACGGTGGAGAACAACATCGCCGAGGTGCTGCAGCAGCAGCACACATATGTGAGTCACCAGGACTGTTCTATTTTATTTTATTTCAATTGTTTTTATCCCACGATTTAGCTTTCACCCAGTGTCGATTATCTAACGCAGGCGTGAGCAACTTTGACGATGGAGAGGTCCACCATAGTTCCACACTCACTCCAGAGGTCCACTATAGTTCCACACTCACTCCAGAGGGCCACTATAGTTCCACACTCACTCCAGAGGGCCACTATAGTTCCACACTCACTCCAGAGGGCCACTATAGTTCCACACTCACTCCAGAGGGCCACTATAGTTCCACACTCACTCCAGAGGTCCACTATAGTTATCGTGGCCTTTCTTAGCAAACAAATAAAGCCACTGGTTTGTCGGGGTGGTGTTGCAGTCTATTGTTTGATAACACTCGCGTCTCTTCTTGTATATATACTAAATCACTCACGGAGATCCGAAAGTTGTAGTTCATCACAAACATATTTATTTCTCCGTCAAAAATAAACTTATACTTTGAGCATATCTAATTAAACAAAAGGAGCCTGCGCGGTCAACAAACTGTGAGCTTCCCCGTCTATGTCACATTCTCTCCCAGCAGGGAGTCACCTGTCATTGGGTGCCTAGCACCTACAAATCATTTCACAAAAGGGGAGGGGAAAC
Organism: Protomyctophum bolini; assembly: GCF_963924005.1. Lineage (NCBI taxonomy): Eukaryota > Metazoa > Chordata > Actinopteri > Myctophiformes > Myctophidae > Protomyctophum > Protomyctophum bolini. The sequence continues at coordinate 50,186,131 of NC_137869.1, read as the reverse complement.
CTCCATTCAAGCCATCAAATTCATAGCGTAATTATAATAATTTAAATGACCACAAAATAAACAATACATATAGCAGGCAATAAATAGCAGATTAAATGCAAAAAAAATCATAAATAGAAAATGTTCCACACTCACTCCAGAGGGCCACTATAGTTCCACCCAGTGTCAATTATCTAATGTAATCCTAGGTGCTACACTTCCTTTGCCAAGGGGGGGCAGCGGACTGACCTCATGCATCCTTCTATGCATGAGGAGTCCAAGCTGCTTCTTATCACCTGACAGAGGGGAGTTTCCCCTGGTAGGACGTATAGGTAACAAGACAACTCACCCCGTTCTGTTTTCCTATCCCACCCCAGTGAGGGGTGGGATAGGCTGGACAGCAGACGGCTGGGCTTTGAATTTCTCTAACTATAAACTTTCATGACCGCAGACAGCCTAAGTACAAATATAATTTATGAAAAGCTACTACAGTGAAGTCTGTTCACAGAAGTTGTTGTAGGATATGTGGGGATTATCTGACGAGATACCATTTGAGTGGGCAAAACCTTACATATACTAAATAATACTAAATTGTTTATGGGTCAATATAAGTAAAATAATATAGCCTTTCCGCAGGAGTATCTTTTTATATTTTTCCAAAAAGAATACAAACAGCCAATAGCATAATATATAATATTATTACAAAGTCATAGTTCAAGTTCACCAGGTCTTATTGACCAGTGTTCGTTTTTGTTTCGGTGAACCCTGTCATGTAATATTGCTTAAATATGGGTATAATGGTTGGATCGGTAGTTCTGGACATTTTTTTTATTCTTTTTTTTTTACACTTTTTACACTTTTTCTTCTACTTTAACCCATTTAGACCTATGGACGATTCTACAAATGCCTTCTAAATCCTGGCAGTTTTCTGAAAAATCCATGTTTCTATGTCAGTCGTTTTCATGTCAAGGACCCCGAAATTATATGTATTTGGCCGCCGACCCCCATCTGAAAATATGTTGTTCCACCCCAGAAGCAAAGATTTGAGTTGAAAACGCTCTCTCTGAAATAATAATATTCTTTCATATAATATATTACCGCACAGTCGCAAGAGAGAATTTTCAATAAATCATTCAAAAACGCAATTATCCATGGGGAGAAGTCTAACAACTACATTGATTTGACTTGAATCTCTCAAAGAGTTAAAACACCAAAAGGGGTTCCCGCCCAAAATGGGTTAACACATTTTCTACTGTACATCATATACATTGCGGGGGTTTTCTCGTTTTCTTGCCCCCCCCCCCCCAGAGGAAGAAGGGTGTGACCATGTTGTTCTCTCCCCACGTATACAGTCTGAGAGGCCGGTGCTAAGGGAAGACGCGCCGCCGCTCCCCCAGAGGAAGCAGGGAGTGACCATGGCCACGGCGGACGTGGGTCTGGTCAGCATGGTGCGTCAGGGCATCCTGGCCCTGCAGCTGCTGCCCCCAAACTCCAGCGCAGGTGATGATGATGATGATGATGATGATGATGATGCACGTCTTCACTTTGTTTCTAAATTCCACGTCAGTGGTTCTCAAAACTATTTCATGTCAAGGAGCCCCAAGTGGTGCAGTACTTAGTTTAGACGGTTTTTGGTTTAGACTAGTCATTTGGTTAGACCAGTCATTAGTCCTACAACTACAAACTATCTCAAACCCTCACCCTAAACCTAACCTCCCACGGGGCAGCACACCTAAACCTAACCTTAACCCATGTCTAACCAATGACTAGTCTAAACGAAGTATGCACCCCGCCCCAAGATTATATGTAATTGGCCGCCGACCCCCATCGGAAATGTTTTGTACCAGGGCCCCCCCCCCCCTCCCAAAAGCAAATGTTTGAGTTCAGAAAGTTAGCTGTGAGCGAATATATATATTCAAAGATCTTTGCTACAAATTTTGAAGTTTTTTCTAAAAACATTATCTGCTATTTTTCAACGGCTAAAGTTTAAAATAATTGTTGAAGTGGTGCTAAGGCGACACAGGTCTAAATGGGTTCAATTAAATTCAAAGGGCTTTATTGGCATTTTCATCAACGTTATCTCATAACGCCTGTTATCTCTCCTAATGGTACTAACATCAATACTGCATGGAATTGTGGACATAATATGATAAAAAAATATTGTTTAGTTTTGTGTCTGAGAGGCTACAAATCCCATCAAATGGTGGTCAAATGCTGAATAAATAACGGACCTTGATATGAGGAAAAAGGTCTTGGGGTAACAATTGTTGTTGTCTTTTCCGAAGGTATAATTATCATCACAGATGGCGTGACCAGCGTGCCTGATGTCGGCGTGTGCGAGACGCTGTTGAATCAACTCCGAAGTGGAACCATCGCCTGCTCCTTTGTGCAGGTAGGCACTGTTGATTTTGACAGCACATTTAGATTTTAGTTTTAGTCGTGTAGTATTTTGAATGCTTTTCCTTTAGTTTTAGTCACATTTTAGGCACCTGGCATGTTTTAGCGTCGGTCTAGTTTTAGTCCACTAAATCAAGTCAAGAGATTTTAGTCAACTACCGGTAAATCTACAGCTGATTAAGTCTAAAATGTATTTTGGCAGGCATTGATGCCGTCGTAATGGCTGATTTTACACATGCTGAAAATCTGCTGATGCTGATCTACAAGCTTGTAGATCAGCTTTTTTCAGCATGCAACCAATCATACAATTATTTGTGTTTTAGTTCTACTGGATCTCGTGTCCACTAGTCCCTCTCTAACATTTTAGTCTATTTGTTGACAAAATTGTCAATATATTTAGTCATAGTTTTAGTCATCATAGCTTAGTTTTGTTTTTATTCAGTTTTCCCCAGTGAAAAAAAGGTAGTCGACGAACATCAACACTGGCCAGAGGGAGAGGAAATGATCACTCCTCCCTTAGTGACCACCCCCACCTCTTTATAACCCTCTTCCTTTCTTCCCCAACCTGTACATATCTTTTTGTATTCATTTATTATTATTATTTTGTGATGATTTTAATTTTGTTGTTTTTTGTCCATGTCATGATTATGAATTGAATACCCAGGACCTGAATGGAAACAAGACCTTTTAGTGTAAGGGCTATATCTTGCACCACCCCTTACCCCTTGTCCTAGTCCCAATCCCCTGCCGGCGGGGGCAGCGGTTGTCCACCTCATGAACAGCTCTCAGCGGGAAAATAGGGCTGGTCAAGGTCTCAGGTTCCAACTTTTGATTCCCCCTCCTGGACCCCCCTGGGGTTAAAACCTTTTAAAAATAGCCGGTCTACAAGCTCGATCGATGTACATCGGCTAGTTGAACTATTGTATAATGTTTTTCAAAAGAGTAAACAAAACATGGAAAATAAGTTTAAGGCAAGATAGGACCCTATGTGTTTGTACTTTTCTACATTTCTACCTAATACTCAATCAAACTTTTACAACTCTTCTGTGTGCGTGTGTGTTTGTGTGTGTGCGTGCGTGTGCTTGTGTGTGTGTTTGCGTGCATGTGTGTTTGCGCGCGTGCATGCACGCGCGTTGCCAGGTGGGCGGCGCATACAGCTTTGACTGCAGCCTGGGCTACATCCCCAACGTGGAGCTGATGAAGTTCATGTCTCTGGCCACGTTCGGCTCCTACCTGCCCAGCTGCCCCGAGCCGGAGCCGCGCTCCACGGAGCTCAACGCCTACCACAAGGCCTTCCTCACCTACTCCTTCCTGCGCACCACCGACGCCATGCACTCCGACTACTACAGCGGTCAGTGACACTGTTGATCTGGACAGCAAATTGAGGTTTTAGTCATAGTCTCTTGAATACCGTATATTACCAAATAGTAGCCCGGGCCGTTATTATGCAAAATCGATTCGGACCCCGGGCTGTTATAAGAAGCCGGGCCGTTATTTGCCATAGGCCGTTATTTATTTTTGCACTGGCCTGCACAGGGCCATTATTTGGTTTCAGTATATACATACAGTAACATGTAGTGCAAATATTGTTTGGAACTGGTATTACTGTATTAATAATAAAAAAGCAAAGCTACAGTACACACAGTAAAGTGTTTACAAGTACAAAACAACATATAATAATACTGTACAAGTGTACAGGGTTCCTACACCTACCACCATGAAATTCAGTGAAATATTTTTAATTTTAAAATACAGGCCTAGAAAAGCTCATTTGGAATTAAAATAAAATATAATTTCATAAATAGCAACCTAACAACATAGTGTTGGTTACTTTTTTACATCTGTTATTTTACCATGTTGTGTTGCTTGGGGGGATTGCATTAACCTGACTGCCAGATGGGGGCGGTATTGGCAGCGTCAGGTTAGGATTGCATGGGATGCATTACTGTACTCAGCAGCATGTACAGTAAGAATCCACGCGAGGAAAGAAAATCGCGGTAAAACAATAATCCACGGACACGATCATTTTTCATGGCCCCATCCGACCTCATCCTACGTTATAAAGAATAAAATCCACGTAGGAATCGTTGTAGAACCACTATAGTTTGTCATAGAATTAACACAGGCGGGCGCCGCCATCTTGCTCAGAGACGCAGCCTGGAGACCAGAGACGTTTAGAGAGAGAGAGTGAAGACAATTAATATTAATATTAATATATTAATATTAACAATAAACATCGCAGGCAATGCATTTTGATTTAATTGTAAGAGGGAGCGTATCAACACACAGGTGTAACCACTAAGCAGCGGACAAATAAATTATTTAATTATATACTGTATAGGCCTACATACCGGTAGATTTCAATTGAATAAAACCATAATTTATTGGCCTACACTACACATAGCCTGTAGTACTGTGTGTAGTCAAGTGGCTAAACCCCACAGGTTAGGTTACAGGCGATAGAAAATGTAATGTCAAGCAGAGCAACATGCCTGCACGTGAACTATATGTCGATAGCGTCTGACTCCATATAATTTAAATACCGGTAAATAAAAGCATTAAAACATGAATTATACACCCAATGAAAATTTACACTTCACGGATTATAGGCCATTTGGAATTAGAACAATCGGTTGAATATTGGCCGAGAATTGCACGATTTAAATATCAACCTTGGGTTTTATAGTACTATACTTGTGAGGACCTGCGCTGGTGCACGCCACGCACCGAAAAAAAAGGGTTCATCATCTGCAAGCTCACACAGCGCTGCAACACTTGGAGCTTGTAGATAGTGATACACGGATGACAATAAACATTACACAGAATATACACCACTTTGCATTAAAACAATTGGTTGTGCATAGGAGGCACTTGTGAAACTATAGCCGATTGATTTTATGGATGTGGAGGACTGCATGGTGTTGCGCTGTCGCTCTTGTGAAATGATCGAGTGGCATGCGGAGATTTGCAAACTCAACTCGGTGAACATGCATATAATAATATAAATGACGGCTGAGGCTGATTAAGTTTGCATATAACGGCCCATGGGCCGTTATATGGAGGAGGGCGGTTATTTGATGGAGGCGGTTATTACGCAAAATGGTGTCGGAACCTGGGCCGTTATAAGAAGCTGGGCGGTTATTTGCGCATGGGCTGTTAATTGGTAATATACGGTAGTTTAGTTTAGTCACCTGGAAGGTCTTAGTTGTAGTCGACTAATTATCATATTGTTTTAGTTGACTACAGTTGATTTACTGGTTTAAAATTTATTTTGGCGGGCCTTGATGGCGTCTTAATGCCTTTATTACTTGATTTTAGACTTGCTGAAAATAGCAGATCTATAAGCTCACAACGCGTCGCAGTGCGATGCGTTGTAGAGCTTATAGATCAACCAAACATAATTTGAAATGACTTGTCTTTCAGTTCTACTGGATCTCCACTATACTAGTCCCTCCCCTAACATTTTACTCTAGTTTTTATTTGTTGACAGAATTGTCAATACACATAGCCAATGCCATCATTTTATTTATTTAATTCATATTTAATAATAATTAATACTATTTATTTATTATTTAAAACGGTGGTCGACACCATCCACTCCGACTACTACAGCGGTCAGTGACACTAAACCCATTTAGACCTGAGACCAGATTCTACTAAATGTCTTCTAAATCATGACCGTTTTCTGGGGAAAAAAACGTATGTTTCTATGTCAGTGATTCTCAACCGTTTTCATGTCAAGGACCGCCAGAATTATCTGGCCGCAGATCCCCCCCCCCCATCTGAAAACAGAGGCGTATCTACAATAAGGCGAGGGCAGGTGTCCGCCTGTCCAAATCCTGGCCTAGCCAAAATCCATAGAATGAGAAAAAAAGAGGACAAAAACAAGACCTGAGAACTATTGTGACCAAATTTGACTGGGAGACTGCCATTGGATATTTTTGAAATTTGTTTTTCAATTTGTCAATTTCAGCTTTGACACTTATTTCTGACATGCTCTAGTACATACATGGGCAACTGGCGGTTAATAAAGTTAACATACCGGTAACTATAATTAAAGGCATTTGGAAAATAAAAATAAAAAAAACTTTTAATTAAAAAATAGCAAAAAAAAATCAGGATTTCAATAATAAGAAAAATTGCTGATCTTGCAAGCTCAAAACGTGTCGCATCGCGGGATTCGCGGCACGTTTTGAGCTTGTAGATCGGCTATTTTTGCTACAACAGTAACATGCAATGTGGCCCTCTGGAGTTAGTATGGAAATATAATGGCCCTCTCCATCGTCAAAGTTGCCCATCCCTGCTCTAGTATGTGAAGAGTCTGCCTGTGCTATTAACTCATTTTGGAAAAAAAAGAAAAAAGTTTTTCTCCTCTGGTGAAAAGCTGGAATGTGCGCGATGGCAGTCTCTCGCAATTTTCCTTGGAAAGAAGATTGTAAGATGTACAAAAGATTATTAAATGTGTCAGTGATGTCTTTGTATATTTTTGTTATTTCTCTTAAGATATTTTTGGGGCGTTTTTGCCTTTATTGATAGGGGGCATTGATTAGACATGAAGTGTGGGTCATGACCGAAAGAATAAGGTAGCGAATACAAGCGGTCCGACATGAGTTTTCTTTGACGGGTGGCTTCATTTTTTTGTTTGTTGCAAATTAAGTATTCAATCAATGAATCAATCAATCAATCAATCATTCAATCACTCCATCCAACTGGCGGTGTCCGTGTCTTCCCAGTGGGTCAGCACAAGCTGTTCAACGAGCACCTGGTATCGGCCAGCGGGAACCCGGCGCTGGTGCTCCGGAGGAAGAAGCACATGGAGAAGGACGTGCACGCCCACCTGGTCAGCGTTGTGTCTGTACGGCTGAGAGAGGGCTACACCATACGAGAGGTCAACTTCACCAAAGGTACATGGTAACAGTCTGTAGGCTGAGAGAGAGACAAGAAGTCAACTTCACCAAAGGTCCGTGTTCAGCTGTTATAATTCCAAACGTGCAAACATTTGACCAGCTTTAATTAGTCCAAATTAGTAGCTTAATGAGTAGTATTTAAATGTTATTGTCTTTTTTTACATCTAATGCATTTGTATTTAGTTCATACATAACATAACTATAATTAAAGGCATTTGAAAGATTTTTGAAATTAAATAAAAATGTTACTTCAGTATTGCAATTAAGAAATAGCAAAACATAATTCAGGATTTCAATTCAAATAGCTGATCTACAAGCTCAAAACGCCTCGCAGTGTGACGCGTTTTGAGCATGTATATCAGCTATTTTTGTTACGACAGTAATATGCAATGTGGCCCTCTGGAGTGAGTGTGGAAATATAGTGGCCCTCTGGAGTGAGTGTGGAAATATAGTGGCCCTCTGGAGTGTGTGTGGAACTATAGTGGCCCTCTGGAGTGAGTGTGGAAATATAGTGGCTCTCTGGAGTGAGTGTGGAACTATAGTGGCCCTCTGGAGTGAGTGTGGAAATATAGTGGCCCTCTGGAGGGAGTGTGGAACTATAGTGGCCCTCTGGAGGGAGTGTGGAAATATAGTGGCCCTCTGGAGGGAGTGTGGAAATATAGTGGCCATCCATCGTCAAAGTTGCCCACCCCTGGTCTAAAGTGTTTTCTCTTTTTATCCGTTGCGTGTGTGTGTGTGTGTGTGTGTGTGTAAGGCGGGGCCCAGCTGGAGGTGAAGCTGGTGCTGCTGTGGAAGCACAACATGCGCATCGAGTACCTGGCGGCGGCGCCGTGGCCGCTGGACCCCGGCAAGCGGAGCACCCGGGTGGAGGTGACCATGGAGGGCAGCTACGACATCCTCCACGACATCAGCTGCACGCAGCGCAAGCCCATCACCAGCCCCTACCGCACCTCTGTGATACGGCGCTTCTGGAACACGCTGCAGAGGTAACTTGTCCCCAAAACCTATACCCCCCCCCCCGGCCCTAACCCATTGGTGGGAAAAGCACCTTTTTCTAAAAGTAAAAGTATCAATAGTGCAATAATACTATAGTTCTCAACCTGGGGGTTGCAACCTTAGAGTATATATTAATAGAGACGTCACTGGATTTCTCCTCACATCCACTTGCATTAAATTGCTCAAAAGAGCATGAGGCGATTTCACTCCTCCTTCCGGGAAAGAACAGAGTGCATTCTGGGATGGATTGGGCCAAATCGTGAACACGTTGGCCGTTGACTATCATTGCACGCGTTCACGTATGAAACAGCGTTCACGTGTCATTGCCCCAATAACATGAACGTGCGCAAAGATAGTCAACGGGCCAGTGCTGGCTCGAGATGCAATTGCAAATTGGTGCCGTCTCTATTAATATATACTCTAAGGTTGCAACCCCTCGCGAGACATGGCCAAAGCATTTCCGGGGGTCCCCAGCCAAAAACTTTGAGAACCCCTGCCCTAACCAAACGCTAACCTATAGGCTATCTAACCGTACCCAATTCAAGCCCATCACCAGCCCCTCCCTACCGCGCCTCTGTGATAAGACACGTCTGGAACAAGAGAACCTATAAATGAACAACCTATACGCACTTCCTTTCCCTCAAACCGGAAGAATAACAATCAAGCGGCACTCGTTCTCTCGTGTCCCTTCGGCTTTTATTGTGAAAAATCGGTTTGAGGGAAAGGAAGTTCCAGATTGAAATGGCAACCTTGCGGTTCCCATCGGCCACTAGGCCACCCTAAGCCACCGCTGACCATTTTGTGAGCTTGGCTATTTTTGGTCATTAGTTATTTTAAGATGAAAGAGTACTTGAAGTGATCACACTAGCAATAGAATACATGCTAGAAGCATCTTCCAGGGCCATGAATGATCTCAGAAACACATTAAAGACTTAAATCTGTGATTTCTCCAGTTGGTCGGCCTAAAACATCATCATTGCATTTTCAGTCTTGAGAATTTATTATGGCCATAGCCGTCGAGGAGTGTTTTTCGTGCACCACTAATGCTTGCAAGGGATTCAAAATCTTGATAACCCCCTAGTTTGACACGTCACACACAAGAGATTTTGAAACGTTTTGCCTTATATATATATATATATATATATATATATATATATATATATATATAGGTTGTTAATTGTACCCCAACTTTCTACCCCTGAATTTACCCTGATCCACTACATATTTCATTCACAATTTCTTACTACTGTAATTTCCGGACTATAAAGCACACCTGAATATAAGCCTCACCAGCTAAATTTAGGGATAAAAACAAATGTGTACATATACAAGCCACACTGGACTATAAGCCAGGGGTGGCCATAGAGATAGATTTAGAAGGTCCCCTAGTGGCCGTTAGCTGTAAAAAGCCGTTGTATAGGCCGCAGGGTTCAAAGCATGGGAGAAAAGTAGCGGCAGTCCGGAAATTACGGTATCTTTGCTGTGTTGTCGTCTGATGTGGTGTTGTTGTTTCAAAGCATCAACCAGACGGATCAGATGCTGGTCCACCTGCAGTCCTTCAACTCTCTCCCCGAGAACTACACCATTCCTGAGAGCACCAAAAATGGAGTCCCTCTCTTCTACATCCCCCCTGGCTCCACAACGCCGGTACATACTATACACTTATCAGTTAACCCATTCTGGGCGGGAACCCCTTTTGGCGTTTAGGCCTGACTTCGAAATTTAAAACAATGTCTTCAAAATCCCGAAAAACCTTATGTTTCTGTATCAGTGGTGGTGCTCAATATTTCATGTCAAGGACCCAACAAACTATATGTAATATGCCTCCGCCCACCATCTGAAAATATGTTGTTCCAGGGACCTCCCCAGAAGCAAAGATTTGAGGTATTTTCACGATTTTTCAAAAATTGCAGACCTACAAGTTCATAGTAGATCTGCTATTTTTCAATAGCTAGAGTAAAACATAATGCTTTAAAACACCAAAAGGGGTTCCTGCCCAAAATGGCTTAAGCATTATTTTATACTTTAGCTGTTGAAAAATAGCAGATCTACAAGCTCGTAGCGTGCCGTGCTACAAGCTTGTAGGTCTGCAATTTTTTAAAATTCGTGAAAAAGAATCTTTGAATATATATTCTTTCACAGCGAACATTTTTAACTCAAATCTTTGCTTCGGGAATCGTCCTCATGTCTAAATGGCTTAACTCAACTTTGAAAAGCATGTGCATTCCAGTTTGTGGAGTGAATTTGTGGAATGACTGAGTATAGAGGTTCAACCCAGTGCAGACATGAATCATTGTTTTTCGGAGGTCATATTGAGACTTATTATATTATTTGGGAGGTAGTTAGAGGAGAAGGGACGGAGGATTATTTTGCATGGCTGTGTTGTTGAACACATACATAGCTTAACGACTGGAAAGTTATTCCACCACTCACGTGATGGCAATAATTCTGCGTCACAGCACGATGCGTTGTGAGCTTGTATCTATAAAATGTATCTATTTTCAGCAAGTGTAAAATGAGCTATATTACGACGGCATCAAGGCCTGCCAAGATAATTTTTTGTCGACTGAATCAACTTAAGATTTAGTCGACTAAATCGTATGATATTTAGTCGACTAAAACTAGACGAGCACTAAAACATTCCAGGCGACTAAAACGTAACTAAAACTAAATGAAAACTATTCAAAAGACTATGATTAAAAGTATCTTGTCTGTGTCCTACTGCAGGGGCTGTCCTTGCAGCACAATGGCTGTAATTATCATACTAATCTTCATTGTCCCAGTCTGTTCAGTCAAACGCCCACATCAAAAACACATAGCACACAACACCAAGACAATACAAAAACATGAGGTCCCCACTGTATACAGAACCATCCCATCATACATGTACACTGTATACAGAACCATCCCATCATACGTGTACACTGTATACAGAACAATCCTATCATGTTTTGAGCATTATGTTATATATACTTTAGCTATTGAAAAATAGCAGATCTACAAGCTCAGATCTTCTATTTTTGAAATATCGTGAAAATGTGGTGCAAATCGGCCAAATACATTCTGAAAAATTGGTTTTTCAGAAAACTGTCAGGATTTAGAAGGCATTTGTAGAATCTTTTCTTGGGTCTAAATGGGTTAAGGACTCGGTCTGTGTCTCGGTCTGTGTCCTATACTACAGGTGCTGTCTCTGCAGCACAGTGGCTGTAAGGACTCGTCGCAGTCTCTGTTTGCGTCCTACTGGAAGCCCATCCTCTCCATGGACGCCAACTTCTGGCAGCGGTGGTTGCACATGCACCGCATCGCCATCATCCTGGAACACGACATGTGAGCGCACGCACGCACGCACGCACGCACGCACGCACGCACGCACGCACGCACCCCAGAGGGCCTCTATAGTTCCACATTCACTCCAGAGGGCCTCTATAGTTCCACATTCACTCCAGAGGGCCTCTATAGTCCCACATTCACTCCAGAGGGCCTCTATAGTTCCACACTCACTCCAGAGGGCCTCTATAGTCCCACATTCACTCCAGAGGGCCTCTATAGTTCCACACTCACTCCAGAGGGCCACTATAGTTCCACACTCACTCCATAGGGCCACTATAGCGTTTTGAGCTTGTAGATCAGCCACATTAAGTGAAGGTGGGGGCCCCATGTGACCTTCAGGGTCGCCAGTTGCCCATGTATGGCATAGCCTACTGTAGGCCTTGTTGACTAGATTTCTAAGGTTTTGCTACTGAATTTATTCATTATTTATATGGAGAAATCCCGCCATATTGGACAAGGACGTGTTGGGGAAGAACTAATTCCTTGTCCCAGATGGCATTTCTGGTCAAACTAGTTTTATTTCGACAGTCCAAACGTACAATACAAACATATGCGATGGTCGCGGTCATGCTTTGTGGTGTCCGAGCCGGAGACAGGTATCCGGTCTGTCACAACACGCACTCCTATAAGTAATATCCAGTTGCGGTTTTTGGCTCTCCAAAATAAGTGTGTGTGTGTGCGTGTGTGTGTGTGTGTGTGTGTGCGGTTGTGCGTGCGGCTGTGCATGTGTGTGTGTGTGCGTGCGTGCGCGTGTCTGTGTGTGCGTGCGTGCACCTTCCGTGCAGGCCCGTGCCCAAACACCTGCACACGGCTGGGAGTAACGGTCGCTTCAGCACCATCCAGTGTCGCATCTCGCACTCTGCCCTCACCTCCCTGCTGAAGGACTGGAGCAGCTTCGTCCTGGTGGAGGGCTACTCCTACGTCAAGCTCATATATAGGTGAGAGCAGCTTCGTCCAGTGTTGTTTTCGAAAACTAATGAAAACTAAACGGAAACTAAATAAAAAACTAAGCTCTGATTACTAAAACTAAGACTAAATATTTTGACAATTTCGTCTGCAAATGAAATAAATGTTCCCAAATCCCAAATACCGGTAAGTAAAAGACAAAAGTAAATTTTCACTTGGTTGCATGTTGAAAATCTACAAGCTCACAAACGCGTCACACTGCGATGCGTTGTGAGCTTGTAGATCGGCTATTTTTAGCAAGTGTAAAATCAGCAGTTACGACGGCATCAAGGCCCTCCAAAATACATTTTAGTCGACTTAAATCGTATGATATTTAGTCGAATAAAACTAGACTAAAACTAAAACAACCCGCGTGACTAAAACATGCCTAAAAACTAAATTAAAACTATTCAAGAGACTATGACTAAACCTAAAATAAAACATTTCTGCCAAAATCAACACTGATTGGAGGACCACACTCCTGACGAAAGATGGGACTTTGATCGCCAAGGTTGCCCGTTGTGTGTGAAAGGCTCTGTGAGAAGATCCGGCAGGTGTTAAATGAGCCTGCCGACGATGCCTTTCAGAGCGTTTCTGAATATCTAGCAGGTTTGACTCTATCACATGACGGCATAACCTCTTTAAGGCCCTACTTCGTCATTCAAGAGTTGTCGCACAACAGTAGCGAAAATAGCAGATCTACAAGCTAAGCAATGTGTCTGTTTCATTGTGGATTGTTGTCTCTCCCCCCCAACAGTTGCTCTGAGCAGCCTCCCACAAGCTTCTACCTGGTGCGTCTCATCTCCAAGGCCCCCTGCATGGTGCTGAGGCTGGGCTTCCCCATCGGCACGCTGGCCCACGTCCGGAACAAGGTACGTGCTGGTCTGGTTCCCCATCAGCGTTGATTTTTGTAGTCATCAGGCACCTTCAATCTGGAACTTCTTTTTCCCTCAAACCAATTTTTCTCAATAGAAGCTGCAGGCTACGAGAGCTTTATTGTTAATCTTCCGGTTTGAGGGAAAAGGAAGTTCTCGATGATGGTTCCTGCCTGATGACTACAAAACAATGACTATATGACGTAGCGATATGTCCAGACCGGTTCACACTGCAATTTTGTAACACAGACCAGGCTTTCCTCCGAGGTGGAAAGCCTGGTGACGCGAGGTGCGTGCGTGCATGCGTGCATGCATGCGTGCACTCTCCCCAGGTTGGGTAGGAGGGTAGCGCCCCCGGATTACAGTTCAGACATTGGCGCCGGGTGAAAAAATGGGTTACAACATTGTGGGATAAAAAAATATTACAGCTCTCCATGCTCATAACGCGTCACAATATTGGAATATTTCATTATAGTAAATACCATATGAAAAGCCTGGATGGGAAATCTCTATTGGATAAATGGTTTTCTATCTGTGGAGCCACACAATGGCTGTCACTGCTATGCCCTAACTACCTACAGCAGTGGTTCTCAACCCTTTTCATATCAAGGTTCATTATTTATGCAGTATTTGAGCCACAAAGACCACCATTTGATGACTGATTAAATCATCTCGGACCCAAAATGAAACAATATTATGTTAGTGTCGTCAAAATAACAATTCATTTTTTTCTCCGAACACAGATCGTGGACGAGCTCCGCGAGCAGATCCTCAGGCTGCGATTCCCGCACCGCGTCCAGAGCAAGGAGGCCACGCCCAAGACCAAGAGGAAGCTGCTGGGCGGTCACCCGTCCCCGCCGTCCAAATGTCCCTCGTCCTCCTCGTCCTCATCGCTGCCTGTCCCCAAGCCCGCCCTGTCCGACAGGCCCTGTGTGGTGGTCCTCAACAAACCGTTGGAGAAGTTGCTCATAAGGTATGATGTTTGAGGCGCCGAGTGGTCTCGCGTAACTATTCCATAATCTCCGAAAGGAGACTATATAGAGTCTAGAAGTACACCTCCCGTAATCCGAGTAAGGAAGCTGCCATTTCCGTCCACGGAAATATATTTTAAAATATCTTTAGAGCGTATTTTTTTATTTCCTTTATTTCCTTTTCTGCTATATATCTCTGCTGTCGGGAGGAACTCCAAAATGTACATTTTTCAGGAAATTAAGTAAACCTTATATTTTTAATACAAAGCAATACAGCCTCATCAAAGTTGGTGTTGGGGGCACGGTGGCACAGTTGGTAGTGCTGTCGCCTCACAGCTAGAAGGTCCTGGGTTCGATTCCCACTCGGGGCACTGTGGGTGCTGGTGGCGTGTTTCCTCCTCTGCGTCATCAGTGCCCATACCCGAAGGCGGGGTTGGCGAAGGGGCCTTTCTGTGTGGAGTTTGCATGTTCTCCCCGTGTCCCCTAGGGTAGGTACCCTCACAAAAACATGCAGTAATCCTGGTCTCTAAACTGCCTCCCCCTGGCCGGCCGGGGCGCCTGATGGAGGGGAAAGGAACTGGTTGGAATAACGTGTTCCTTCCATGCGCTACATCCAACCAGGGAAACTCCCCCCTGTCAGGTGTAAAGGAGCAACTTGGACACTCAAGCATGAAGGAAGCATGAGTTAAGTCCGTTGCTCTCCGCAGGTTGGCGGAGGGTGTGTAGAGCCCAGGATCACAGTAGATGATTGACACAGGGGTGAAAAATGGGTTACAAAATCGTGGGATAAAAAAAATATATATAAAAAAAAAAAAAGTTGGTGTTGTGGCCTGGGCCGTGGCTCTGCGGTCCAGGCACCTTGGCCGGTAGTCCGAGTCTGGCAGTGTGCCACGAGTTCGACTCCCGATCCCGACGGCCTTTACTGTATGTCACTCCCTCATCTCTCTCTCCCCATTTCCTGTCAGCCTACTGTCTGTCCCTCTATAAAAAATATAAAATAAAGGCGAAAAGCAGCAAACTCCAATGGAGATTTGTATTAGGATAATATGTTGTGCGACTGTAACGATGAAATGGAAGTGGGGAGGAGGCGCGGCTCCACTTCCGCTTTATATTGTACTCATCATAGAACTTCCGTTTCTCCACGACTGTATGATGGAAGCATTTGGAAACTGCAACAGGTGACTAAAATGTGACTAAAACTAAAATGAAACCTATTCAAGAGACTATGGCTAAAACTAACACTGCCTCCACAGGTATGAGAAACTGCCGTCAGACTACAGGACCCCCTTCATCCTCAACATGGAGACCCTGTCCCACCACCACCACCACCACCACCCCGGCTCCGCCCACCACATGGGCGGGGCGGCGGCGGTGGCCCCGCCTCTCAGCGTGGCGGCCAATCGCACGGCCTCGTCCACGCTGGCGTCGCTGTCGCGCTACTTCCTGCACCGGCGCTGGGTGTGGGCGGTGCAGTGCGAGCAGGGCGGTCCCGCCGTGCCCCTGAGCGCCGTCGCACACATCCTGTCCATGCTGGCAGAGTGAGTAGTTTTTTTTTGGTTTTGTTGTTGTTTTTTCGTACATTATCCATTCATTGTCAATTGTGTAGGACGGAAATCATAGACAATTTGCTCGTCTACATATGACGTGAATTCTCCATTAATTTTCAAATTAAATTCAATCTTTGTGTATGACGAAAATCTACACTATAGCTGATGATAGGAGGGGCTAGCGCCCCTCAAACATGTTGATTTGGTGATGTAATGGTGATGTAAAACACATTAAACGCCATTAACAATAAAGAGACAATATGACGTAATGAGGGACAATATGATGTAAATGTTCCCTTCATTGTCAATGGCGTTTACAAAACAAACATTAAACTAAATACAAACATTAAACCTGTGTATAGGAGGGGCTAGGACCCCTCAACAATATAATTAACATACAAACATAAAAACAAAACAAAAACCCACCCACCCCTCCCTCCCCAGGACCAATGATGTCACAAAAAAGCATAATTTTGTCCAATACACCATTGTATGACAAAGTAGGGCTTACATAAGATTACATAAGAACTTCATTTTAATTCTCTTGACACACTGATATTATAAATGATGCACACATTTAATGACAGCATGTTCTCCAAAATGTCCCCCTCTGTCATTTTGATTAACCCATTTTGATCAGAACAGATTCTAAAAAAAAAAAATCCAGTTTTCTGAAAAAGCTATGTTTCTATGATTAACTATGTAACCCAAATAGTTACAACATGCCCTTCATTTGGATATGTGACAGTTTCATCCCTAGTGTGAACACGAGTAGGACTCTTTCCCCAAAGTATCGGAGGACTCAACAATGTGTTGTTTGTGTTTGTGTTCAAGGATCCGTCTGTCGGAAGGCTTTCATTTTGCCGCCAGTGGGGAGGGCATCGTAAACATGGTGATGGAACTGCCCATTAAGGTATGAAGTTTCAACGATTTAAAAGAAGGTTTTTTGTTCTGTCGCACTGTAAGAGAAAAGACAACTCCCTCCTAACATTATGAAATGTAGTGGAACAATAAAACATGTTCAGAAATTTTGACAGGCATCTTTCTTTATTGTAGCCTCAACTTGCCTTTAACACAAATGGTGCTGTGCAATATGAAGGAAATAAATAATAATCAAATAAAAAATGAGTACAATCTTCTTATACCGTTATTAGTTAACAATACTATTTTGGCAGTATTCAAGTAAATCAACTACACTCCTTTGCCAGACTGACATTACAGAAAAATAATGTCAAAAACATCTTCAACATTGGCAAGCAAACAAAGCGAAACTACATATCAGTAAAACGATTTACCTCACATCTGGCCATTTTGAACAAAAAAAATAGATGGATAAACTTAAAGTGCTTTCAGCCTCAATAATCACATTGAGATGCTTTTCAGTAAGGCTGCTGTATGTGCAGTGCAATGCACTTGAGGTATTTAACAAAAAAAACACAAATGGCTTAAGCCTTACACAATATCCGCATTTGCCATTGTAGCGTGTGGTACTGGTATTATAAAATTCGTTCAACCGGCGTTTTCTGTGTAGTGTCTAGTGTGCATGCGTTACAAGGGTTTGTGTGTCTGTGGCTGACTGTGTTTACCACAGCCAGTAAGACCCGCCCTACTGTCAGACTGTCTCTGATTGGCTTACCCTGAAATATGGCCCTACGTTAGCCAATCAATGACCTCTTCTGCAACGTGCTTTGTTCATGTTAGGGTGTGAAGCCATGTGGGCTCAGAGGCTAGTATGAGAGGCAGAGCACAAACGAAACTGTCAACACAGAGCGCTCTCTCAGCATTCAGCACATAATTGCCTATATGACAGATAGACTCACGGAGCTGCATGGCGAGACTTTTCACTTGGATCACATAAGTTGACATATAATAACATAATAACGCGGTTAACACACGCACAGTAACTATAACGCCGTTACGGAATGGGGAAATGTAAAGCGTTAGGTTACAAGTTATTGCAAATAGTAGTTTCGTTATGTAACGTAACGTGATGTAAGGGCGTTAGTTACTCGAGTCACTACAATGCAATGAAATAAATTATATTATAGGCCTACCCATATTATGAGGAGCCCATTCACATTAACATTATAAGACAGCTGGCTGGCGCTTATTAAGTTATTATAGACAACTATGTGCAGCTGACGCGCCTGCTCTCGCAGTGTTTTGTGTTCAAACCCCCTCCCACACTCGTTTTTTGTCTCGGACTCGCAATTTGGGTGGTTTTATTTTGTCACCTTGCACTCTTCTATTGAGACATTTAGATAGATGGTGTCAAAGGTCATGTCTTATCTAGACTCGAGATTAAATGTATCCCCTGAGCAAGCAAACCCCTGAGCTATATTTGCTAATGGTATAAAAACACAAGAAGCACATACCTCGGCTATGACGCAAAGTGAAAGCACTCGGAGAACCGCTGCTTTCACTGATGTTTTCTTCTTCTGCTGCTTGTTTTTTGTAACGATTGTATAGGGGATGTCGCCGGAGGAGGACCGAGAGAGTCACACCTGTATCGTTCAGTACATCCTGTTCCCTCCCCACTCCTCCTCCACTAAAGACAGGTCAGCAACTCTTCATCTTGTGTGTCATGCACTGAGTTATTGCTTTGACCCATTTTGACCTGAGATCAGATTCTAAAAATGTGTATGTGCATGTGTGATCGATCGGCGTGCACAGTTTCTCCACGGACGATGACAATGACACTGACGTGGAGCCGGTGGACGCGGACACGGAGCTGAGCCTGGTGACGGAGTGCTGGGTGGAGCCACAGAGTGGCACTGTGTGTAACGGCCACGCAGCAGGGCAGCATGCCAGCTACCAGGGACTGCCCTACCAGGACATCCCAAAAGCCGTGCGTACTACCAGTGTGTTAATCCTTTAACATGCAGCCCGCTGGAACCGTAGTAACCGTAGGATTAAACGTATCGTTTAGCCTGCCAGAACCGTAGGCTACGTTTTCCAGGGTTCATATTCTTTAACCTAGGGATCCACCGAAAGGAAATTCTTGGCCGAAACCGAATACCGAATATAGGAAGTAGTTGGCCGAAAACCAAATAGCCAAATACATCTTTGTTGTAAAGCTAAAATACATGATTATGCCAAAACCTAACTTAAATAATAAACACTTATGGGTCCATTAAAAAACATCTAATTAATTGGAGGCTTTGTAATTAATTAATCTCAATTAATCACATTTTAATCACATATCAATAGGCCTATTTGACCTGAGCAGTGAGCTTTCTACATAAGCATAGGCAATAAAACAAGTAGTAATGATAATAGTGATAATAATATTATTTATATAATGCTTCTCTGAGTACTTAAAGACACTTTTCAAGGAGAACATGAGAAAACAAATAAAAACAACTTTATTAGTAAAATAAATTAAAGTGGAATGAGATAGCAATATTCCAGAGGTGGGTTTAAATTTATAGGTGGTGGCATGTCTCTGACTTTTGGGAAGTGCATAGTTTTGAAAGGTCTGCCAGTGAAACCCTGACCATTAAACACGGGCAGACGCAACGATACAGTCTATCATTCATTGTTAAAGCTCCAAATGATATTACCATTCTAGTACAGCAGCTTAGCTCCACTATATCAATGAATCGTTCAGTTTGTGATAAAAGCATGCAATTTGGTACACTTATAGCCAAAGGCATTCTAAAAATATTTGGATGTGGACGCAACTTGAATTTTTAACATGGCGCCCATAGTAGCCATTTTTCAAAATGGCCACCAGCAACAACCGTTTTCTTATGAGTGATGGATATAATATGATATTTGAGACATATTTGGACATATTTTCATGCATAGTACTTGGTAAATGTTTCTTTTGGATAATATAACATTTTCAATGAAAATTCAAAATGGTTAAATATGGATGATCTCTGTCTTGAATTATACAGTATTCTTGATGCAGAATTTTAATTAGGAACTTTGTAATTTCTAAGAAGCTTCCTTCTGTCTCACAATACTCATATTACTACAGCGGCTAACAGCCATATTGTGAGAGAAGATGGCGGCCATTCATTTCAAGATGGCCACCAATATTAGACTGATTTAGCATTTCAGCATATATTTGGCTATACCTTTGTGATGTACTGTATAATACTGTATGGCACTGTAGGGCATCATACTGTACCATACTGTACCTTACTGTATGGCTTCATACTGTAACATACTGTACTGTACTGTACTGCACTGTACCTTACTGTATGGTATCATACTGTACTGTACTGTACAATACTGTACCGTACCGTACCGTACCGTACCGTACCATACTGTACTGTACTGTACTGTACTGTACTGTACCTTACTGTATGCTATCATACTGTACTGTACTGTACTGTACAATACTGTACCGTACCGTACCGTACCGTACCGTACCATACTGTACTGTACTGCACTGTACCTTACTGTATGCTATCATACTGTACTGTACTGTACTGTACAATACTGTACCGTACTGTACTGTACCGTACCATACCGTACCGTACCATACTGTACTGTACCGTACTGCACGGTACCATACTGTACCGTACTGTACCATACTGTACCACCCTATACTGCACTGTACCGTACTGTACGGCATACTGTACTGTACTGCATTGTACTGTACTGTACCATGCTTTATGGTATCATACTGTACCATACTCTACTGTACCGTGCCGTACCGCACGTTACTGTACCGTACTGTACTTTACCATACTGTACTGTAACATACTCTAGTGTACTGTACAGTACCGTGTGTGTGTGTGTGTGTGTGTGTGTGTGCACACGCAGGGAAAAGGGAGGGGTCGGTTAATGTGGAAATTGTAATGTAATTTGCGTCACAGTGAAATGTTGCGCAATGACAGTATGTCATACAAAAGCAATATTTGTACAGTAAATATGACATGGATGCAATGTAGTGCAGATGGATTTCTGTGGCATGCATCATTTTTTGTGCATAGAGTGCATAGAGACACTAACGGAGTGATTTGGTAGGAGAAGTCGGACGGATAAACGAGCATATTGCTTTGCACCCCCTATAGTAGTAGGATCTAGGATGAGCATCAAAACTATATATTTTAAATACTTCTCATTAGCACATGCTTGAATTTTACATTCCATAGGGCTGGACAACACATGGACCCCATTTGGTTTTGTTTTCTGCATCTTCCTCTGTGACCTGCCACCTTCATGTCATCCTTAAACCTCGTCTTTGGCCATCCTCTTACCTGGCAGCTACAACTTCAGCATCCTTCTCCCAATGTACCCTCATCCCTCCTTTTCACATGTCTAAACCATCTCAACCTCACCTCTCTTGCTTTATCCCCAAACCTTCTAACCTGGGCTGATCCTCTAATTTAGTCATTTCTGATAATGTCCTTAATTCCTTTTCACTCCTAATGAGAACCATAGCATCCTTGATTCTGCCACCCCAGCTGTGCCTCCTTTTCATCAGTGCTACTGTTTCCAAACGTACAGCATGGCTGGTCTCACTACCATCATATACATCTTCCCTCTCACTGGTAGCCTACTGTCACAAATAACTCCTGACACATATGTCCCATATTCTCAATACACTGGCTTCGCTTGCTAGAACATTTCCATCTCTATACTCACCTTAACCTGTTACACTACTGTCTACTGTCTAGTCAATTGGTACAAATAATTTTCTCCCTCCCTCACCATCTCTCTTTGCACTTACTGTACATCTCATATACTTTATCTTAGCCCTGACCACTTCTTAGTCCACACCACCTGACATCACATCTCTCTCTTCTTACCCATCATCTAAAGAAAACCCAATGGGCATTGCCCATTGACATATATTCAAGTCTGTGTGTGTCTGTACATCTGTAATCCACGTAACTCGAGAACCGTTTGCCCCACCGACACACACGTTCCACACACGAACAGGGAGTGCAGTGCCCGGTGTCGAGTCGGTCGGACCCACGGTTGTCCAGAACCACCACAAAAGGCCTTTTTCATTTGGCGGCCATCTTGAAAAATGGCTGCTATGGGCACCATGTTGAAAATTCAAGATCGGTCCACATCCAAATCTTTGTATAATGCCTTTGGCTATATGTGTACCGAATGTCATGCTTTTATCACAAACTGAACGATCGTTTTGCTTAGCTGCTGCACTATTCGTCTTTGTGTCTGCCCGTGTAAACGCAGCAGCGAGTGTGTAACTTGTGTGTAACGTTAGCTCCCATGCTAGCCTCCCTCGTCAGACAACAGAACACCACCACAGATCGGGTGGAAGCTGCACTGATATCACTGCTTGTGCCCGTGGATGGGATTTTTTTTTGCCATTTTCGGCCGAATATTTTCGGTGCCGAATTTTCGGTGTATCCCTACTTTAACCCATTCTGGGCGGGAACCCCTTTTGGTGTTAGCATTATGTTACGCTTTAGCTATTGAAAAATAGCAGATCTACAAGCTTGCAGGTCTGCTATTAAAACTCAATGTCTGCCAAGGACTGAATTGACTGATTTTTCAGCAACTCCAGCAGCGCCAACGACGCCTTTATCGCCTTTTTCAGACGTGTATAACATTGGGCCAAAAATAATAATAATAATAATAATAATAATAATATAGAGACTGGCGCTTAGGGACTTTTTGGCACTTCTTAATAGCGATGGATGAGTTAACAACTGACATAGCTTTTTCAGAAAACTCTCAGGATGTAGAAGACATTTTTAGAATGTGATCTCAGGTCAGAATGGGTTAATCCATGTTTTTTTTTAAATAAACTGTGCGTACCAGTGTGTTTACCATATTTGAACCAGTGGTGGAAATAAAGTACCCACATTTTTTACTCTGTTACAAGTAAAAGTCCAGAATTCAAAATGTACTTGAGTGGAAGTACAAACGCATTGGCTTTTGTGCTGGTTCTGGACAACCGCCTATCCGACGGACTCGACAGCGGGCACTGCACTACCTGTGGTGGTGTGGAACGCATGTGTCGAATTTGAAGTCGTGGGGCGAATGGTTCTCGAGTTACGTGGATTACAGTCGTACGTACATACACACATACAGCGACTTACTGTCATACTGCATATTGTCTTGCAGATCTTCCCCAGGGACGTGGCCTGCATGTCTACCATGATGACCTTTGAGTACCTTAGTCAGCTGTGTCAAAACAAAGAGCAGATCTACACGCTGCCTGCTGGCCTGAAGAACACAGCTGGTACATTGCAACTCTTTGACTGTCAAATGTAGTTTTTCTTTTACCCATTTAGACCTGAGGACGTGTCTGTGTCACGTCATAGCTTTTAACCATTATTTTAAACTGTATCTGTTGTCCTATTGTCTGTCATTGTCAGTAGGAGTTTATATAACATGTTGTCTGTCATTGTCAGTAGGAGTGGTGGTCCTATATAACATGTCTGTCATTGTCAGTAGGAGTGGAGGTCTCTAACATGTTGTCTGTCGTTGTCAGTAGGAGTGGAGGTCTCTAACATGTTGTCTGTCGTTAGTAGGAGTGGAGGTCTCTCTAACATGTTATCTGTCGTTGTCAGTAGGAGTGGATGTCTATATACTGTAACATGTTGTCTGTCATTGTCAGTAGGAGTGGAGGTCTCTCTAACATGTTGTCTGTCGTTGTCAGTAGGAGTGTAGGTCCTATGTAACATGTCTGTCGTTGTCAGTAGGAGTGGAGGTCCAATATAACATGATGTCTGTCATTGTCAGTAGGAGTGGAGGTCCTATATAACATGTCTGTCGTTGTCAGTAGGAGCAGAGGTCCAATATAACATGATGTCTGTCATTGTCAGTAGGAGTGGAGGTCCTATATAACATGATGTCTGTCGTCAGTAGGAGTGGAGGTCCTATATAACTTATGTCTGTCTTTGTCAGTAGGAGTGGAGGTCCTATATAACTTATGTCTGTCATTGTCAGTAGGAGTGGAGGTCCTATATAACATGTTGTCTGTCGTTGTCAGTAGGAGTGGAGGTCCCGGCGTGTGAGGATAACATCCACACCGTGCCCTTCCAGTTTGACCTCATCCAACTGCTGCCCAAGTGTCAACAGATTGAACTCTTCTTCCTCACGCTCAGCACAGGTGACATGCACGCACGCACGCACAATGATAAGAGCTCCCCTCACTTCACACGGGTGTGGTTATTTTTTATTATTTGTTTTAATTAAATTTCAAGGTCCCTCGTATGCGTAACATCATGGAGGCCATTTTCATACCAATTTAATTGTTTGGGTGAAGCATTCCTTTATAGTACAGCGGCTAACAGCCATATTGTGAGAGAATCTTTCACAAGGTGATACAAGCGTGAAATTTGTCATGAACATGCCTCTGGGTCATTTCTTTAACTTTTTAAACCGAGCCAACGAAAAATCCAATATGGCGGTCATTTTTCAAGATGGCCGCCAATCTAACCAATCTAAATGACATAGCAAATGGCTTCAATTACTTCTTTGTGAATACAGGACCTACTCTTGCAAGCAAAATTAAAACAGAGACAGAGGTAAATGTGCCAGCCGATGAGTGGGGTTTCTACTTTCTGTAACCCAAATTCCTTATTCTCGAGAGCTGTGGAGGAACAGGAAGTTATTGAAGCAGTCAGTGAATGCAAAAACAAGACGTCCACCGACTACAATGAACTGAGCATGTCATTACTTAAAAATGAACTGAGTGGTGCAATTCCTCCCCCCCCCGCCTCTCTCTAGGTATGTAGGTATGTGTGGATGAATGTATGTACCTAAGGTATGTATGCACTGTGTACAAATGGACGTGAACAAATGGACTCCAGGGGTAGGGCCCGACAAGCCTTTGGCTTCTCCCTAACCCCTTTTCGGATCGGACAGGACATGAGCTACGGACACTCAAAAAAAATGTATGTATGTCCTCCTTCCGAAAATGAACTGAACTGACCTGAAGATGGCAGTGTCACGGCAGTGCCTACTCACCCTAGCCCCATGGAGAGACAGGTCGTACCTGACGAAGGGTGTCCCTATGGGGTCCATCCCCTCTCGCAGGGAGATGATCACCACCGACGCCTGCCCCCTGGGCTGGGGTGCGGTTTGGCAGAGAAGGACGGCTCGTGGCCAGTGGTTCGCGGTATATCGCTTGGACCACATAAACGTGCTGGAGCACGTGACCCTACAACACTTCCTGCCATATTTAAGAGGCAGACACATCCTCATACGGTCCTACAACACCTCGACTGTATATCACATCAACCACAAGGGCGGAAACCAAGTCCGCACGACTGCTAGAGGTGTCCACAGACCTGCTGACGTGGGCGGCCCCCCGTCTCACCAGCCTTCGGGCGGTATACATACTTGGTGAGCAGAACCACCTGGCGGACTTCCTCTCCCGCCGGAAGCCCCCATCAATGGAATGGCGCCTCCACCCAGATGTGGTGCTCACCATCTGGGTGAGCACAGGTGGACCTCTTCGCCTCAGGGGAGTCAACCCACTGCCCTCGCTGGTTCTCCCTAGTGATAACCGTCAGTCCTCTGGGCCTGGACGCACTGGCACACCCTTGGCCACAGGAGTTGCTCTATGCATTTCCACCACTTCCTCTGGTCCTCCAGAGGGTCGTTCAGGAGGGTCACACCATCCTGCTGGTGGCCCCTTTTAGGCCAGGGAGGACATGGTTCCCCCTGCTCCACAGCCTCTGTCACGGAGTGCCTTGGCGCCTTCCCGACAGGAGGGACCTACTGTCGCAGCTGGGAGGCCGGATCTGGCACACATGCCCACAACGCCTCCAGCTGTGCGTCTGACTGCTCAGGGGCCGGGGCCACTGCTGAGCAGCCCGGTGAGGCACACAATACTGAACGCCAGAGCGCCGTCCACCAGGCTACAGTATGACAACAGGTGGAAGCTGTTTTCCAGTTGGTGTAGGGATCTGGGCGAAGACCCAGTACACTACCCAGTACCCACAATCCTGGAGTTCCTGCAATCCCTACTAGGTAAGGGCCGATCTCCCTCTACATTGAAGGTTTACGTGGCAGCAATATCCGGCCACCATGTTACAATTAATGATCGCACAGTAAGGAGCCACAACCTGGTGTCCCTCTTCCTAAGAGGGGCTCAGAGGTTGCATCCCCCGAGAGCTCAGAGAGCTCCGTCATGGGACCTTAACCGGGTATTGGACGCCCTGTGCGTGCCTCCCTTTGAACCCCTGGCACAGGCGGAGTTGAAGTGGGTGTCATGCAAGACATCTTTTCTCCTGGCAAAGCGCGTCAGTGAGCTGCACGCTCTGGCAGTCAGCGAGTCATGTCTGAGGTGGAACGCAGACGGCTCAGGGGTCACGCTGTGGCCAAACAGCATTCCTCCCGAAGGTGCTGTCGCAGGCTCACCTCAACTAGCCTATCAGGCTGGCCCGACCCTGGGAGGTGACAGACAAACTGGAGCTGTTGTGCCCATTCCGGGCCCTGAGAGCCTACATTGGAGCTACTGCACGCATCAGGCGGGCAGAGCAACTATTCCTTTGCCATAGTGGCTTGAACAAAGGCGGCGCTCACTCCAAGCAGCGCCTGTCCCACTGGATTGTGGACACAATCAGCCACGCCTATGAGGTAAGTAACCTTCCCGTACCATTGGGTGTACGGTGCCACTCTACAAGGAGCATTTCCACATCATGGGCTGCCATGAGAGGGGTGCCCTTGGAGGACATTTGTGCCGCCGCCTCATGGGCTTCGGCAGGCACTTTCTCAAGATACTACAGGGTGAATGTTGCCACTCCCCACCCATTGGACGTGGTCCTCTTTCCCCGAATCCTCCGATTCTACTCTTTAAGGTTTGTAGTCGGGATTCCTCGTGACTCTGCTGGTATTGGTCATTCAGTGCTTAAAGCACCGCCTCTGGCGGTCAGCAAGGACAAAATAGAACGGAAGTTACATATGTAACTACGGTTATATGAGTCCTGAATGACCGCCAGAGCACTCTTAAAGGTAGTCGACAAACATAATAACATGATTTGTCATAAATTAGTAGACACTAAATGTACTCTGGTGGGAAGGCGGAGGATGTGACTACCAAAGTGTTCAAAAGTCTTAAACTTTGCCCTGTTTTCTTTCTCAGCAGAGAATGAGGAGCAGGTTCACGGCGCCCCCTGTCTGCCAAACGAAGTCCTGCTCAGCCTGTTCCACACCAGCCTCGAGGCGGAGCTCACCGACCGAGAAATCCCATTGGCCGATGCTGACCATGTGGCCTTCATGCACCACATCCTGGAGAGGGACCGGGACGGCCACGGTGCACCTTTCACCTTGCCCCTCATAAAAGGTAAAATTGACACCTAATTGCCCCTCATCAAAGGTCACATTAACATCTTATTATTTTTTTGCTCCAGATCCGATTCCGATATTTCCCGATCCAATCTTTATATATATTTTTTGAAAATCATGTGATCGGAGCTGATTTCTGATCACCCGATCCGATCGGGACAACCCTACTTATCACCCCTCATCTAAGGTCAAATGAATGCCTTATTGCCCCTCATCAAAGGTCAAATGAATGCCTTATTGCCCCTCATCAAAGGTCAAATGAATACCTTATTTCCCCTCATCAAAGGTCAAATTGATACCTTATTACCCCCCGTTACAGTTAAGTAGACATTACAATCTAAAATGTATATAGTGCTTTTCAAAGTAACCAAAGACACTTTGTCATTTTCTCACACCTCCCCATATGCAAAGACAAACAACTTTGGGGAAATGGGGTGGATGGTGGTGAGTGCATACCACAGTGTTGCGTCGGAGAGGCATTTGAGGTGGTCCAAGAAGAGTGAGAGCCAGATGGTTCAGTGCCTTGTAAGTGTTAAATTGGATTATTTGTTTGACCGGGAGCCAGTGAAGGTTGTGGAGGACTGGTGTAATCATGGTCTCTGGATTTCTGGAACTAGACCTGTCACAATTACTACTTAACCGCTTGATCACAATTATTTGAGTTAATAACAATTATTTTTGTGTCGCCGTCAATCCTTTCCATGTTAAAAATGTCCATACATTTTCTAACAATTATCTAGAGCGGGTACTGGTTAGCAGGCGTGCTCACCATGAGTTCTGGACATAGTGACGTTTATTGAGGAGTGCACCAGGGGAACAACTCCCTCCCTGTTGTAGGTTCAAGTTCTGTTGATCACTCCCTCTGTCAGTTATAGTGAGAAATCCAGGTATATGCTCGGGAAGCACCCTATGATCTGACGGACCATTGCTCCGAAGGAGCATTGGTCCGAGGTGCGCTGGGGGTCGGGAGAGGGTTGGGATTCGGTTTACGTGTCTGCCCCGGGGGAGGTTAGGGTTAGGGTGAGGGTTTGAGGTAGGTGGTCGATCGGCATATTGACGCGGACCCATTATGCTCTGATGCGGTCAGATCCCAGGGCAATAAGGCCGATAAGGCCCAGGAAATGTACTGTTCAGTTGATTTGAGAGAGCACTACACAGCTCTCATAGAGAGCGGAGCAGCCTCTTTCCACAGGAAAAACAGCAATAATTCCCAGCGACTCGCCTGAGGAGACTTCTTGCTGCTTACTCCCGGGGTAATCTTCTGATCCCCTGACCACTGATCATTTGTCCAGAATATACGTGCCGAAATATGACGACAGGCAGAGATTAAATCAGCATAAGACAAACATACATACATACAAGCATCTATCTATCATCATGTTACTCACCAGCATAGATGAACGGAAAGCAGAAGTTGTCGTTAATCCAATATGAGTTTATTTCTCCAAAAGATCAGCAAATATACGGTTTACAGAAAAAAAGATTAAAAAAGAACAAAATGGTATAAAAACTACAACCAAAATGTTAGAAAAGATACAGGTTTCAGAAAATATCCAGTGGAAAGAAATGATACGTATCGCATCGAAAAAAGATGACTGAAAACTAGTCTAAGAGGGGGAAAAAAAGGTACAATGTTACCGGGAAGTCCGGGATCCCAAGTCAGAGGACTGCTCTCCCAAGACGACACTGCTAGAATAAAAAAGCTCCCCTCCTGTTCTAGCCTACCTCCTCAAATACCTCCATTTTTGACCCCCCTCTCATATCCTTATCTTGATTGATCATTTGGCTCTGGCCTGCTCTAAAACTTTTCCTTTCAGGCCCTATGCAATCAATTCATAAAGTATACTGTTGTGTTTTTCAGAAGAGGGATTGAAGGCCACAGACAGACAGGACAAGGTCATGTCCTTTCAGACCGTTGGAAGCAGCAAGGAGGTGACGGGCTCCTCCAGCACCCTGCAGGTAATCCACACACGTCGGGAACCCCTTTTTG
Source organism: Protomyctophum bolini (assembly GCF_963924005.1). Classification (NCBI taxonomy): domain Eukaryota; kingdom Metazoa; phylum Chordata; class Actinopteri; order Myctophiformes; family Myctophidae; genus Protomyctophum; species Protomyctophum bolini. The sequence continues at coordinate 50,156,959 of NC_137869.1, read as the reverse complement.
GTGTTTTTAAGCGTTATGTGTTACTTTAGCTATTGAAAAATAGAAGATGCTATTTTTTGAAAATTTGTGAAAAATATTCAGATTCTCTTTATTTTATTTTTGTGTTGGCCTATCCTTCTGCACCATACTCCTTGCTTTTCGTGCATGCGCGCTGCCGATGACTTTAACATGGCTCTCGCCCGGAATATTTACGCTTCTAGAGAGACTTTATCGTAATCATCGAAAGGTAAGCAGGTAGCATTATGCCTCCCGGTTTTTGTACGGAACAGAAGGGGGGGGGGGACCCCGAGCTCCTATTTTGCAAGAAATCCCGGCGCTGATTGTGTTAATACATTTATTGTGGGAAAGGGATTTCTACATGGTTCAAATCCCAACGGTCCGGTGCGGGAAAGGGATTTCTACGTTTACCGTATTTCTTTATTAATTTACTTTCAATCGCCTTTCTACACACCCGGGCAATTTACCAACTAGCACTGGATTATAGCACAACACTCCGATCACGTGATCCCCCCCCGCCCTTCCTGAAAACAGGACGGGAGGCAACCCCCGTATTGTCACGTAATGGCTGCTCGGAGACTCCCATGATGCAACTCAGGTCAACAGAATCAGAATGCACATGTGCTGTGTTGTTACGAAAGTTGGGCAGGCTTGGCAGCAACACTAACCGCCTCACAACAGTCTTTCCACCTCGGAGGAAAAAACAGCAGGCGAACTCGGCTAGCCGAGTTGGAACGATACACAGTGTCTGACATAAAACCGCTTCTAATTAGGCTTTCTGTTCAAGAAGAGCACGTTACAACAAAAGCAGGTGTTACATATCAGAATGGAAGATGGTAAAATCAACAAAAAAAATAGAGTGGACAAGATACGCTTTATTTTGAGTTATGTTGTGTGATTCTCGCTATAAGAGAACATTTACTGTCGGCCTAGGAAAAGTTTGTTCGTCCAATGCTATCATCGTAGCAGTGAGGGCCATGCAGTTAATCAGAATCGTTAGCAGTCTTTGTGTTAAAATAGGCGTTGAAAGGCATTCTATGTGCTAAAAGAGTTGAAAGGTTGAGAACCACCCGCATTGTAATTGTATAGCACAGTGGTTCTCAACCAGTGGTCCAGGGACTACCAATGGTCTTGAGGGGGTTCCAGGTGGTCCCCAGCTAAATTATGGAGAGTTGGTAACCAAATGGACCCTTATACTGTAGATCTTTAACTCTTGAGAGTGTAAAATGAAACCAAATGGATTATCTTCTGCTGTCAAGAGTTACACTATTGTTAAACACCTGCATTACGTAATTCATAAGAAGTTTACACAATTAGAGAATGTAGAATAATTGTTATTTTGATCGTTTGCCATGGAATTGAGGACAAAATCTGACAAGATATTCTTTGGTCTTGGGGTACGAGAGGCTACAGTAAATGTCATCAAATGGTGGCACGTGGCTCAAATGCTGAGTAACTAATGGACCTTGATATGGAAAGGGTTGAAAACCACTGTAGTATAGTCCCGTCCCCTCGAGAGACCCGGAAAATAATTCCCCGTTCATTTTTCATTCATAGACTTTTCAAAAAGTATTTATTTAAAGACGTTTACGCCACGGACAAAGCCAACACTTGTGGTGACAAATCATGACAATAAACACAATGTTTTGGGCCGAACAGATAATTAGAAAGAAGAAAAAAACGGCAGGTTACAACACTTTTGTTGTTGTTTTTCTTCTTTGTAATTATTTGTTTGGTCCAAAATATTGTGTTTGTTGTCATGATTTGTCACGACTCGAGTTGGCTTCGTACACTTAAAAGGTCTTTAAATAAATACTTTTTGAAATGTCTATGGGGAAAATGCATTGGGCGTCGTCATTAAAATATGGATATAGGTTTCTGCCCGACAGCAACGGTATACTGTATGACAACACAAGATACTGTATGTTTACTTCACTGTACTATCACCAATATTCAATACTTTTACATCCACTCCACTACATCTCAGAGGCAAATATTGTACTATGGTTCCACTGTATTTGAAAAATTGAGTATCTACTCACGTTGAAGATGTTGATGATTATTACAAAACATAAATGAACCACACTCAGCCAAAATCTACAATATGCATTTTGAAAACTTGTGAAATGGGACATTATGCATAATGAGTACTTTTACCTTTGATCCCACTACCTTTGCGTGTGCGTGCGTGTGTGTGCGTGTGTGTGTGTGTGTGTGTGCGTGTGCGTGTGTGTGTGTGTGTGCGTGTGCGTGTGTGTGTGAAACCAGAGTTTCAGTAACACAGAGCTGGTGGATGAGGAGGTCTCCCCAGCGAGGAGCAGCAGTGTGGGTGTGCCTCAGTGGAGATGTTACATCAAGCACATCAACTCCCAGCAGGTCTTCATCACCTTCATCCCTGCCACCTTCACAGGTACACCACACTGCCACCTTCACAGGTCCACACTGCCACCTTCACAGGTACACCCCTCCACACTGCCACCTTCACAGGTCCACACTGCCACCTTCACAGGTACACCACACTGCCACCTTCACAGGTCCACACTGCCACCTTCACAGGTACACCCCTCCACACTGCCACCTTCACAGGTCCACACTGCCACCTTCACAGGTACACCCCTCCACACTGCCACCTTCACAGGTACACCCCTCCACACTGCCACCTTCACAGGTACACCCCTCCACACTGCCACCTTCACAGGTACACCCCTCCACACTGCCACCTTCACAGGTACACCCCTCCACACTGCCACCTTCACAGGTACACCCCACCACACTGCCACCTTCACAGGTACACCCCTCCACACTGCCACCTTCACAGGTACACCCCACCACACTGCCACCTTCACAGGTACACCCCACCACACTGCCACCTTCACAGGTACACCCCACCACACTGCCACCTTCACAGGTACACCCCACCACACTGCCACCTTCACAGGTACACCCCACCACACTGCCACCTTCACAGGCACACCCCTCCACACTGCCACCTTAAATGAAAACTATTCAAGAGACTATGGCCCTCATGTATCAACCGTGCGTACGCCAAAATATGGGTGCACGCCAAAATTACCGAAATTTCCGGCATTTACCATTTCCGCCAAAGCTTGAAATTGAACTTGACACGCTTGGTCGGAAGCTGTCATACGCTTTGCCCTCACCTGTTTTTCTGTTGTAGAACAGCGGAGCAGAATTGTTTGACCAGCTGAGAGACTGTCACAGGCATCTAAACATATGTTTTCACTCCTAAAATGTATAAAACTAATAATAGCCTACATGTTAAAAAAATATATTTTTTAAAGGCATGTCATATGAAATTGACATGGCGCCGAGTGGCGCGCTACGAGCTTGTAGGTCTGCTATTTTTTTAAACTGTCAGGATTTAAGACATTTTTAGAATCTGATCTCAGGTCAAAATGCGTTAAAGAACCACCATTCTTCTGTGCGTTAGAATCTGATCTCAGGTCAGAATGGGTTAATTAAGAATAAACCCGATGCGCTCGAATGCCAATCTAAAATGTGTTATTAATGTTTTTGCCAGATGTTTTAATGCTGACGGCATCGGAGACGGAGCACAACGTGAGCATGACGCAGGAGGAGGAGGAGGAGGAGGACACTCTCACCCCGTCTGTAAAGTCCCAAGTCAGTAGTGTTGATTTCAGTGTTGTTTTTGACAGCACATTTCTATTTTAGTTTCAGTCATAGTGAATGTTTTAATGTTAGTCTAGTTTAACTTGCAGTCGACTAAATGTCATAAGATTTTAGTTGACTAAATCTACAATTGATTTAGTCGACTAAAATTTATTTTGGCGTGCCCTGATGCTGTCTTAGTTTCGGTCATCATAGCTTAGTTTTTATTTAGTCATTTTTATTTTTTGTCAGCAAAAAAATGTAGTCGACAAACATTTTAGTTTTTAGTTCTTAGTTTTAGTCGACGAAAACAACCCTGTCCGTAAAGTCCCAGGCCAGTAGTGTTGATTTTGTCGACGAAAAACTATGAGGAAAAATGTTTGTCGACTACCTTTTTTTCACTGAGGAAAAGATAAACAAAATAAAAACTAAGCCATGATGACTAAAACTGTGACTAAATGTATTGACAATTTTGTCACCAATAAAAACTAAACTAAAATGTTAGGGAGGGATTAGTAGACAAGAGATCCAGTATAAGTCATTTTACACTTGCATGCTGAAAATAGCAGATCTACAAAAATAATCAGGCCATTACGACACCATCAAGGCTCGCCAAAATACATTTTAGTCGACTAAATGAACTGTAGATTCAGTCGACCATAAACTAGACTAACGCAAAAACATTCCAGGTGACTAAAAAAAACTATTCAAAAGACTATGACTAAAACTTAAACCTACATTTTGCTGTCCAAAACAACACTTACAGGCCAGCTCTCTGTCGGGCTCCACCAGCGGCCTGGAGCAGCGCTCCTCCGAGTCTGGCCCCAGTCTGAGCGGCGGCGGCGACAGGCTGTGTAGGAGCTCCAGCAGCGGCGGCGGCGGGCCCGCGGGGGGCCTCCTCCGCTCGCCTGTCTTCTACCCGGGAGGAGGAGGCCCCCCCGAGGGACACACGGACACGGAGCCCGATACCCCCGACGCCAACGATGGAACCCAGGGTTTAGATACAGGCGAGTTTCAGTTTAAACTAGAGGAATTCAGCAATCCAGTCAAACCCTATAGTCAAACACACCGACTTCAGTTTCTTCCAGTGGTGAAATGTCCCTTTTAAGTCAGTGGTCCCCAAAGTGGGGTTCGGGGACCCCCAGTGTAGCGTGGTAGAACCACTCCCCCTGCTGGACAACATTTGCCTTCTGCCAGAGGGTGAGTCTGGGATCTCTCAGGCAGAGACGATGTACTCCGGACCAATTCTGGCCGGAGCGATATGCGGCTGTTTGGGGCCGCTAGAAGTGGGATCAACGCGAGACTTATGACATATTGAAGCTGTGCCACAGTGCAATGTAAACATGACCTAACAAGACTACAACTCAAAATTATTATGGAGGTATCAGATATTTGTCCCGCTGCTTCATCGTTTCTGCCTGAGAGATCCCAGATGCAGGCAGGAGGAGGTAACTTGTGAACTCAGTACTGCCGCAATCTGGCAGAGTCAGGTTACCCCCAGGGGTCTTTGAGGGAGTTCCAGGGGGTCCAAATGGACCTTTATGGGTCTGTAATGCAAATGCAAATCTTATAGGGCATATCTTTTCAAATGGGGGTCCGTGGGGCTAATTAGTGTAACGTTGTGTGTCCTTGACATGAACAAGTTTGAGACACACTGGGTTAACCCATTTAGGCCTGACGTCGAAATTAAAAAAATGTCTTCTAAATGGTGACAATTTTCTGAAAAACCTCATGTTTCTGTATCCGTGGTGCTTAATATTTCATGTCATGGACTCCAAACATGATATATAATTGGCCACCGACCCCCATATGTTGTTCCAGGAACCTCTCAGAAGGAAAGATTTTAGTTAAAAAGGTTCACTCTGAAAGAATATGCATTCAAAGATCTGAGCCACATTTTCAAGATTTTTCAAAAATAGCAGACCTACAAGCTTGTGGCGTGCCACTCGGTGGCACGCTATGAGCTTGTAGATCTGCTATTTTTCAATAGCTAAATTATAACAATGTTTAAAGCACCACAAGGGGTTCCCACACAAAATGGGTTAAGTAACAACTGCTTTTTCCAACCACTGCTTGTTTGGGTGCAGGGGAGAAGGACGGGGTCCAGTTCTCGGAGCCTCCCTCGAGGAGAGACGACGACGGCGGCGCCGCCGTTTCTCCGCCGAGCAGGCGGGGCTCGCTGCAGAGCGGCGGGGGCGGAAGGGGGACCGACGCGCCCCAGCCTCGCTGTCCCGTCTACGTCTACAACTGCTCCCTGGAGCACCTGAAAGAGCAGCTCATCCACCCGCACTCCAACCGCACGCCCCGAGACCTCTTCTTCAGGTATAAGTATAGGGTTGTTGTTGACACCATTAGGACATTTGTAAAAAAATATTTAGGACGACCCTTGAGCCGATTCTACTCTATGGCTCCGAGTAGGGGTGTAACAATACATTTTAACAGCGATACGATACGTATCACGTACTGCTGGGCCGTTATCGGCGTTAACGTGCTGCGTTAACGCGAGACTCTTCTTGCGCGAGAAAAATATATATATCGCCGTTAATCTATTCCCAAAATTGTGTCTGGGAGCTGGGTCTGCATCCCTATGGTCTGCATAGCAGCCAGGAGGCGGGCCGTGTGTGTGTGTGTGTGTGTGTGTGTGTGTGCGTGTGTGTGTGTGTGTGTGTGTGTGAGACTGTGTGTATATGTGTGTGTGAGAGGAGGCGGAGCACTGCAACGTCTGCACGGAGTCCACTCTGTGAGAGGGACGGAAACAGCAATTCGTCAACACGTTAAAGTTCCACAACTTTTCTTACTAGTTAAGAAAGAGGCAGCGATGGAGCCATGAGTCCATATCCATAAATTCTGGGACATAAAATTGCGCTAAATACTGTTATCCATGATGGAAGCAGTCTGCTGACTCCTGCTAGCCTAGCTGTTGTGCTATCCATGCAGATTCACAACCACAACAAACCGCTTTGACCAAGGTTGCCACATTTTGTGATTGTGAGAGAGAAACAAGCAACCAGGTCTATGAAAATGTTAACAGGCCAGATCAAGTCAGAAAATCCTAAAAAGTCAGAAAATAAGTCTAAAATAAGCAACTTTAGTGCTGACTGTCCAACATCATTGTCCAATGTTGTTTTAGCGCAGTGGTTCTCAAACATTTTCATGTCAAGGACCACCAATATTTTAAAGAAACTTTACAGATAAACAGGTCCAAAGTAGCTTATAATGACTAGACTTGGCAACACTGTGAACAGTTCTAGAAACTCACAATATGAAATATAAGGTATTACTATTATTAAAGGCTAGTTGTATTGTTAATATCCATAATTAGAGCTCCTGGTCTAATGGCCACCTGGCCTGAGGTAGCACACACATATTTTGAATGCCTTCGGCAGAGTTCAAATGAGCCATTTTAATCTAGATTAAAACAAAAAAATTACCTATTTAAAAAACATTGACACTATTTTAAATTAAGTAATTAAACCCCTCTTTTTATTTTTCCTCAAAAAAATGCTAAATACCACGTACAAAAAATGTAATATTGATACAATCGATTATTTGCATAGCCAAACGATTTGATACCGATTATTTGCATTGCAAAACGATACGATACATAATCAATGTGGCTGTTTTTATTTCGATATACTTAGATTCTTGAAAAAAATGCAGTTGCAGTTACTATATCGTTACACCCCTAGCTCCGAGACATGGACACTTTCAAAGAAATTAGAGAAACAGTTGGATGGCACTTACACCCGCCTTCTAATGAGAGCGTAAAATCTGTCTTGGAAGAGCCACCCATCGACTAATCTAATATACGGCAACCTTCCCCGTGTTTCTTCACTTGTCCGATCCAGAAGAACACAGTTTGCCGCTGCTACAGAGCTATCAAGGAGGTTATATCTTCCCTTCTTCTCTGGTGTCCTGCTTCAAAGCAGACCAGAGGTAGAAAACTGTCGTTCGCTGATGTCATCGCTATAGGGACACATAAGGACCGGAAAGTCTGGCGTGGCATTGTTGAAATCCATGATCTCGACCGCGGTCGGAAATGTTGATGAGGACATTTGACTTTGTCTCGCGTGGCCATACCGTTGTCTCTTCCACAATTCTCAAATGCTTCCCATCAACACGGCGGGGTTTGGGGCAGAGGAAGGGCCCACTTGAAGATCCGGAAATCTTACGCAGCCTACCGATCTGACCACTTAGCATGGCAGACATTCAACTGGCTTGAAAAAAGGCCTACGTTACTGACCGCTCGTGCATGCATGTGCTTGCATTACTAAAATTGTGAGGACCAAATGTCCCCACAAATATAGTAGATATGATGAATAGACATGGTGAGGACCATTTTCCTGTACCTCCCAAGGAAAATAAAATAAAAGTGTTTACGGAATAGTTTTAAACTTTTCCCCATTTTAATTGTGTGTGGAGATGTACACCAAAAGTAGCCGATGAGCTTGAAACAATTCTGATGTATTGATTGCATAGCATTGAATAACATATTGGTGAATATGGGTTGATGACATTAGAAGCGTATAGAGAAGTCCTCACGTCACTTGCTGGGTCATGGACGTTTTTTTCTATAGAGAATAACATGGGGTAATGTTAGAATTGTCTCATATAAGCATTGTGGTCCAAAAATAAACAAGCTGTCTCTGTGAAATTGTCGGGGAGGAGCCTCTGTATCGTTTAAGACAGTCAGTCTATTTGATAAAATGTAACTTAATTCAGCAGCAGTAACATTAGCGCTTTCTCACAATCAGGTGATTCTTCATATCCATATGAGTGAAACGGCCGGGATGATTCGCTTATTTTTCAATCACAGTTCTTATATGAGCCGATATAAAAATCTCCAAATTATTACAATGCAAATAAAAAGTACATGTACCTGTGGACTTCCACGCCCTCTACCGATATTGACGTCAGACTTCGGTGCTCTATTGGGAACAGGTCATTGTCCCAGGATCGCAGCAGCGCTCCGTGGACAGAGCTTCTGACCCACAAGCACAAGGAGATGGCAAACTACTGCAGTCTGCTGCAGGAGCACTACCACCAGAGCTACGTGAAAGGTAACGGTCTTAACGCGGTGGTTCACATACTTTTTACCCAACAAAGAATGAGACATTCTCCCAGGTCTCAAACTAGTGAAAATTGCCGATTGTGAGCAATGTTAATTTTCACTACTCCCTCTCTTCTAATTTATGGAATTTCTTCATGAAGTTACTGCACACACACGCACGCACGCACACACACACACACACACACACACACACACACACACACACACACACAGAAAACTTAAAAAAAAAAAAAAAACTTAAAAAAAGGAATACAAAACTTAAAACAAAGAAAAAAGAGTGTGTGTGTGTGTGTGTGTGTGTGTGTGTGTGTGTGTGTGTGTGTGTGTCAGACTGCCACAACAGCTGCGTTCGCTTCCCGTGTTCACACGTCTTACTCAAACCAAATTTAGGAAAAATATAATAAGGGGTACCCATAACAATGTGTCCGTGACCCAGAAATCACTGCTGTAAACACAGCCACTAGAGCACTAGAGCTACGTGAAAGGTCTAACCACAAACCTTTTAGCCCGTGACCCAAAACAGAAATTAGACATTCTCCCGGGACCACAAACTAGTGAAAATAGTAGATCTACAAGCTCACACCGCATCGCTATATCTCCAAGTAAATTGGAGTTAGGTGGTTTGCCTGACAGTTTCAGGAGTTTGGAGTTGAGGTTTAGTCTTTAAGCACTTTTTTATACTTTTCATTTGTTTGATATTTGTAAAGCCCACACACACGTTTTCATTAGCTCCGATTTTTGATTTGTAAAACAAATACAGAATGAAGATTGCTGGTTTGTGCTCGACACGATGATGTATGTATTGGGGCGACGGTGGTTCAAGGGAAGAGTGGCCGAGTGGTAACCGCAATGTTGCCAGTTCAAACCCGGGCTCCCCCAGTGTCAAAGTGTCCTTGTGCAATACACTGAACCCCTAATTGCTCCCGATGTGCAGGTTGGTGCCTGGCATGGTTTCCTCCTGCATCAGTGTGTGTTATGACCTGGCTCTTGGGCCATAACAAAGGAGGAAGACACACGGCTGTTTAAAAGTGCACAAACCAATATTTATTTACAACATAAACAACTTAATATGCATCAAACAATACTAAAATACTAAGTGGGGTGTGTTATTCAGTAGATCAGTAGTGTAAGTGAGTGGATGTGTGGTGAGTGTAGTGTGGGGTGTTGAATGGTGCAAACAAATGCTGCTGCTCTCATGGAAGGAGAGAGAGAGCCTGAGGGTGCGTTCGGAAATGCGCACGGGGAATGTGGTCAGTTTGTTGAGTGTGGTGGGCGGTGACGTCACAGAGTGCGTTCAGTGTGCCTTATTTACGAACGACCACAGCTGTGACACATTCACACGAATTACACCGGACAACCCCAGCTTCAGGTGGCACTCTGCACACCCGGTGCGCAGCGCACTGGATTTTCGAACGACAACGCACCGAGTGCACTGAATAAACAAACGACGAGAGCACCGCTTATCCGTAGTTGGGTGGCGGGGGCAACAGCTCCACCAGAGTGCTCCAGACTTCCCTACCCAGAGTAACATTAGTGACCTCCTCCTGGGGGATCCAGTGAGTCGATTCCTCCAACTGTGCCTTGGTCTGCCCCGGGGTCTCCTCCCAGTGAGACGTGCCTCGAGGACCTCCCTAGAGAGACGCCCGAGAGGCATCCTAACCTAATGCCCGAACCACCTAAGCTGGCTCCTTTCCAGGAGACGAAGCAGCTACTCTACTCCGAGTCTCTCTCACGTGACTGAACTTCTCACCCTATCTCCAAGGCAGGGGTTCTCAACCTGGGGGTCGCGACCCCTCGGGGGGTTCTGGAATTATTTTGGGGGCTCCCGAAATGATTCCAAAATATTTTTGCAACTGAATGGCTGGAAAACGGAAATTATTATGTATTTGTACGTAGGTGTGTACCGGAGTCTGCAGCAGTCCTACAGCATAGCGTCCCAGGACGTGCTCACAGCCATGGATTACTGTGAGGAGTCCCTGCAGGAGATAGACATCACCTCCTTCCTACAGACCCTCTGTGGTCACATCAGGTACCATAGTTCCACACTCACTCCAGAAGGTCACTATAGTTCCACACTCACTCCAGAGGGCCACTATATTTCCACATTAACTCCAGAGGGCCACTATAGTTCCACACTCACTCCAGAGGGCCACCATATTTCCACATTAACTCCAGAGGGCCACTATAGTTCCACACTCACACCAGAGGGTCACCATATTTCTACACACACTCCAGAGGGCCACTATAGTTCCACACTCACTCCAGAGGGCCAGTATAGTTCCACACTCACTCCAGAGGGCCACCATCTTTTCACACTCACTCCAGAGGACCACTATAATTTCCACACTCACTCAGAGAGAGAGAGGGAGACAGAGGGAGACATATTATATATTAGCTTAAATTCTAGCGGGTCCTCTCGTCTGTTCTGAGGTCATTGGTGAGATCAGACGAGAGGACCCGCTGAATTTAAATTCTAGCGGGTCCTCTCGTCTGATCTGAGGTCGTTGGTGAGATCAGACGAGAGGACCCGCTGACTTTAAGCATATTATTATGCGGAGGAAAATAAACTTGTTACTATTATTATTATTATTATTATTTTCAGGGTCTTCCAGGAGCGCAGTGAAAGAGTAGCGGTACAGACGTCCGTGAAGACCCCTCCTACGTTTCTCATCGGAGAAGAAACGGAAGACGAGTGGCGCGCAAAGAGGCCTGATGTTACCTCATCACCCAGGTGCGCTGGTTTTGGCCTTCATTAAGGCGCTTTATATCGATATAAGAATGCCTAGCTATTTTCCATTTTTGGAAACGACACTTGGAATTGCACCTTTTGAATTGCGCTTTTGAACTATTTTGCACAAAAATAGCAGAAGTAGCAGTAACTACACATTCGGACCGTGTCACTTTGTAGGACATAGATTAAAACAAAAGAAAAAAAGATAACACAAAAAGTGTTGATTTTGACAGCAAATTTGGATTTTAGTTTTAGTCATAGTCTCTTGAATAGTTTTCATTTAGTTTTAGTCACATTTTAGTCATCTGGACTGTTTTAGTGTCTAGTTTTAGTCGACGAAATATCACAAGATTTTAGTCGACTAAAGTCTAAAGTTGATTTACCGTAAAATATTTTGGTATTTAGTTCTACTGGATTTCTTGTCCACTAGTCCCTCCCTATTAAACATTTTTAGTCTATTTTGTATTTGTTCAAAATATTTAGTCTTAGTTTTAGTCACCGCACCGTACATTTGTTTTTATTTCGTTTTCCTAAGTGAAAAAAGGTAGTCAACGGGCATTTCTCGTCATAGTTTTAGTCGACAAAGTCAACACTGTCCAACACTTGTTCTTCTGTGTGTTCTGTGATCCTATAGTGTGGATGCGTCATCTCCACCCATGCTGGACGAGCCCAAGATGACGGTGAAGGCGTCTGACTTCCCCCTGTCTCTCCTCCAGACACAGCACAAGTGTGAAGTGTGTCCACACCTGCACAAGATCATCCAGGTACTGCTGGAAAGCCAGCACCAATGGGCTAAGAACTTGGGCAGCTTCACTACTTCCTTCATAGGCGTTACCGATGATACTAAAGAAGGTAAAGATGAAAAATCAGGTGCGCTTCTTCAGGAAACTGCCCGTGGTTGAGGCAGTGGGTGCTCAGCTCAGCTTTACTCATCAACCAACTAAATGGAAAACTCGGCACTCCAAATTAAAACGTAATTTTAAACGTAAAAACTGTACAAAACAGCAACAGACATGTGACAACATAGCATAGGACAACATAGCATGAGCACATCTATGCAATTGATAAAAAAGGATAAGAAAATAATAGATTAGCCGTCATCATCATAAACCATCATCATCACCATCACAGTTTTTTTTCTTCTTTTTTTTACCTTCTTCTGGCAGCATTGACTGCTCGGATCGAGGCAGGGACAAAGGAGTATTTGTACCTGTTTTTTGTGGTCCCAGGGACACACAAACAAAGGCCATATGGCAGCAGCATATACTCCGAACTGAGTGGGTGTGCACTATTTTAGCAGATGGACAGGGCTTTTTTGAGCAGCTGTCTATTATAAAAGAAATCAAGGCTCTCCAAATTGGATGCCAGTGATTTTAGAAGCAGTTTTCACTTCAATTGCAATTCGCCCAGGGACATGGAACAGGAAACAGGAAATCATTCATGACCTGCCCATGGCCATCCTCGTCATTGCTAAGCAGGCTGATGATGATGGAGTCGTCCACGTAATTGACGATGAATCTGTTGTCGTGATTACTGCAACAGTCATCAGTCTGTCAAATATACAAGAGGGCAGAAAGAATGCAGCCCTGAGGCGAACCAGTGGATGTGGACAGAAGGCTATTTGTCAAAAAGTCAAGGATCCAGCCCACCAGACATGGGTCTAGAGTCTACTCTAGACCAAAGGTGTTAGTTAGTTTCTCTACCAGAACGTGGGGCTGGATCGTATTGAACGCTGATGAAAAATACAAAAAAAGCAGCCTGACATGACTTTCACTTCCTTCCAGATGTTTATAAAGTAGGTTGAGCAACCGAGTAGAGTGGCAGTTGCATCCTGGACGCCCCTGCCTCACCTACTGTATATGAAAACTGAAGAGGGTCTAGTAGGCTCTCAGTTTTAGTCCTAACTTGACTAGCTTCTCAAACTGTTGCATGATCAGGGAGGTGAGCACTAATACGCTATACTAATGAAGGCTCTGTTCCATTCTGGTCAAACAGAGTCAGGGTGCTGCTATAGAGCACCGAAGTCCTGACGTCACTGTCAGTAGAGGGCGTCAGTCCCCAGGTTCATGTACTTTTTATTTGCATTGGGGGATTATTTAGGGGGATTTTAGATCGCCTCAGCATCGACTGGAGGTGGAAATGTACAAATATACCCAAAGAGTAACAAAATAAACGTTATAAACGAGTCAAACAACCCAGAGACTGCATTTCCGGGTAGGCAGGGTTGCCGCATCTGCCTGTCGCACAACAGAAACGTAATGTTATTTACTTTTATTTTAATTTAATTGATATTTAATATATCGTGGTTAGTACGAGTTGAGTCACCACCAGCTGAGCTTACGTCAACAAAGAATCTCAGGAACGCAATGTGTTGACAGCTGGGCGTGACGTATATTAGCAGCGGCATTGCCTTCATATGTAGTTTCAAGGCTTTTGCGGCCACATTAATTCCATTTTCTCCAGAAACTGGCTGTATCAAATATGAATGGACATCATTAACGACGCACAGCCACTCCCCTGACAGAAAGGCCAGGGTGGTCGGTTTATTTTTCAAACACAGTTCTTATATGAAGCGACCTAAAATCGCCCTATGGGGATTATAATGCAAATAAAAAGTACATGAACCTGTGTATTGGCGCCCTCTACTGAAACTTACGTCAGACTTCGGTGCTCTATGGTGCATGTTGGCTCACTGGAAACATCACCAGTGGGTCCCAGAGTGTCTTTTAGTGGGTTCCAAATGGCCCTGGAAATACACGAAATGTAACAGAGCCTTAATTTGTGTCATCGATAACACCTGCTGATCGGTAAAACCTTAGCCAGGCTTTAATTTCGTCTGCGCGACAAATTAAAGCCTGGATTTACACATGGGCTGACCATGTGTAAAACCAACTTGTCACTCCACTCCGTGATAAAAAGCGTTAGAATGGTATACTCCAGCAACCAGTGGTTTCTGCTTCTGGTCGACACAATAACAGTGCTGCACTGGGGGGGGGGGGGGGGGGGGGGACAGATCGGTGAGCCAATCAGGCTGTGCGCAAATCTGAGCTGCGACCCTCCCATCTAGGCCAGAAAGGTCTAGCGTTAGCTCAGGCTAGTAAAACCATAACAATGGCTGATGTCTTCATGATGTGTTCAACAGGACAAGTTCATGCAGATTGGAGCTCACTATTTCAAGACGGTGCCATCCAATCCACATTACTTCTTCTACTGCCCGCCATCATCAAAGAAAGAGGTGCATCCCCCCCCCCCCCCCCACGTGTGTGTGTGTGTGTGTGTGTGTGTGTGTGTGTGTGTGTGTGTGTGTGTGTGTGTGTGTGTGTGTGTGTGTGTGTGTGTGTGTGTGTGTGTGTGTGTGTGTGTGTGTGTGTGTGTGTGTGTGTGTGTGTGTGTGTGTGTGTGTGTGTGTGTGTGTGTGTGTGTGTGTGTGTGTGTGTGTGTGTGTGTGTGTGTGTGTGTGTGTGTGTGTGTGTGTGTGTGTGTGTGTGTGTGTGTGTGTGTGTGTGTGTGTGTGTGTGTGTGTGTGTGTGTGTGTGTGTGTGTGTGTGTGTGTGTGTGTGTGTGTGTGTGTGTGTGTGTGTGTGTGTGTGTGTGTGTGTGTGTGTGTGTGTGTGTGTGTGTGTGTGTGTGTGTGCGCGTGTGTGTGCGCGTGTGCGCGCACCCAACAGCTTGAGTACTACCATTGTGTTGTTTCCACAGGAGGACTCTGACGGGGAGGACTGGAGACCCACTGATGAGGTGGTGTCAGAAGCTGAGCCAGCTACAGAAGACGGTGAGAGACGTCACTCTTCATATGATTTAGCTGTGTTTATTTTGAATGTCATTTAGCTCAGGGGTTCTCAACCCGTGGATCGCGACCCCCCGGGGGATTGCCAAATTAATTTTGGGGGTCCCCAAATTATTTAAAAAAAAAATTATATATATATATATTTATTTGCAACTGAATGGCTGAAAAAGATAAATGAAGAGTTTACATAGTACACATAGTACATGCATAAACTTTCCTTAATGATTATATCTGGTTTCAGTATTTTTTTATACTGTATTTTCACTATTATTATGGTTATTGTAGCGGCCAATTTGTATTGGGGGTGGGGAGGTGGGCGGGGCGGGGGTCACGAGACACGGCCAAAGCATTTCTGGGGGTCCCCAGCCAAAAACGTTGAGAACCCCTGATTTAGCTGAGCAGCATGTCATACAATGGCAGTGGATGGGAATGACTGAAAACCTCTTCTTGTTTATTCAGACCTTCAAAAAGTTTCATATCAAATGGCATGCAGTTGATTATTGTGCTGCATAAATAAGTGCGCGGGCGGCCACCGGTTGAGTTATCTGTGAGTTATCTGTTATCTGGTTTGGCGCAAACCTCGCGCTCGCTTTAGCTCGCTCGGTGGTGCCTCCTGCAGCTCAAGTTTGCTTGAGACAGCATGTACTCTGACGGTGTCCGAAGAGTAAAAAAAAACCCGGCTTCTGGTAGTAGGCCTCAGCTGTACTGTATTGAAAACAATACAGTGAACATATACATATAAGAATGTTAAAGTGCTAGGCTGAGGCAAAAAAGCCCAAGGGGCTTATACAAGGCCTCTACCTATGTAAAACACAATGAAACATTGTACAAGAGATATAGAATATCCAGAATACATGGTCGCATTATATAAAACAAGAACAAAACAAGAAAACAACAACATGATTAGAATACTTGGTTATCTACAGTACAGGATAAGAGAAAAGAAGAGATGATACAAAGTTGATATTGATATAATTAAGTGATCTGGTCAATTAAGTGGGTCCTAAGCTTATGTTTGAAAATATTGAATGAAGTAGAATTAGATGAGATTGCTGTATAAGTGTTCCATAGCTGGGCCCCCCTGTATCTGAAGGAGAACTGACACAGACCAGTACGGAACTTGGGAGATGTAAATGATTTGCCTGTCTCGTATTGAAGTGGTGCACATCACTGTTGAACTGGAAAAAGGCAAAGGAAATGAAACTGGCTGGAACAATACTTTGAAAATAAAGTTGCCGGTTTGGTATGTATTTAAATTAAAGACCCTTGCTGAAGGCCTACCAGTTTGAAGAGTAGAAAAACCCCTGGCTTATGGTAGTAGGCCCAGCTGAAGCCTACCAGTTTGCCCTATTTGCCATGCCGAACGGGAAGAGATGAGGCCGAGGTTTCTGTTGTTACTTTAACACACACACGCACGCACACACACACACGCACGCGCAGCTCAAAGAAAGAAAAAATAACTAAAAACAAACAAAACGGCTGTATACGCCGCCTGTGTCATCTCCTCCTCCTCCACAGAAACGGCGTACGGCTGCAGCATCGTGACGGAGAGCGACACGGACCTGGAGGTGATGTACCAGGACCCCCCCGCCCCCACCGCCTCCTCCAGGGGGAGCCAGGGGGGGGAGGATGAGGAGGAGGAGGAGGAGGGGGACACGGCCAAGATGGAGGAAACTGGGTCAGTGTTGATTTGGACAGCAAATTTGGATTTTTAGTTTTGGTCCTAGTCTCTTGAATAGTTTTCATTCACATTTTGGCCACCTGGAGTGTTTTAGTGTTAGTCTAGTTTTATCCGGCTGAATGTCGTCTAAATCTACAGTTAATTTAGTCGACTGAAATGTATTGGAAAATAGCAGATCTACAAGCGCACAGCGTGACACGTGGACTTGTAGATCTGCTATTTTCAGCATGCAAACCAATTGTAGCATGACTTATACCAGATCTCTTGTCCACTAGTCCCACCCTAACATTTTAGCCTTTGTTGTTGTTAGCATTTGTTGACGGAAATTGTCAATATAGCACCGAAGTCACTTTCAGTAGAGGGCGCCAACACACAGGTCCATGTATTTGCAGTGAAATCTCCATAGGGCGATTTTAGGTTGCTTCATATAAGAACTATGTTTGAAAAATAAACCGACCACCCGACCAGCTTTATTATTATTATTATTATTATTTTTTATTTTGGTCACGTTTTTTTAGCAGACGGAATCAACACTGGTCGGGCTCCGACTCCAACACCGCAATGAACCGCGGCGGCGGCTGCTGTGACGAGGACGAGGACTCCTCCTTCAGCGTCCTGGAGGGAGACAGCCTGCCCGGAGACACGGCGGCGCTGATGGACGCCCACCGCGCCGAGATGCCGCCGCTGTTCCTGCACCTCACCTGCTCCGTCAACGTCAAGAGCTGCCACGGGTCCATGCCCGTGCACACCCTGCCCACGTGTCTGGGTGAGTACAGTACAGTACAGTACAGCAGTTGTTGTTTTTGGCAGCAAATTTTGATTTTTAGATTTTAGTTTTAGTCCATTGAATAGTTTCCATTTAGTTTTAGTCACATTTTAGTCACCCGGAATGTTTTATGAGATATTGAGATATGAGATTTGGCAGGCCTTGATGCCATCGTAATGACTGATTTTACACTTGCTGTAAATAGCAGATCTACAAGCTCACAACGCTTCGCGTTGCGACGCAACACACAACAGGTCGGGAGTTATTAAACCGAACGTGGACGCTGTTTCAGTGTTACATTTGCTGCGCATATCGGATTAATTGTAACGGCATGCATGATAAATGTAACAACGCTAAAAAACACCATTAAACATATCGTTTTCAGCTTAAAGCAATTATATTTCATTGAAGCAACTCCTTAGCATTGTTTTCATACCATGGATGTGATAAGAAAATGTATCAAACATAAGGGAAATATTAAATAGTATCGGGTGTACCAGTTTGGCCATTTCTTTTTTTTCAATGGGGCAATACATTGATTAAACAAACGTTTGATTGATTGAGTTGTACAATGTTATACAACCCTAAACTAATTTTAGAATACACTACACAATACAATACAATTTTAGAACATATTTTGCACGTTTCTTTTTTTTACTCAGAGATCCGTTTAGCTACACATGTAATATTTTCAGGCAACAGACCTACACATGTCAGCTACCATAAACCACTTCAAGTTATTAGGACGAAATAACTGACAGGAGTGACGGTGCTGTGCTGTGAGTAAACTAATAGGGGAGAGCCGCCAAGGATGTAACATTTTGCACGTTTCATTTTTTTACTCAGAGATCCGTTTAGCTACACATGTAATATTTTCAGGCAACGGACCTACACATGTCAGCTACCATAAACCACTTCAAGTTATTTTTTTGATAAAACAGGTCGGGAGTTATTAAACCGAACGTGGACGCTGTTTCAGTGTTACATTTGCTGCGCATATCGGATTAATTGTAACGGCATGCATGATAAATGTAACAACGCTAAAAAACACCATTAAACTTATCGTTTTCAGCTTAAAGCAATTATATTTCATTGAAGCAACTCCTTAGCATTGTTTTCATACCATGGAAGTGATAAGAAAATGTATCAAACATAAGGGAAATATTAAATAGTATCGGGTGTACCAGTTTGGGCTTTTCTTTTTTTTCAATGGGGCAATACATTGATTAAACAAACGTTTGATTGATTGAGTTGTACAATGTTATACAACCCTAAACTAATTTTAGAATACACTACACAATACAATACAATTTTAGAACATATAATATTGGCCAATATGTCAAATATGTAAATATTACATATAATGGCATTGAATGGAAGCGGACCATTTGTAACACATGTTACAAATGACCCGCTTAAGAAAAAAAATGTAGCACACATATACTCGCCAATAACTCCCCGTAGGACAAAGGGAAAGACTTCAAACTTCCTGGGCACGTAGAGTACGTTGCTGTACACATACTGACGCGATGGCGTCATGGTGGCGTTGACCAATCAAGAGATAACGTCCATGTTACAACCGTGAAGCGTTACAACCTTGGCGGCTCTCCCCTACATTTGTTACTAACATTAGGTTGTGGCGAAGTAGAAACGTGGCGAGCAGATAGTGTGTTTTGGACAAACAGGCTAGGTATTGGTGTTGATTTGGGTCAACTGGACAAACAGCGTGGTGTTGTTTTGTGTCTGTGTTTGTGTTGGAGCGCCTCAGTGTGGCCGTACAGGTCATGTGCAACCTCTTCCACAGAGAGATGGAGACACTAAATCTCAGCTGGACAAACATGTTTGCATGCATGCATCGCTGCCTTGCATGCTGTGTGCTACTGTTGAGTCTGTCACTTACTTTGACTGATTTATGGCATTGTCTTTCTGTTAAAATCCAACTATGTTAATTTAAGAACTCTGGGCATATAGGTCATTGTTTATTCACTGTGCACACGTGTAGCCTATTGTATGTCAGACTGTATGTCAGTCCCACAGTCACAATCCTTTAGTAATTAGGCTGTGGAAATATTCAGGACAAAACAATGGTACATTTCCAATAACCCATCCGTTATGTGGAGTCAACTCCCGCCATTTATTTCTTCCCATAGTGCGTGGCGAAGTAGCTCTGGGATGAGTGCGCGCGAAGCGCGCACGAAATTCTAGTATATATACGGACTTGGGGGGAAAAAAGAGTTAATTGACGTCTAAATGTAAGATGTGCCGTCCTGGACGTACGAGACGCACAGAATAGGCCCCTCTGTTTCAGTAGACGTTGGGCGGTAACGACTGCTTTTTCCTCGCAGGGGAAGTCATATCGTGTCTGGAGAACAGCGACAGTCTCCAGTCAGTGGATCTGAACGAGCTGTCTGTCACTCTAGACATCTTTGTGCTGACATTACCTCTGGAGATAGAGGCCATGGCGTCTGACTTCCACCACAACAGGTGAGACACTCACACTTTAGGGACTGATCGTTTTTTATGCACCTGGGTTTGGGCTGGGTTTCCGTTTTTTCTAATAGACTCCATAGACACATACAAAACACCTGGCGGTCTATTAGAATAATGTTAACTCCATAGACACGTACAAAACACCTGGGGGTCTATTAGAGTAATGTTAACTCCATAGACACGTACAAAACATCTGGCAGTCTATTAGAGTAATGTTAACTCCATAGACACATACAAAACACCTGGGGGTCTATTAGAGTAATGTTAACTCCATAGACACATACAAAACACCTGGGGGTCTATTAGGGTAATGTTAACTCCATAGACACGTACAAAACACCTGGGGGTCTATTAGGGTTATGTTAACTCCATAGACACTAGAGTTCTCATTTTCTGCCAGGGCCGAGCCTCGGGCTCTGTGATTTTACGTGATTTGTTTCTTTTTCTCCTTTTTTCAAGAATGTTATAATAAAAATAGCAATTCTGTTATTTGTGTAATGTGTACGCTATATAGCCTACAAGTATGTATTTATTATGAAGAGGGCTGCGTTATGGCGATTCACTTGTGACAGGAGGAAGCCGGAGGAGTGGAGATGGGGGGCTTGGACTGCAGTAATGCTATCCTACACTCGCGAACCGGGCGTCGGATCACATTACTGGCGGTTCGCGAGTGTAGGATAACGTTACCGCAGTGGGGCTTGGAATGGATTACTGACTGCGCAGGCAGGGAGAAGTGAACGGTGGGGTGGTTGTTCAATGTAGTGTTTCTCAACCTTTTTTGTCCCGGGGCACACTTTTCATAGCCTAAAAATCTCGGGGCACACCTAGATATACGGTGTGTGTATATACTGTATATATACCGGTGTATATATAGTAAATATATATATTATATATAATATATATATCTGAATGCTCTCAGAGCCTGCATATCTGAGCTGTTGATCAGCTATTTTCAGCACACATTTTGTATGACGAAGAATAAATCAGGCATCAGTGCTCTTCACTCACTGGGAGGGAGATTAGATTAATGTCTTTTGTTGGCCGATCATCATGTATGGACACAGGCTACCTCCTCGATGCAAACATAACAAGCTTTGGAAGCTATTTTTCGTGGCACATTATATGTTTAATCAAACAACAAGTTTACCTCCTCAATCAGTGTTTGGGTCGGGAGCTTACAGTCTATGGTCGGGAGTCGGCTGTCTGTGTAGATCATGACTGATCATCATGCAGTTAGATATGCGCGGCTTTGCGCGCTGCGCTCCAGTGATATTGTACAGCTGAGAAAGATTCGTTAATTTGTGTCGGATAAGCTGCGTTCAGGCCTGAATATATATCCGCCTCGGTTCGTCCAGTTTGTACCGCGGCAGGTCACGCTGCGCCCGTTTGCGCGATTCTCGTCTTTGCATTGACTTTGTATGTAATCGCGCCGCTCTGACCATCCAAGTCTGAAGGGCTTATTGGTGGGTTTTCGTGAACGATCGTTCTTTGAACACTGGGCGTCAGGCGAACGTCCAATGTTTTTATCAATGGAACGGGCAAGCACTGCGGGATGTTTTTTTTCCCTCCACTCATCCTTCCAGCAAGTCGCACCTGTGCGACCTCGTTAAATTTGAACTTGCACGTTAATAAATTAAGTATTATATGCGACCTATTAAGTCGCACGCTGGAGCCCTGCCACTGTGTCTGTTGCAGGTACATGTCACCACTGTTTCTGTGTCTGTTGCAGGTACAGTCACCACTGTTTCTGTGTCTGTTGCAGGTACACGTCACCACTGTTTCTGTGTCTGTTGCATGTACACGTCACCACTGTGTCTGTTGCAGGTACACGTCACCACTGTGTCTGTTGCAGGTACACGTCACCACTGTGTTCTGTGTCTGTTGCAGGTACACGTCACCACTGTGTTCTGTGTCTGTTGCAGGTACACGTCACCACTGTGTCTGTTGCAGGTACACGTCACCACTGTGTTCTGTGTCTGTTGCACTTGCAGGTACACGTCAGAGAGCAGCGTGTCGTTGAATCGCTCTCCGGGGCAGCCCTCCTCCTACCGCTCTGACGACGAGCTGATGGGGACTCTGGACCAGCTGAAGGGAGAGGCCATGGAGGCGTAAGGAACACACATCCTACAACTCCTTAGACCAGTTTAAGAGCCATAAACGTCAAAAGGTCTAATTGCCAATTATGTACCGGATGCCACGGACGACAAGACGTCTTCCCTTTTTCTTTTATTTTTATCCAAAATTCCTCTAATCTGGTGTAAAGTTGTTGACATGCACATTACATGCATAATAGAATTGCAAATTATTTATTTCTTTATAATGGGAGAATTGGCACTCAAAGCCTAAACTGGTGACCACCAGGTGGCGCTGAAAGAGTTGTAATACCTTAGACCAGATTCTATAACATGTCTAAAAAGGGGCGTGGGATCCCAAATTTATTTTGCGGGGTCCCCAAATTATTTAAAAAAGAACTGTCCAGCCATCTGAATGGCGGGGAAATAGAAATTTAGAGTTTACATAGTACACATAGTGCATGCATAAACTTTCCATAAAGATTATATCTGGTTTCAGTATTTATTTCTAGTCCTTACCCATTCTGATATATTTCAACTTGTATAATATATTTGTGTGTGTTTTTTAATAAATAAAAACAGTAGTATAGTATAACATGAAAGTATTCTTACAATACAAATGCAGAGCTTTGGCTTGAGAGAACTCATGGCTTCAAGACAGTTGTATCTCGTGTTGCACAGTACACACGTGCTGACGCACACACACACATATTCACACACACACACACGTGCGCACAGCGGGGGCAGGGGATCCCGTCCGCTGGAGGAATGCCGGCTTCCCTCCGGTGTCGCTGGGCACGTCTCTCAGACCTCCTTTTCTGGTTGCTGTCGCTTATGTGCGAAATTGCCCTGGCACAGGTGACCCAGAGTTTCCAGCTCCGTGGGGTTGATGGTAGTGCGCTTTAGGAGATCTTTGGTATAGTCCTTGTAGCGCCTCTTTTGTCCACCAGTGGCACGCTTTGCATCGTGCAGTTGGCCGTAGAGGACTTGGCGGGGCCTGTGTTGAGGCATGCGGATGGTGTGTCCTATACACCGCAGGTGTTTTTTTTAGCCACAGCTGCTTCCATGCAGGTGGATTCTGTGCTGTGTGATCGACTGCTTTGATGGGGGTACCGTTTATGTGGAAGCTGGGGGGTGAAGATGACTGGGTTGGGACATGACTTCAGCCTGGAGGCCCACACCAGTGGTGGAAGTCAACATGTGAAAGGAGCAGTGGATGTATAAGATAAGCGAGGGACGTGCGTGCGTGCGTGCGTGTGCGTGCAGGTCGGCAGTCTGAGTGGTAGGCCAGGCGCAAAGTTGTATAGGCCACTGTTTGTTGTGTTGCGGTGGGAGCAGAGGAAGCATGACAGTGGGTGGCGCAGGTGTGAGGTTGCACGATTTCCTATGTTAAGTATGGGGCCATTTTAATTCACGGGGGGCGGGGCGGGCGGGGGGTCACGAGACATGGCCAAAGCATTTCCGGGGGTCCCCAGCCAAAAACGTTGAGAACCCTGTTCTAAATCATGACAGTTTTGGACATACATACATACATACATACCCAGCCGATCGCAGTACTTGCACACTCTGCTTGCGCAAGTAATAATAATAATGAATAGAATAGCAGATCTACAACCAGCTAATTCCAATATGTTGGACAACAGAATAACTTGTTGAATTCTATCTGCAGGATATCCGGAGACCCCCTGTCCAAACTCCCAGCACCGCACAAGTTAGCCATGCTGGCTACAATGGATGAGGTGAGTTTGAGTATCTAAGTAAAAAAATAAAGTGAAATATAGCTGCAAGCAGCGATAAGGCGGGACCAAGGAGAGGGAGAGAGAGAGAGGGGGTGGAGAGAGAGAGAGAGAGATAGTGGAGAGAGAGAGAGGGGGGGTGGAGAGAGAGACACAGAGAGAGAGAGAGAGAGAGAGAGAGAGAGAGAGAGAGAGAGAGAGAGAGAGGGTGGAGAGACAGATAGAGAGAGAGAGAGGGAGGGGTGGAGAGAGAGAGAAGACAGAATACACTTATTACACTATTACACTATTAGACTTATTACACTATTACACTATTACACTACTATTACACTATTACACTATTACAACACTATTACACTTAATACACTATTGCACTACTATTACACTATTACTTATTACACCATTACACTGCTATTACATTATTACACTATTACACTAAATACACTTATTACAGTTACTAGTATCTCTATTATTGTGATGTCATGTCCGAGAGACAGAGAGAGAGAGAGAGAGAGAGAGAGAGAGAGGGAGAGATAGATATGCACAAATAAGAATCACAGGCTGAGTTGTCGCTACGCAGATTTGAACCAGTGACCCTGTGGTCCAAAGGCGAGAGCTCTACCGACTGAGCTAAGCAGACACTGTCAGTTGACTCATTCTAAACAATAACATCATGCAGTATAGGTATTAGCTGCCAACCGTATTTGGAAGACGTATTAGTTGCATGAGAGGTTTCACAAAACAGCATTTTCGTTGGCTCATAAAAACTTCATTTTTTCACTTAAAAGAAATCTGTTACGATTTTTTGTTCGTTTAAGTCCAAAGTTCAAGTGTAGCCGTTTTTGTACATTTTGATCAAAGATTCTGGGAGGAGATAGATTTTAAATGGTTTTCATATAATTCAAAATGGTGGGTAATCTAAAGGTCAGAGGTCAAAAGTCAGAATACGAAAGTTGTTCGCCATGAGGAGACAAATATGTGTATCAAAGTGTCATTGCCAACGGTCAAACGGTTCATGAGATATGCACGTTCAAAGTTTGCATTTTCAGTGCTATAGCGCCACCATTTGGCCAATGGTCATGGGCTTCACATGGTCACCGTTTGGCATGGCCCTCTACCAGATTACAGAGTTTCGTAAAAAGCGACTGCACGGTTCAGTCAGAACAGCTATTTTTGGCGGAAGGAGAAGAAGAAGGAGAAGAAGAAAAAAAAACACAAATACAAGAAGTGACCAAAGTCACTGCGTGTCTTCTTGGTCCCTTAATTACATCACTTATACACCCTTCTGTAAGGGATAGTCAGTGGGGTAGCAGGTACTTCTTGGGCAGTTTGTTAAAAGATTGTTTGTGTGTTTGTGTTTGTGTGTGTGTGTGTGTGTCTGTGTCTGTGTCTGTGTCTGTGTCTGTCTGTCTGTGCTCGCGTGTGCATCCATTCGTGCATGCCAGATTCGATGGCTGCTGGAGGACGAGATGGTGTCGGCGCTGCGTCACTCTCGCTCCATCACGGCCTCCACGCTGCAGAAGGTGGCGGACCACGTGCTGCAGTCCAGCGGCCGGCCGCGCTGCCACTGCGAGGTGGTCCCTCTGCAGTTTGTCTTTGGCCCCGAGCAGTCCCTGGAGAGGTTCAAGCAGGTGAGCTCTAACTCCACACCTTTGGTGTTTTAACCCATTTAGACCTGAGGACGATTCTACAAATGCCTTCAAATTCCTGTTCTGAAAAACCCTGTTCATGAGTCGTTCTCAAACATTTTCATATCAAGGACCCCCAAAAATATATGTATACACATATATACATTATGTGTATATACATATATACGTATATATTTATAGAGTTAAAAACATTAGCTCTGAAAGAATATATATTCAAAGATTTGCGCCACATTTTCACGATTAAAAGAAAATAGCATACCTACAAGCTCGTAGCGAGGCACTTGGTGCCGTGCTATGAGCTTGTAGATCTGCTATTTTTGAATAGCTAAAGTATAACACCAACGGGTTCCCGCCCAGAATCGGTTAAAGGAGAATCCCATGCTAGAAGGCTTTCTTACCTTTCTTTGTAGTTGTTACGTGACCCCACCAAAGCGGACCAGGTGTTATTTTGTGCAAAAGTGCATTATTGGCTATTTCCCCTACCATAAGCCCTCAATGAATTGCATTGAATTGAATGGGGCACTGGGGTGTTGTGCTAATTTGCTTATTTCCATCGCTCAATTTTAATTTTAATTCAAATAATTATATATCCTCTCTTCATAATGTAAATAGTATCCCAAGCGGCACACTTTACTACTTATTTTGATGGAAATCAAATGGAATTAGCACAAAAACCCAACCCCCATTGAGGGCTTAAATTAGGAGAAATAGCCAATAATGCACTCTTGCACAAAATAACACCTGGCCGTCTTTGGTGGGGACATAACAACTACAAATAAAGGTGAGAAAGCCTTCTAGCATGGAACTCTCCTTTAAACATTATGTTATAATTTAGCTATTGCAAAATAGCAGATCTTCAAGCTCCGAGTGGAGTGTTACGAGCTTGTAGATCTGCTTTTTTATCGTGAAAATGTGGAGTGTGCTGGCGTGTGCTGTGCCTAGTTTCTCCTGGCGGATCCTGCCGGGAGCTGCCTATGCCATAAAAAGCATAGGTGAGTTCCAGTCTAACCAACGTGTGCCACACTCTCTCTCTCTCTCTCTCTCTCTCTCCACAGGAGTTCCGGCGGGTGGCGTTTTCGGGCTACGTGCTGAACGGAGAACAGGACCACTTCCACTACATGTCCCTGAGCCGCATGCACCCGCACCGCATGCAGGTAGCCAGGAAGCTGTGCGAGCCTGCAGCCAGCAGCAGTCCTACCTGTCCCCACCCCGGAGGACACGCCGAGGACGGCTGCTCCGCACCGGGGACAGTCCTGGATGTGGACGTGGACGTGGACACGGCGGGACTCGACGCGGAGGTGGTGGTGGAAGAAGTAACTCGCATGCATTTGACTTCGCCCATTTTATCAACCTATTTCAACAGAATTGGTCCTTCATATAATGCTCATTAAACCTTTTAACCCATTCTGACCTGAGATCAGATTCTAAAATTGTCTTCTACATCCTGACAGTTTTCTGAAAAGGCTATGTTTCTATGTTTCTATGTCGTTCTTCGATTTTTCAAAAATAGCAGACCTACAAGCTCGTAGCTCGAGCTTGTAGATCTGCTATTTTTCAATAGCTAAAGCATAACGTAATGCTAACACCAAAAGGGGTTCCCGCCTAAAATGGGTTAAGACCCGAGGACCAGATTCTACAATTCGGTTTATTTCTGGAAAAACCTATGTTTTCTATGTCAGTGTTTCTCAGAATATTTGCTTTGCAATGGCACAACGTGCGTCGTGAGTGTAAAATCAGGCATTACGACGTCATCAACGCCTGCCCAAAACCCATTTTTTGTAGATTGTAGAACTGTAGATGTAGTTGACTAAAATCGTATGACTTCACCACTGGTCTCACTGCTGGATCACTCCAATTACCATAATGCTTTGCTGCACTCACCCCACCTTGTGGAGAGGGGGAGGGCTGTTTTAAGGCTCATTCATAGTCTGGATTTTCGGTGGTGAGGAGACCACCGAACTACAACATGACGTCACGAGCCACGATGAAGAGCAAACCACCGCCCCAGCCCTTCTCTCTGTTTTTACTCACCACCGCTCAACGTTATTTCAGCTCCGGTGGTCACCTCACCACCGGAAATCCAGACTATGATTGAGACAATATGACCAGTGTCTGTGACATGACTGGCACTTTGAAATACTAACATATCTAAAAAACACATATTTCACACATACAAACCACAGGAGAGTGTTTCTTGTCTCCCAAACATCATTACAATAAGATCTGGTTGCAACAAGGGGTGAAGTGGCCTCTTTTTAATGAAATGTCATTCAAAAGGCGATCACCGCTGATCTTCCGTGCAAATTTGCAGGTTGATGACAAGAGGGGTGCTGTGGATGTGTGCGCGGACCCAGGCGGCGAGCCGACCAAACCCACGGAGGCGATCGCGGACGCCAATAAGCGCGAGGCAGAGGACGCCTCGATGGCGGCGGACGCGCCCCACCCCCAACCCCCCGCAGGCACCGCCGCAGCACTGCCCCCACCACCACCGTCGGAGCACTGCTGTACTGAAAACCTCCCCTGCTCCTCCTCGCCCCCGAAGACCCCGTCTGCCCTCAGCCTGGCCGAGTCGGTACAGTCCGCCACGCAGAGTGAGTCTTCTCAAGTCCATCGATTGCACCGAATAATATGAAACGTCGTCGATTTGAACCCATTTTAGAGCTGCTGATGCCGATTCCACTGCCTTTTTAAAACAGTTTAAGCCCAAACCACAAATGGGTGGGGACGCCACAACACGGTTTTAGCGTTTGCCCCAGCGGTGTGATGTCCTGTTGCACGTCGGCACATGGTGGCACATGTGACTGTACTGGCCAATCACAGCAGTTGGTCTGTGCAGCAGACTGTTTTGAGTGGTGTTAGCCACTCCAATGCACAGCTTTGTGTGTCTGTCCCTATATGTACTGTGTCCCTATGTATGTCTGAGTATGGACAGCTGCAACTCTGCCGGGTCACGCCGGGTGGCACTGTTTGTTGAGCAGCTTAAAGGGCTACAGTAACAGCTGTTGAGCTTCACACTTACCACTATAACAATAGCACAGGGGATCCGCACGTAATTCTGATGGAGCATTAGTCCGACATGTGGGAACCGCTCGAACATGCACTGCTCCCGTGCTTGCGGTTATGGTTAGGTTAGTGTTGCACACACACACACACACACACATCACCACTCATATATATATTTTTTTTTTTCAGGTAGTGGGAAGCTGCGTCCCAGTCGGGTACAGAGTGTGGTGTCCAGCCAAGGCAGCCTGGACTCTGACATGCTGGGTAAGACGACTGTACACACAGCATGGTATTAACCCATTTAGACCCGAGGACGAGTCTACAAAATGTCTTCTAAATCCTGACCGTTTTCTGAAAAACCTATATTTCTATGTCAGTGGTTCTCAAAATATTTCATGTCAAGCACCCCACATATTATATGTAATTGGCTGCTGACCTCCATCTGAAAGTGTGTGTGTGTGTGTGTGTGTGTGTGTGTGTGTGTGTGTGCGCGTGTGCGTGTGCGTGTGCGCGTGCGCGCACACGTGTTCAGGTTATGACGGTGGCAGCAGTGACTCAGAGTGCGACGGCTCCTCCACCATGGTGGATGAGCAGGAGGGACAAGCCCGTCTGATGCCCGACTTCTGGCTCATCGTCAAGATCCACCAGGACCGCGTGGAGGTCTACTCCCATTCCAGGTGACTCACTCACTGACTTAAATAACACAGCGCCAGTTTAGGCTTTGAGTGCCAATTCTCCCATTATAAAAAAAGAAAGAAATTGTAATTCAATTATGCATGTATTGTGCATGTCATCACCTGTAAAACAGATTAGAGGAATTTTCAAAATATAAATTCCCAAGGGAGCACGTCTTGTCGTCCGTGGCATCCGGTCCATAATTGGCAATTAGACGTCTTGTCGTTTATGGCTCTTAAATTGTAGCTTCTCAACTGCCTCTCGTTCAAAATATGAACGTGATTAGCAATATTATGGAAACGAGAGCAAGGTAAGCAAGCAAACAAATAACCCACTATTCTGAAAAACCTGTGTTTCTATATCAGTGGTGCTCAAACTATTTCATGTCAAGGACACCCAAATACACCTCCTCATGGAGTTGGCGTTTTAACTTTTGTAAAAAAAAAGAATATTTTTTCGAGTGCTAGGATCACCACCTTTTCTTCAACATTTTAGTCCTTTTGATATTTGAAGCACCAGTCTACTTTTTGTAGACTTTGTCTGCACCTCCATTTGAGCACCTTTCTTTTTTCGCTTAAAAGTATTGAACATTGTGGTTGTGGGTTTTTACAAACATTGGACCAATGAAAACACAAGCTTGTGACTAACAACTGAATTGGATCATATTTTTTTCTCCCATTTCCAGAAAGTTTCCAGGTATATCATCATCCAAAGTTTCCTCCCGACACCATTGCTGTACAGTTGACTACATGTTTATTTATTTATTTTTATTTTTTTGTATGACTGCAGGAATTTGACGGAGGAAAAAGAAGAGATTGCAGAGGAGTTTGAGAAGAAGGCAGAGGAGTTGGATGAGTGTCTGAGCCTGCATCGGACCGTGGTGCAGAAGATTGGAGAGATCTGTCGAATAGTTAACCAGGTACATACAATGTTAATTTTAACAAGTCACTGCACAACCTGGCTCCCCCATACCTCTCCGCCCTCCTCGAGCTACACGCACCATCCCACTCCCTCAGGTCCAGCGACGCTGGCCTCCTTGTGATCCCCAAGAAGATCAGGCTTAAAACCTGGGGCGACAGGGCCTTCCCTCCCCAAACGCATCTGGGATGCCCCTCACTCCCCACCTTCAAAACTGCACTAAAATCCCACCTGTTCAGAATAGCATTCCCTAGCTGATGTGTTACATCTACTGTTGTTATTCTTATTTTACTTGTTTTCTAAGTTTTTTTTTTTTTTCTCATGTCCCCCCCCCAAGCCCCCACACATGTAAAGCATTTTTGGGTATTAGAAAAGTGCTATATAAGTTCCAGATATTATTATTATTATTATTATTATTATTAATAATTTTGTCGACTAATTACTATGACAAAAAATGTTCGTTGACTACCTTCTTTCACTGACGAAAACTAAATGGAAAACTAACTAAAAACTAAGCTATGATGAACTAAGACATATATTGACATACATATATTGACATATTTTTCTCAACAAATATTAATTAGACAAAAATGTTAGGAAGGGACTAGTGGACAAGAGATCCAGTATAAGTATTTTTTTACTTGCTGAAAATAGCAGACCTACAAGTTCACAACGCGTCACAGCACGACACATTCTGGGCTTGTAGATTGGCTATATCCAGCAAGTGTAAAATCAGTCATTACGACGGCATCAAGCCCCGCCAAAATACATTTTAGTCGACTAAATCAACTGTAGATTTAGTAGACTAAAATCTTATGATATTTAGTCGACTTAGTTATTAGTCGACTATCATGATTTTAGTGTGTGTGTGTGTGTGTGTGTGTGTGTGTGTGTGTGTGTGTGTGTGTGTGTGTGTGTGTGTGTGTGTGTGTGTGTGTGTGTGTGTGTGTGTGTGTGTGTGTGTGTGTGTGTGTGTGTTTGTGTGTTTGTGGACGCGCGTGTGTGTGTGTGTGTGGACGCGTGTGCAGTGTTTGTTACTCCAGGACTTGCATGACAGTCATCAGTGTAACAGTCTGCTGGTGGCAGAGAGTGAGGAGGATATCTGGAAGAACGAGTCCCTCTACAGGCAGAGACTGGCTACTGCGGACGGTCAGTTTATCCCCTGTCAGGCTATAATATCATAGAGTTCTATAATAGTGGTGGGAAAATCACAGTATTCACATGTTTTATTCAAGTAAAAGTATCAATCCGGCAACACTCTGTTACAAGTAAAAGTCCGGAATTCACAATATATTGGTATATCACACGTACCGGTATATTGGTCTCGGAATGTACCAAAAGTGGGAAGTAATCGGTATGCAGAATGTCCCATTTATTTTGAAAATGGCAGATCTTTAAGCTCTACGCCAGGGTTCCCCAATTGGCTGGCCCGCGGGGCCGCAAATGGCCGCCATTTTCTTTTTAGGGCTAATGAAAGTTACAGGTATGGTATGTGCAATATGAAGTGTGAGATTACGATAATGACAGTAATCCTTAATCATCTTCAAGGGCTTTTGGCACTCAGAGGGTGTACAAATGGAACCAAAAATAATTATATAAGTTATAATAAATTGAGATAAAATGGTGAGAATCACTGATAGAGCACTGCCATATCTTTTCAAATGGGGTCTTGCCCTGGAAGTGAATTAATTTTAGCGAGAATCACACCGCATAAATCAAAAGAAAGCCTAACTTGTCCACTTAAATAAAAATAAAAAAATGATTCTACCATCTTCCATTCTGGAGATATTGACCTTTTTCTAACACCTGCTTTTGCCTGCACGCTGCTCGTGAAAAAAAACAACAGAGATATGGAGGCTTGAAGTTGACAGACATTGACAGACAGATATAAAAATGAACACAAATAATATCATATACATACTATACACTGAATGAAAGCCCTGAATGTCTACTTTTAGGAGGAAAACAAATACACATTGATCCCATGTACAGTTTGTCACTAATTGGCTATTGAATGCAGCTTGCGCCCACCAGAGAACTTTAGAGAAGGCATGGACCCGAATAACTATTATTCACAAAATAAGGCCTATAGCGACATGTACATACTATATACCGTATGAAACAGTAGACTCTCTGCTTTCATAAGAAAATACTAATACTGTAATAATAATAAAAATCACACCCCTGTGAAGTGAGCAGTGTAATTGCACTGCTCACTTCACAACATTGCACTGCTCACTTCACAGGGGTGTGGTTTTTATTATTACGAGTAAGACGCGCGAACGCGGAAAGCGAACGCAGATCGTAAATTGCAATACCAATTAGAATAAATTACAGACATGATCTGCAGGGTGTCATATATATATTTTTTTTTATATTGTATTAATCAGGGTTTCTGTTCTAATTCAGATTCCATGGCACCAACTTTACATTTCCAGTTCATTTATATGATAATGGGAGAAATAGTTTGTCAAATATCCTCAACTGGAGTCTGACAGTAAACCGCAAAGTTCACAACCTTTTACCCTTAATGTACATTTCGAAGAGCACAAATAGCCTAATTCAGAAAATAGTCTTCTCTGGGTAAATTCCACTCAGTAGAAGTGTGCTAATCAGGGAGAAAGAAGCCACAATGGTAAGTATGGAGCACAATGCTTTGAACCAACTGGGGTATGTTGGCAGCAGAGAGAGGTCGTAGTGTAAGCTAATTCCAAGTCCCATGATTACGGTGATGACTGCTGGACTGATACTGTCACTGAACAGCATAGCCACCCAGGCCAGCAGTGGAGGAACCACACTATTGGCCAGGTTAATCCAATCAGGTTTCGCTGGGCTGCCCTCTGGAAGCGCAAATCCCCAACGTGCTCCGCCCAGGAAGGAAAGGATGGACGCTCCATACGCTAACTGTGCGTAAGCCAACTGCGGGAGGTAGATCTCCATCGAGGCCATTATTAGAGGAGCGGCGATGAAGGGTATGAGCCCAGCGAGCCCCAGATACATTGCTGGTTTGGGGCTCTTCCAGATGTCCCTCATGTCATAACGCAGAAGATCAAACTCTCTGGGCGGAGGCTCTGGCTGCTGCCGTTTCTTCCACCACACTGCGGAAGTGTGGAAAGGCTGTGTCCTCATTGAACCAGGAGCAGCATGAGTCTGGATGCTCTGGAAGGGTGAAGGCCTCACTGAATCAGGAGCAGCACGAGTCTGGATGCTCTGGAAGGGTGAAGGCCTCAATAAACTGATAAGAGCCAAACCATGAGTCTTTAAACCAGCATCATTAATCCTAGAGGGAAGATTGGCTGATGAAGCCCAACAGAGCGCCAGGGAACTAGATACACCATCAGGAATTCTTTCCAAGGCAGGTATCCAGGACATTTGTTGAGGACTGGCCCTCCATACCTTGGGAGCAGTCAAAGCATTTCTTCGAACTATAGCAGAAAGCATTTTATTTTCAAATCACGTTGGACCACTCGAAACGTGATCATTTGTAATTTTCTACAGGGTCAACCATAGGGGGGGGGGGGGGGGGGGGGTCAACCTGAAGCTAGGATACCGTCTGTCCAGGGTGTCATAGTTAGTGCTTGGACCACGCCAGCTCCATATATGGTCACAAAAGACGCCATCACACTCATGTAACCATGACTCAGCCATAACCATATAAGGAGTCCCCAAAGCAGGACCACGCCATCACACTCATGTCACCATGACTCACAAATCACTCAGCTCCATATATGGGCACAAAAGGGCCAGGTCCACATATACAGTAAGCGGGACAGAAAGCGGGACAGACAGACACACACACACACACACACAGACAGACAGACAGACGTGATCTGCTAGGTCTCATAGTAAGTGCTCACTGCGTTCGCGATTACAGTATTAGTTTTTTTCTTATGAAAGCAGAGAGTCTTGATGCACATATCTGATCATAAAACGGACTTGGAAACTTTATTCTGCCTGCATCGTGGTCAGTCTCTCTCCTAAGTTGTTAGAAAATATACATCAGCCTCAATCGTAGCCCCATATGTGCCCTCTCCCTACGCTCATTCTGTGATTCGAGCTACAATCGCAGTAACAGGGGGGGGGCAACTAGGCTTTGAGGAAATTATCTTGCATAAGCAACATTATTGTCGATCGGGTGCCGCTCCAAACATGTCCAGACATACCACTAACCTCACCGATCCAGTCTCGCGTCTCTATAAGGTGAGACGCGAGACTGGATCGGTGAGGATTATCATGTCTGGACATGTTTGGAAAAAAAACCAACGACAATGGTGGATGGATGCGGGCAAAGCAGCAGCAGCAGCACGTCAACGTGTTTGGAAAAAAAAACAACGACGATAGGGGATGGATGCGGACAAAGCAGCAGCAGCAGTACGTCAACAATTATAGGGAAAATAGCTTTATCCACCACGGCCTCCGCAGTTTAGGATGAGTATTCGTTATACATTACAAACGGGTCAATGACGTCCCAGACGCCTTCATTGCGGTCTTATCACTGCAATTATAATGAATACAACGGTTACAATCACAGCCGATAGATAGTGTCTGCTGGCGAAGACGCTATGGCTTGCAATCTGCACCAAAGTATCATGGCGGTCCCTCGATAATGTGCAATCTGTCCATGACTAACTCCATGTGTCTGGCAAACGTTATGAAATCAAATGCCGATCGTTGCAGGTTTATATACGGGCAGAGAGCAAATCGCGTTGTATCTTTTTCCGAGAATGAGAGAAATGCAAGGCAAGCCTAATGCAGTTGAAAGCAGTGGGGACTGGGAGTGGGGGGGGAATCCAAGAGGAAGAGACCCCCCCCCCCCCCCCCCCCACAATTAGAGAAAGAGAGAGAAAAAGAAAGAGAAACCATGTAGAAACAGGAGGGGAGGGGGAATCGAGTGTATTCAGACACACAAGAGCATGGACCCATCCATTTTAGATCCCCTGACATCTGCGTTGGTCTATGCCGGACGGCCGTCTCCATTACGTCGTAATGGGGGCTGCCTCCTCGCATAGACCAACCAATAGGCGGTGCCAGACGCTTCTCAGACCAACACCTCTTTTCAGCAGGGGGGGGTTTTAACTCTTTTTAGAGCCGATCGGTGTTACATTATGAGTTGTCCGGGCGCATATATAGTTGAACTACAGAAATCAATAAAAAATACTATTTTGGACCATAAAACGTATACGTACGGGCTCAGGATTGTATGTTTGGGTATCAAAAAGCGTATAGGTACGCTGTCAGCGTTCGATGTGTTAAAGATCTATAAGGGTCCATTAGGTTACCAACTCTCCATCATTTAGCTGGGGACACCTGGAACCACTGGTGGTCCCCGGGCCACTGGTTGAGAACCACTGTTCTACATCTATTCTAAGCTTAATTAATGAATGAATTTAAATAAAAAACCCAATTTCTCTGCCCCCAGCCTGGTACCCTAGTCAAAATATGGCCCTTGAGGGATATTAATTGGGGAACCCTGCTCTACGCTCTACACGTTTGCAGATCGGCTATTAAGTAAATGTACTTAGTTACTTTCCATCACTGTATATAAACTCAGTGGGCATTTGAAGCATACAACATAACGCTCTACTTCCGCATTTTCTTCATTTGTGGAAGTGCTAACTTCATGAACGTGCCTGCATCCATTCATGAACGAGCTCTCTGTGTTTATGACCTTAACACATTGAGTACGCCAACGTGCATCAAAATAAAGGCCGCTATAGTGCCAGAGTAGTCTGATCGCATTTACTCTGAAAGCCAAGAACCGGAAATACTTTCTTAAAAAAGTTGACTTGACAAAGTGAGCTCATAATCCCCGATCATCTTAATATATTTATATAAACTCCAAAAAGCGTTCATATTTTGCGGGAGAGACGGATGAGGAGCAGAAACGCAGCGCCAGCATATCGATCCATTCATCACCACGGAGAGCGCCCTGGATGAGGAGATACGAGTCATTCTTTCCGCCGCGCTAACATGGGAGTCAATGACAAGCTAATACTTGCACAGAGCGTTAGCATACGGCAAGCGAAAAGCGAAATGCAAAAAAAAAAAATAGGAATAATTCTGATTATTATTATCTCGCCCCGCGTCGTTTGGACGTCGCTAGGACGTCCACAGACGTCTAAGGTATTACTCGTTTCTGATCCTTATGACGTTTCCAGACGTGTTTTGTACAGAATGTGTTAATTATGTCTCTCCCTTGTCCGTATAAATACGGACCCCAACGTGTTCTCCGTGAATATAAGGGTTGAGCCCCAAACTCCTTCTCTTAAATTGACGCGGATGGTGGCATAACTTAATTTATGCTACCAGCTTGCGGCACGGAACATATTAACGTGTGACATTGTATGTGTCTCTCCACAGAATATGACCCTAATGTGCATCATTTTTGGATGTATTGTCCACAGACTATGACCCTAACATGTTACATTGTGGGTGTCTGTCCACAGACTATGACCCTGACATGTGACACTTTGGGGTGTCTGTCCACAGACTATGACCCTGACGTGTGACACTTTGGGTTGTCTGTCCACAGACTATGACCCTGACGTGTGACACTTTGGGTTGTCTGTCCACAGACTATGACCCTGACGTGTGACACTTTGGGTTGTCTGTCCACAGACTATGGCACGGAGGAGAGCTACCAGCCCCGGGACTACCTGGCCGCCACCATGCAGTTCATGCCAGGACACTTTGCCTGCGAGGTGGCGTGGAGCACCATCATCCACATCCACCCGCGTCTCAAGATGGGACCCAACATGGGCGTGTCCAGAGGTGAGCGCGGAACCATTCTGAACGTGCCTCCTCAAAGGATTAGACACCCGACATGTGTTGATTTTGTCGGCTTTAAAACTATGACGAAAATCCTCCGTCAACTAACTACCATTTTTCCACTGTGGAAAACTGAATAAAACTAAGCTGCGATGACTAAAACTGTGACTAAACAATTTCTAATGCTTCATATTGCAGATCTACAAGCTCACGACGTGTCACACTAGCCTGCCACACGTTGTGAGCTTGTAGATCTGCTATTTTCAGCATGCCACAAAGCATGCAATGACATCTACTGGATCTCTTATCCACTAGTCTCTGTCAGTCATGTTAGTCTAGTTTTGTATTTGTTGACGTAATTGTTGGTATATTTAGTCTTAGTTGTAGTCATCGTAGCTTAAATTTTTATTTCGTTTTAATTTAGTTTTCGTGTGTGCGTGCGTGTGTGTATGTTTTCTGTCCTCCAGCCATCCAGGCCCTGCGCTCCGTGCTCAACTCATTCTGTGTGGTCAACAGGAAGAACATGTTTGTCTACCAGGAGCGCACCACCAAATCAGTCTTCTACCTCAGGTTACTCACACACTTAAAATATAGTAATCTACGGGTACCAGTTATGGCCAAATTTAGCCCAAGGAGTGTTTTGTACAAAACGAATGCTTTGAATTGGTTCAGAATCATGAATAACCCTAGTTTGACATGTCACATATGCTACTTTAAGCATAATTCAAATTTGATATATTTTCTTGCCTTTTATAGGTTTTCAATGGTACCCCAACGTTCAACCCCTGAATATACCACGATGCACAATTGATATAATAATCAATTTTGAATGATATTTGGATGAAAAACCTTGAACGATTACTATTGCAATTTATTTTGGGTCACCCTTTTTTGAGTGGTGCAACCACTCCAAGGAACAGCAATGTTCTATGTCCGTTCCTATGTCCGTCCCTATATTTAGAGTACCACCAGTGGGCACTGTTGCACCACTCACTTCAGACTGGTCTGATTTTTAGCGTAGATTGACTGGCCTATAACGGGTGAGCGTTGTGAATGACTGTGTGTCCTCCTCCTTGTTGTCTCCTTCAGGCTGTGTGAAACATCTCAAAGCGGGAAGTCCTCCGAGGCGGATGGAAACACATCCCACTCTGTCGGACTAGCCAGGAGTCAGGAGCCCTTCTGTTCAGAGGACCTCACTGTACGGACGAACCACCGTTTGATTTAGACATTTTAATTTTCGTTTTAGTCCTAGTCTTTTTTAATTAGTTTTCACATTTTATACTCACTCACCTGAAATGTTTTAGTGTTTGTCTAGTTTCAGTTGACTAAATCAGGGGTTCTCAACGTTTTGGCTGGGGAGTGGGACTAGACTACTAGAGTATATATTAATAGAGACGGCACCCAGAGGTGAAATGGACGAATTTGGTATTGCAGTTTTGACCCAAAGACATGGGTGCTGGTCCGTTGACTATCATTGCGCACGTTCATGATGACACGTGAACGCTGTTATCATACATGAACGCGTGCAATGATAGTCAACGGCAGCGCGTTCATGTGTCTGGGTCCAATCCATCCCAGAATGCACTCTGTTCCTACCCGGAAGGAGGAGTGAAAGCGACTCATGCACTTTTGAGCAACTTAATGCAAGTGGATGGGAGGAGAAATCCGGTGCCGTCTCTATTAATATATACTCTAAGAGTGGGACCCCCATTTGGTTCCATTTGTACATTCTCAGAATTACAGACTTGTTATGGTCATTCAGAGACAGTGCTGTACGCGTTTCTCTGGTCATTATAGCTTTTAACCACTTTAACAAGCTATTGAAAAATAGCAGATCTACAAGCTCAGCACAGCACCGAGTTCCGCGCTATGAGCTTGTATATCTGCTATTTATTTCTAACCATGAGGATATGTTGCAAATCTTTCAATATATATTTTTTCACAACGAACGTTTTTAACTCAAATCTTTGCTTCTGGGAGGTCCCCTAGAACAACATATTTTCAGATTGGGATCCGCGGCGAAATACATACAATTCTGGGGGTCCTTGACATGAAATCAGTTGAGAACCACTGACATAGAAACATACGTTTTTCAGAAAACTGTCCAGGATGTAAGTGATATTTTGTCAAGTCCAGAGTGTAGAGTAGGAGAGTAGCGACACGCTTTGATCTCGCCGCAAAGCGGGGTGCCTATGGGCTATAGTTCCACAACCATTGCTCCTATGGCTGGAACTATCCCACTGAGATAGAATGAGCACTTCCACATTCCATTGTCAACGCTAGTGTCACCACTCTCGCTACTATAATTACTCTGCTCAGGTCTTACCGGGTTAACCCATTTAGGCCTGACGTCGACATTTAAAATATATCTTCAAAATCCTGACAGTTTTCTGAAAAACCTTATGTTTCTGTATCAGAGGTGCTCAATATTTCATGTCAAGGACCCCAAAAATTATATGTTAAATGATATGTAACCTGCCCAGATAAGAAGCAAAGATTTGAGTTAAAATGTTCACTCTGTAATAATATATATTCAAAGATTTGAGGCACATTTTCACGATTTTTCAAAAATAGCAGACCTTCAAGTCCATAGTGCAGCACTCGGTGCCGCGTTATGAGCTTGTAGATCTGCTATTTTTCAATAGCTAAAGTATATCATAATTCTTCAAAACACAAAAAGCGGTTCCCGCCCCAAAATGGCTTAATGGTGGTCTTGGTGTTGTGTGTTCAGGGCTCCAGGTCTTCTCTGGAAGGATCCAGGCCCGTTGGACAGGTGGACAAACACATATTGCTGCTGGTCCATGGAGTTGGAAACGCTGGTAAGATTTCAACTTGATTGCTTGGTTAATTGATTGGGTGGGGGGGAGATACATGTTTTTTTTTCTTTTTTTGGGGGGACACAACAAGGATTACATGTTGTATAATAATACCCCACAATGTGTGTACACATATATGTGAGAAGTCAATGGCTAAGTTATGGAACATAAACCAAATCAGTGCTATTGAACACTCTGTACGTCTGTGTGTTGTTTCGAAAATATTGAACCAATGGAAAGTAGTAAAATGTGCTTTGGACAAAACCTCTTAACTCCATTGGACCCTCAAAATGTCTCCACCACCTCTCCCCAATATATAAAGTTACAACACCAACTTTGATGAGGCTGCATTGCTTTGTTTTAAAAATATATGGTTTTCTTAATTTCCCGAAAAATGTATATTTTTAATTTCCTGAAAAATGAACATTTTGGAGTTATGAGCTTTCCTCCCGACAGCAGAGATATCCTGTAATCTTTTTTAAAATTGCCTATGACAGTGTGGACCCAAAAAA
Source organism: Protomyctophum bolini (assembly GCF_963924005.1). NCBI lineage: Eukaryota > Metazoa > Chordata > Actinopteri > Myctophiformes > Myctophidae > Protomyctophum > Protomyctophum bolini. Next base: position 50,116,657 of record NC_137869.1, on the reverse strand, counting down.
TTACTTATTTTCTATTAATTACACAGCCCATGATGCCTTGAATTATTGGAGACTTTTTTTTGTCACAACTTTTAATGAATGGCTTCAAATTTGACACACGCGTCCCGCAACCCCACGGGGAGTGCAGTGCCCAGTGTCGAATCGGTCGGACCCACGGTTGTCCAGAAAAAGCACAAAAGCCCTCTGCCCGGGCTCTGGACAGGGTCCGCAGGGTCCATATATGGAGCTGGCCTGTTCTGACATCACAACACTCCATATTTGGGCATGCCTGACACAGAACTCCATATTATATATATGAATGAAGGAACACAGAGAGATGGGTGGACCGGGTACTCTGACAAGGGTACAATGGGTATTTCATAGCCGGGTGGGGCATAGATCTCCAACTTCCATCGTTACCGACTCTGTACTCTGTACAGCCGGGCACCGCTCTAGTAATAATATGATGATCGGCGGGAGACTCAATTGAGTCTCCTGTGTGTGTATCACTGATCTCTGCTTCTGTTTTAAACACAAGACTACAGCCTTTGCCGCGTGTCTGTCTTCCCCCATATCTCTCCCCATTCCTGTCGGACTACTTTCATCCTATCAATAAAGGCATGTTCATGTTGCAGGTCCAGAGATCAAAGATGAGCTGGTCAAGGTGTTGCGTAAGCGTCTGGATGAGACCACCCTGGACATCATCACTGTCATGCTGGTCAGGAACTGCAAACTGACCCCTGCTGACGTGGAGGTAAACACAGCAATTTATTTATTGTGCATTTGCCTTTTAACCCATTTCGACCTGAGAAAGATTCTACTAATGCCTTCTAAATCCTGACAGTTTTCAGAAAATCCTAGGTTTCTATGTCAGTCGTTCTCAAACTATTTCATGTCAAGGACCCCCAACAATATATGAAATTGGCCGCCCCGACCCCCATCTGAAAATATGTGGTTCCAGGGACCCTCCAGAAGCAAAGATTTGAGTTAAGAAATGAAACTCTATATATTCAAAGATTTGCGCCACACTTTCACAATTTTTCAAGAATAGCAGACCTACAAGTTGAGCATGTAGATCTGCTATTTTTCAACAGCTAAAGCATAGCATAATGCTTAGAACACCAAAAGGGGTTCCCGCCCAAAATGGGTTAAAATGGAAAATTCAATCAACTCCTTCTCGGCAGCGAGGGCCATTGGAAAATAATAATAATCATTTAACAGATACAGTAAGTAACAGGCAAACAGTGATCATGTATGTATGTATACATGTATGTATGCATGTATGCAATGCATGTATGCATGTATGTAGTATGTATGTATGTAAGAATGGTCGGGTGGTCCCTTATATTGGCTGTTGACGGTGACGTAACTAAGGTACGTATGGCGTGCTTGTGTGCAAGGCGCAAGTTGGCACCTCGACAGAGTGCATTTCTAGTCAGTGGTTCTGGGTTCTCTGTACGCGCCCAAAAACAATCATATATATATATATAAATATATATATATTCGAACTGGAAAAGGAAATCAGAATCTGTCAACATACGGAGGCATATATCCTGATAGGTGGCTGTGTTGACTCTGGACTTGATAAAACACGGTGGACCAACACCAGCAGATGACATGGCACCCACCACTCCTCATGAATGCTCATTATAAGATGGCAACATGTCTGTCTATACTGGGTTGTGGACAGTTCAGAAAACTGCCTCCCAGTGACATAGATGGGGTTTCCAAGCTAATAGGAACTGCTGCCCTAATGCAAAAATAACACGCGTGTTAAGTGAGGGGCGCCTGATTCATTTCACTCCCTATTAAATGCCGCCAATGTACGGCGGTCTGATAGCCTGCCCTAGACTGCCTAAGTATAGAGTTACCTTTGGACAGCCACTGCACCAACCGATGCTGAATTTACAATAAACAGACATTAAAGTCCATATACTTGACTGGCACGAATGGGGTGCATACTTAGAACATCAGAACGCGTCACCTACCCCACTCTGTCCGATGGAAACTCCATACGTCTTAAAACGTATTAAAAACGCAAATTAAATGATGAAAATGTAACTCGTTATTGGGAGGGAAGCTGTTTTAGAATAAATTAACTTTTTTAACTCGTGAATGGGAGGGAAAGGGTTCCATACAATCGGCACAAATTACATCATAATTTACCATTAACAAACTTTAAAGTTGATAGACTTGACTGGCACGAATTACATCATAATTTACCCTAAACGTTGATGAAGCGTCAACGGTGATGAAGCGTGCGTGCGTGTCATGCGCATATCTTGAGTGAAGTACATTGTCGGAAGTTGTTCGGACCAGTGAGGGTGCAGTACTTAGTATAGACAGTTTTTGGTTTAGACTAGTCATTGGTTAGACCAGTCCTACAACTACAACTTACCCTCACCCTAAACCTAACATCACACGGGGCAGCACCCCTAAACCTAACCTTAACCAATGTCTAACCTAAACTAAGTATGCACCCCACCAGTGATTGTCCAAAATGGTCGGTCGGCCTGCCTGCCTGTCTGTGAAGTACAGAGTCGGAATTTGTTCGGACCAGCGATTGTCCAAAAAGGTCGGTCTGTCTGTCAATGTGTTGTCATACACGCCTCAGTGTATCCCCTACACCCCACCCCCTACTGTCTCTCTGTACCCCTCTGAAAAAAACTTAAACGAACGAGAAACAAACAAAAGATGTGACCGAGCAGCATAAAAAACACAAACGTCCCAATATTTGCAGTCATTATCATCTTCTACTCCCTGAAGTCTCCTATAACTGTCCGTTCCTTTACCCAAAGGCATCAACTGGCTCGCCTTTCTTCTTCCTTTTCATGTATCGGCAGACATTGTGCAAGATATGCCCTTGTCTCTGGGTCTGTGTCGAAGAGGCGGGCTACTGTGGGTGGTCTGTATGAGGGTCGTCGTATGTTTGTATGGTCATCCTATGTCCGACAGTCTTCTCTGGCTCGCAGGTTTGCCAAGCCCCACTTGCGAAATTTGATGCGGAGGCAACCTGAGTCCAGTGTGTAGGTAGTTCAGCAGGATCCATTGCCTGTGTGGTAGGTTTGACATCCCCGGTGGTCCCAGATTTAGCGATGGGGCCCAACCGTCTCCCACTCCTGCCAGGCATGTGTTAATAGGACCGTTCCTCAGGGATAGAGCGGCGACATCCTTTATTGTAGAGGTGGGCGTGATTCAAGTCTGCTTTGGGGTGCCACTTGTCATGTTTCTGGACTTTTTTTCCTCTTGCTGCTGCCATTATTCATGACCGTCAGTTCCCACCTGATGTTGTGTGGTAGTCCCGACTGGTCCAGACCAGACTGAATGACCTTTAGTTTGCATAAGGTCCTCAGACTAGGACTTAAATCTAAGATTAACCCCACGTTGGCCTGCACTGGTCTGTATCCTCCGAAAATGACGATGCAGTCTCCCACCATGCAACAGCACATCCCGAACCTCCAGCATTGGCGCCCTCCCTTGGGCTCGATCTTCGTCCAGGAGATGGTGTCTGGGTTGAACTTCCACATGTCGTCGAAGGTCTGGTTCCAGCTGTGGCCGCCGAATATGTACAGCTCTCCATTGTAGGTGAAGGCGGAATGATCCTCACGGCAGTCCGGGAGAAAGACCGGCACGTGCGCGTTCAGCCACCAGTCGTTGGTCTCCGTGTCGAACACTCTGATGGTATTGTAGTAGTGCTGGTCCTGGTCCCCGTGGCCACCGAACACGAACATCTTTGTCCCGATAAAGGTGGCGGAGTGACAAAACGAGGCCGGCACGGGAGTGGCGTTTATCAAAGACCAGACCAGGGTGGCGGTGTCCAGCTTGTGGAAGTCATTTGTGTATCTGGTCTGCTTGTTGAAGCCTCCGTACACGTACATGACCCTCTCCAGGACGCACGCCGAGTGCTTGTACCTCGCCTCGGGAACGGTCCCGGAGACCACCGGCATGAACCACGTGTGCGTGTCGACCTCGAACGCATAGAGCACGTTGCAGTTGTCCCCCGTGATGGTGAGCCTGTTCCGGTCCTCCGTTATCGTGAAGTTCACTATGCCTCCCCAGATGTAGATGACGTACTCTATGAGCACGGCCGTGTGGCCCAGGCACATGGCGGGCACCTCAGGGGGGTTGTCGCCGTCTCCTCCGGCCGTCGCCGCGGGGGGCAACTTGCTCCAACGCAAGGACACCGTGTTGAAGATGTGCACGTCGATCTGTTCCCTCTCGTTCACGTGGTCATAGCCTCCGAAGGAATACACCTTGTGCCTCACTGCCACCACAGCATGGCGGGCTCTCTTGGGTCCTCCTTTGGGGTTGATCGTCCAGCGCAGCATGGCGACAAAACAAACACAGCGGGGGTCGCCAGCTCTGTAAAGAATGAGTTCCACTGTGTTTACACTGCCACTTATATTGCCGGTGGCACAAATGCCAAGCAAAGTGTGGCCAAGCCGTGAAGTCGACAGGTTCCAATCTGGACAGCTGGTTTCTGTTGATCACCCTGATATGGTGAATAATCATAGCAGCCAGTCCTCTATGCCAGTGATTTCTGAAGTATTTGTTAATTCAAAACATCCCAGTTTGATATACATTTAACTCCCATCTATCAATTCCCAGCAAGCCAAATTACATCTTGATGGCGTTATGATGACGTCCTCCAGTGACTCCGGTGACGTTCAGGACTAGGCCAGATCACAGCCCATATGGGGATAATCTTTAGTTCAGGACTAGTCCAGATCATTGCCGATATGGGGATGATCTTTACGTCATTGCCAGGACATCTTCACCAGTTGAAATAATATAGCTTATTCTGGATCAGATCTGACTAGTTATGATATGACTCTAAGTGATCGGGGTGAACCAAAAACTGTCTAAACTAAGTACTGGACCCAAATTGATCTGGCCTCTATCTTTGATTCATCCTGGGACGTCCGTCTTAGTGGGCAGAATTAATGTTGGTTGAAATCAGGTGACATTCTGTGACAGATCTGACTACGGTAGTCTTGGTTTGAATTGATTTGGCCCCAATAGAGACGTCACTATTCGTCCAGGTCCTGACCGTGCTTGCTGGGCTATCTATCTATCTATCTATCTATCTATCTATCTATCTATCTATCTATCGTCTCATCTTGCATTGTGATTGAATTGAAGGGGGCGCATACTTAGTTTAGACTAGTCATTGGTTAGACATGGGTTAAGGTTCGGTTTAGGTGTGCTGCCCCGTGGTAGCCTGGTTAATAAACCAGACTAATATCGCACGGACCGCGGGATATTAGTCTGGGGAGGCTCAGCTTGGATTTAATTTCCAGGGCGGTGGGTTGAAACATTTTCTCTTTGACGCAATTGGTCAGAGCTACTGTCAGTCAAAGGTCTCAAGCATTGAAAGTAACTGTACCAAAGCCCGCCCATATTGCATACCGTGTCCCGATTGGCCGCCCCATTTCTCTGGTGTAGGAAATGTAGGTTAGGTTTAGAGTGAGGGTTTGAGATAGGTTGTAGTTGTAGACTAATGACTGGTCTAACCAATGACTAGTCTAAATCAAAAACTAAGTACTGCACCCATTTTAAGGTGTGCCTCTGCTCTGTTATTGGCTGAAGTTCGTTCTGTGCGCTGATTGGCTGGAGGGTGCATTGTTGGCCAATCAGTTGTCTTTAAAATCATTGGCGATTGGCTACAGATGTGTCATTATGTGCTGTGATTTGCTGAAAAGTGTGTCTCTCTATGCTGTGATTGGCTCAATTCCGGGCACTGGAAATTGGCATAACCTTTGTGCCAGATGAGCCAATACAAGTGGCAGCGAGCAAGGGCAGAAGAGGAGAGGATGTGCAGGCCAACGTTGCTAGATGTGAGGATGGGGAGAGACAAAGGTGGAATAGAGAGAGAGCGAAAGAGAGAGGAGGCAGAGAGAGAGGGATGTTGAGAGGGGGTAGTGAAAGAAGAGGGGAAAGAGAGAGAGACATGAGGGCCGGGTAGCGTGGATGTGCAAGCCTACGTTGCTAAATATACGGCCCGAACCTCTATATTGATATACAATTTATTAAGGGTGTAACAATACATTTTAACAGTGATACGATACTATCACGATACATGGTTGACGATACGATACATGGACGATATTGGTTCATTATGGCGATACGATACGATTCAATGATTTGAAATCGATACAGTAACTATTTAAAATACATTGACATTATTTTAAATTAAGTAATTAAACCACTCTTTTTCTTTTTTCTTCTAAAAATTGCTAAATACCACGCACAAAAATGTATTGATACAATAAATTAATTGCATAGCAAAACGATACGATACATAATCAATGTTGCTGTATTAATTTCGATATACTTAAATTCTTGAAATTAAAATCGATGTTTCGATGCAGTTACTATATCGTTACACCCCTACAATTTATACTGTATCTCTGAAACTGGGACTGGGACCCTAGACTGGCACCCTGACTCCGTGTTCATCTAACCCCTTTTGGTGTTTTAAGCACTATGTTATACTTTAACTATTGAAAAATAGCAGATCTACAAACTCATAGTGCGGCACCGAGTGCAGCGCTATGAACTTGTAGGTCTGCTATTTTTGAAAAATCGTGAAAATGTGCCTGAAATCTTTGAATATATATTGTTACAGAGCGAGTTTTTAACTCAAATCTTTGCTTCTGGGGGGTCCCAGATGGGGGTTGGCGGCCAAATACATATAATTATGGGGGTCCTTGAGATGAAATATTGAGCACCACTGACTGGTTTTTCAGAAAACTGTCAGGATTTAGAAGACATTTTGTAGAATCGTTCCCAGGGGGTTAAACCATGTACAGATGTAGTGGACCCGTAAGGGCACATTTAGTTTCCATTGTATTACTGATGAATGGGCCACAATGGAAACGGGTGAAAGAAACGGCGAGTTAGTCTGTCACAACACACATCGTTTTCCTATATCCGCTTCACGTATCAGGTTCCGGTGAAACCTTTCAAAATAAGGGTTTCACTGGAAAAATATGGGCAGTTGTTGGTAGAATGAATGAATTGATACCCAATGCCCAAACACTGACCAGTGTGAATCACTCAAATATTGTATTTTCTTGTCAAATTAATAACTTTTTTTTTAAATAGTCCTATTTGTGGTGAAGCGATTTGGAGTAGCAAGCAAAACAGTGTTGATTTTGACAGCATTTTTTTTATTTTAGTTTCAGTCTCTTGAACTTTTTTGTCACAATTTAGTCGCCTGGACTGTTTTTAGTGTTAGTCTAGTTTTAGTCTAGTCTAGTTTTAGTTGACTAAATATCATACGATTTTAGTCGACTAAATCTACAGTTGATTTATTTGATTAAAATGTATTCTGGCGGGCCTTGATTGATTTTACACTTGGTGAAAATAGCATGCAACCAAGTATAAAATTACTTATACTGGATCTCGTGTCCACTAGACAATGGACCCGTGGGTTAATTTGGTTCCATTTGTACACTCTCAGAGTTACAATATAAATTGGGGTCTCAACTCGAGATAGAAATGCCATTAAATGGGGGTCCAGGGGTCAAACCCTTGAAATGAAACAGGTGGAGAATCACTGCTAGAGCCGTACAAATCTTTTCTTATGGGCGTCCCTGGCATAATTATGTCTTCAAATTGGGGTCCGTGGGCTAATTTGGGGGTACACTAAAACAAAATTGATAACCAATTGTTTGTGTGCACGTGCGCGTCACTGTGTGTGTGTGTGTGTGTGTGTGTGTGTGTGTGTGTGTTTTTTTTTCAGTTCATCCAGCCTGCAGGCTCTCCAGCCACTGAGGTCATGCAGTTCAGCATTCCCCAGCCCTGCTACGTGGCCTGGCTGCCCGCCGTGGCCCACTACTTCCGACAGAACCTGCTCATCTTCCTGCACCTGCCCAAGTACACGGACAGCAACATAGCACACCACTTTAAGGTACTGTACTGTGCACTGACAGCAACATAGCACACCACTTTAAGGTACCATATTGTACACGGACAGCAACATAGCACACCACTTTAAGGTACCATACTGTACACGGACAGCAACATAGCACACCACTTTAAGGTACTGTACTGTGCACTGACAGCAACATAGCACACCACTTTAAGGTACCATATTGTACACGGACAGCAACATAGCACACCACTTTAAGGTACCATACTGTACACGGACAGCAACATAGCACACCACTTTAAGGTGCTGTACTGTACACAGACAGCAACATAGCACACCACTTTAAGGTACCATACTGTTGTACACGGACAGCAACATAGCACACCACTTTAAGGTGCTGTACTGTACACAGACAGCAACATAGCACACCACTTTAAGGTACCATACTGTACACGGACAGCAACATAGCACACCACTTTAAGGTGCTGTACTGTACACAGACAGCAACATAGCACACCACTTTAAGGTACCATACTGTTGTACACGGACAGCAACATAGCACACCACTTTAAGGTACTGTACTGTACAAGGAACAGCAACATAGCACACCACTTTAAGGTACTGTACTGTACAAGGAACAGCAACATAGCACACTACTCTGAGGTACTGTACTTACTGTACTCTGTACTGTACACGGACATCAACATAGCACACCAATTTAAGGTACTGTACTGTACAAGGAACAGCAACATAGCACACTACTCTGAGGTACTGTACTTACTGTACTCTGTACTGTACACGGACATCAACATAGCACACCAATTTAAGGTACCATACTGTACACGTACAGCAACATAGCACACCACTTTAAGGTACTGTACGTACTGTACTCTGTACTGTACACTGACAGCAACATAGCACACGACTTTAAGGTACTGTACTGTACACTGACAGCAACATAGCACACCACTTTAAGGTACCATACTGTACACAGACAGCAACATAGCACACCACTTTAAGGTGCTGTACTGTACACAGACAGCAACATAGCACACCACTTTAAGGTAATGTACTGTACACAGACAGCAACATAGCACACCAATTTAAGGTAATGTACTGTACACTGACAGCAACATAGCACACCACTTTAAGGTGCTGTACTGTACACAGACAGCAACATAGCACACCACTTTAAGGTACTGTACTGTACACAGACAGCAACATAGCACACCAATTTAAGGTAATGTACTGTACACTGACAGCAACATAGCACACCACTTTAAGGTACTGTACTGTACACAGACAGCAACATAGCACACCACTTTAAGGTACTGTACTTACTGTACTATGTACTGTACACGGACAGCAACATAGCACACCACTTTAAGGTACTGTACTTACTGTACTCTGTACTGTACACAGACAGCAACATAGCACACCACTTTAAGGTACCATACTGTACACAGACAGCATCATAGCACACCACTTTAAGGTACTGTACTTACTGTACTATGTACTGTACACGGACAGCAACATAGCACACCACTTTAAGGTACTGTACTCTGTCTAGTACACTGACAGCAACATAGCACACCACTTTAAGGCACTGTACTTACTGTACTCTGTACTGTACACAGACAGCAACATAGCACACCACTTTAAGGTACCGTACTGTACACAGACAGCATCATAGCACACCACTTTAAGGTGCTGTACTTGCTGTACTCTGTACTGTACACAGACAGCAACATAGCACACCACTCTAAGGTACTGTACAGTACACGGACAGCAACATAGCACACCACGTCACCCCCTTTACAACCACACATATATGTGTGGGAGACAAGAAACACTTTCCTGGGGTCTTTTTGTGGGTAATAATGTGTTTTTAAAATGCAAAGTGTCCATGGGCTCCATGATGTCATGGACACTGGGCTCACTTTACTTCCTGGACTACATGACGGAAGATTAGTGAAGGAAGTGTCATGGTCACGTGACTGTGCTGCGCCATGACACTTTCATGGGAGCCAAATCTCGCACCGGAGGTTACATGATACAAAGCAGTGAATGGAGCACGCTGGACCAGCTCATAACAAACATTATTTATGAACCATTGAGACCTTGAGTCATATAATCGGTTCAGCCATATAAAGGAAGACATATCACAGCTTGTTTTCTAAACACTTGCTTTTCGATGTGCACAGTACATCATTTTATTGAGGATTTAAACAGCAGCAGGTATCGTTTCTGTTCCGGGGGTAGATTTGGCTGCCAGACAGGAAACAGTGGACAGTCTCGCGATACTTGGCAACGTTCAGAAACGTACTTTTTTCTCTTTAGATACTTCTATAAAATTACACAGTGTACACATCTAAAAGCAACACAGCAGACATAATGTGTTATATGTCTTCTGTTATTTGCCAGAAGCGATTACTTTACAAAAGGTCTCAGTCACTCAGAAATAGTGTTTGTTCATGAGCTGGTCACAGAGCTCTCATTGACTCCAGTGCATTCTGGCGAACTTCCGGATGCAGCTTGGCTCCCATGGTGCGACGAATCTGCCGTCTAGCGTCTAGAATTGCGTGATAGCGAAAATGACGTTGGTGACTTTACCTCCATTTCATATACCTTGGACTACATGTTGTCTCAGTAAGACAGCCCTCCCCTAACCACAAGGAGGAGCAGCTAGTGCACCAAAGCATTATGGGAATTGTAGTCCAGGAAGGACATGAGCCCAGTGTCCATGACATCATGTAGCCCATGAACACTAAAATATCTAAAACCACATATTAGTATTACCCACATAAAAACCCCAGGAAAGTGTTTATTGTCTCCCAAACCTCATTCAAATAAGATCTGATTGCAAAAGGGGTCAAGTGGCCCTTCAAAGGTATATTCAGCGATTTAACTTAATTTAAATTTCACTGCTTTAAAAAAAAAAAAATCCTCCCTACTAGAGTGTGCTGGCCATTATAAGGAGTTCCTCCCTGTCCCCAGTTAACCCCTGCGGTCAAAAAACATAATCTTTCGTTTTTGGCTAGAGGCGTGTGCGCATGCATGCACGCACGCACGCAAGTAAGTAAGTTGTGGAGCTGTAAAAATGTTTATTTTTGTATTATTGTTTTCTTTGGTCATTTCAGCACTACTTCCATTTAAAGTGTGGCCTGCCTGATGGGGACATGTACCTCTACAATAAACCTGGTGGACAAGGCACAGGAGGCAAAGGTACGCTGTCTGTCTGTCTGTCTGTCTGTCTGTCTGTCTGTCTGTCTGTCTGTCTGTCTGTCTGTCTGTCTGTCTGTCTGTCTGTCTGTCTGATTAATTCTCACTCTCGCATGCACATACACATACACACACACACACACACACACACACACACACACACACACACACACACACACACACACACACACACAGAGCAAAAATGCTACTTCTCATCCGCAGTCCCCACATAAAAACATAAGTCAAAACAAGCAAACAGTACCTTGATTGCATTAGGATGCAAAGCATTAAAAACATGCATATACACAAGGAAAGTGCAAAGGTGTAAAGTGCATCTATATAATTTAGCAGCGTGTTTTGAAAGGCAATATTGAAGGGCGATATCAAATCAAACTTTATTATGCACAGTGCAAGCACAAGTCAAAAAACATATAGCATCAACAATACAATCAAATAAAATCAATACATCAATATCAAGCAGGTACATATGGATATAATTTAATACACTAAAATAAGAGGTGATCAAATAAAAGGTTGGAATTAAATTAGGCTGTGATTAAAAGCCAGGTCGACAAAATGGGTCTTAAAGGACAACTTTAGTTTTTTTTCAACCAAGGTTTTAGGTTGTTATTAGAGAAAGTAAAAGACGAGTGTTAATTATTTTTCATTTGCTGCTTCCGGGGCATTCGAGCATGGGGCTAAATATGTATTTTTTTACAACATTTTATGGTGATTTATTTTTGTATTATTTACTATAGTCCTACTAGACCCCAGGAAATGACATCTGGCCACAGAAGATCACAGGATCTACTGAATGTGAAGGTAGCCTACTGGGGGAAGGCTTATACTGTGTGTATAGGCTCAATATGTCAGTTTGTCACATTCAATAGATCCTGTGATCTTTTGTGGTCAGATGTAATTTCTTGGGGTTTATTAGGACTATAGTAAATAATAAAATAATAAATCGCCATAATATTTTGTAAATAAAATAATAAAATATAATATTTATCCCCATGCTCGAATGCCCCCGCCCCCCTGTCAAAAACAGCTAAAATCCCTAAAACAAAAGAAAGCAGCAAATGAAAAAAAACACTCATCTTCTACTTTCTCTAATAACATCCTAAAACATGAACCTTGGTTGAAAAAAACTAAAGTTGTCCTTTAAGCAGAGACTTAAAAGTCTCAATGGACTCAAATGGATCTGATGTGAAGAGGAAGGCTATTCCAGAGCCTAGGGGCAGCCACAGCAAAAGCACGGTATCCCCTGGTTTTAAGTAGGGCTTATGGTGTTCAAGAAGTTCTGCAAAGTAAGAGGGGGCCAGCCCATTGAGGGATTTAAAAGCAATTATCGAAATCTTTAAATCAATCCTAAATTTGACAGGGAGCCAGTGGAGTGAGGCCAAGATAGGGAAGATATGGTTGCACTTTGTTGTGCCTGTGAGGAGGTCGCGCAGCAGCATTTTGTACTAACTGCAGTCGTCTGACCAAGGACTGGTTGATGCCAGAGTATAAAGCTTCATGGTGACAATTTCTTTATGTATGTATTACCATGTTTTTGTTCTTGCTCACTGTAAGTAGCTCTGGAGAGAGTCTGCTAAATGCCTACATTGTAAATCATTGCGTCCTCTGTGTGCTTTCGCCAGGTATCGCTTGCATCGCCATGTCATTTGTGGACTCCCAGGGCTGCCCTCTCCAGCAGCAGCCAGTAGATGGCGCCAGCGGTGTGCCACAGAGAGCAGCAGCGGAGCCCTGTCCCGTCCCTCTGACGCCCCAACACTTTGACCAGCTGACCACCGTCAACAAGGAGGAAGCCCACCACCGCTCTGGCAACGGTAACAACAACAACAGCAATAATAACCAGACAGTGGCCTTGTGGTTAGAGTGTCCGCCCTGAAACGGGGAGGTCGGGGTTCGATCCCCGGCCAGGTCATACCAGAGACTGTTAAAATGTGACAAATCGTACAACTTTGACTTTGAATAATAATGCTTTAATTATGTTGCACTTTTTGAAGTAATCAAAGTCTCTTTACAAAACAACTTTAGGAAAAACTAGTTGAAAGGCTAAAAACTATGGACACGGAATTTGCCAGAAAATATGTTTGAGGGGAGCTAGCCACTCCTATGTCTAGCTTTGAAGGTTTGTGTAAACACAAGGATTGCCCTAACACAAACATTTAATGTCATTGACAAATGAGTGGCCAGTTTTGAGTGTTTGTGTAAACGCAAACATTGAAGACGCAAATTGTGATGACCGTAATGAGATGATGAATGATGATACTGTAAGAGATTATTTTTTTGTAATGAGCGTGGTTAGCGATTCAGGGAGTGGAGCCAGGCTACATACCCTGAATCACTATAGAAACACTCTATAGCAATGAATAGACCTTTGACTTATTTTTACAAAACAAAACAACGTTTGGTTTTAACACCAAAAACTGTCCCTTACATCACTGAGGACTAGGACCCCCCCCCCTCTTGGGATGCAGCTGGAGTTGAGGTATTACATTTAAGGTCTTAAATGTCCTTAAATTGACACTTCACTGGGGACCATCTTATTTTTGGCAGTCCAGGACATGCACATAGTTTGGTTGTGAGAAGACAACTTGGGATGCCAAATAAGCGAGTCTTGTGAAATTCTGTGCAATCTCACATTGGTATAGCCGCCAAATTACGGCCAAGACGCTGTTACTTGTTTGTACCCCTTAAGGGTGTCTGGGTATTTGTCCAAGATTTGTTGACTGCATTCAGTATGGCACCTTGTAAATATCTGTGTCCTTGTATTGTACCTCTTGTGTGTGTGTGTGTGTGTGTGTGTGTGTGTGTGTGTGTGTGTGTGTGTGTGTGTGTGTGTGTGTGTGTGTGTGTGTGTGTGTGTGTGTGTGTGTGTGTGTGTGTGTGTGTGTGTACAGAGGCTCAGCTGCGTGTGCGTTTTGACATCTGGGAGCAAGGCAACATCAGCCCCTCCCAGCTCAACGACAAGCTGCGCGCAGCCCTGAGACACGCCCTCTGTGATGTCATCATGGAGCTGCGAGTCCTGACCAATCCCCTGTGTCTGGACGTGGCATGTGACTCCACCAGAACTCCCAGAGAGGAGACTAAAAGTAAATGTTTTGCGTCGATTGATGGATGGATGGATTAATTAATTGAATACTGCAACTCAGTGGTTTTCAACCCTTTTTCTATCAAGGCCCATTATTTATTCTGCATTTGAGCCACAGACCACCATTTGATGAGATTTAGGGCTCCATTTTCGTCACCGCTAAACCCCTTATCCCTAAACTACTTTTTTTTTACTATTTTGAAAAACATTTTTGAATAGTTCATCTAGCCAATCTACATTGACACGGTGTGAGCGTGTAGACTGGCCATTTTAACTATTCAAAAATGTTTTGCAAAAATAAAGGAAAATAAGTTTAGGGATAAGGGAGCGGTGACGAAAATGGAGCCCTTAGCCTCTCAGACCCAAAACACACGAATATGTTGTTGTCGTTGGATATGATTTCATGATTTACAGGCTTTAGTTTAGACATGTTGACTACATGTTGTCTTAGTAATGCTGCATCCAAACAGTCGAGTCACAAAGATGCAAGTTGCCGCGAGCGGCAGGAGTCTCTTCCTGGTTTTTAGACAGCTGGATGATGGAAATGAAGCTACACCCACGCGGCAAAATACTGCGTCGGCCAGAAAAACGGAAACGCCTGCCCTCGCAGCAAGTGGAAGCCGCGAGCGAGCTTCATTTTCCATCCACCAGCTGCCTATAAACCAGGATGAGACTCCTGCCGCGAGCGGCATTTGGCATCTTCGGGACGCGGCTGTGTAGAAGCGCTCTAAAACAGCCCTCCCCCCTATGCACAAGGAGGAGCACCAAAGGATTATGGGAATTGTCGTCCAGGAAGGAAGTAAGCCCAGTGTCCATGGGATTATGGACTTTGAGATGCTAAAATATCAACAAAAAAAAACACATTATTATACCCATATAAAAACCCCAGGAAAGGGTTTCTTGTCGCCCAAACATCATTAAAATAAGGTCTGGTTGCAAAAGGGGTGAATTGTCCTGTCCCTTTAATTGTGTATAGGACACACTTAACACTGTGTGAAAAGAGGAGTTAATGGCCAATTATGGGCACTAGATTTGCCTGTAAACCTCGAGTTTAGCAGGCATATACAGTAATATACAGACGTGATGGTACAATTCAGGAGTTTACCGGAAAGTTTAACGGGAGTTTCCTATAATATACACATCCGTATTCCATGCTTTTTGCACAGTGTAACGTGTGTGCGAGTGTGTGGCGGCTCCTTTCACACTGTTTCACGAACATGTTGCTAGGACTTGGCCCTAGCAATATGTTTCAGTCGTGAGATTGTATTTAGCTTTAATCCGTGCCATGTCTGATGTGTAAAAGTGCTGAGCCCTCCGCCAGAGGTGAAGGAGGTGAAGGACAGCAGCCCCCGGCAGCGCAGTGGCTCTCAGGTGTTCAAGAGCACCCCCTCGCCCATCACCTTACCCCAGGCGTCCCCTGGCAGCACGGCCCCTGTGGGGCCCCCGGAATCCACCACCCCCACCGGCAAGAGCACCCGACGCAGCTTCTGGGAGATACTGGTGAGTGATACTTAGTTCCAGTAGGTTCTCTAGCTTTTTTCCTAATGCCAAGGACCCCCATACTGGTACAGTATGTATTTTTGACCGTTTCTTTAACTACCGGTAATTTAATTCGTTTTTATTTTTTCATGTCATATGAAAGCAGTAATGTCTTGCAGAAAACAGCGAGTTGAGAAAACAGGCCTGAAAGGTTCACTTCTGTGGACTCTAACATTACACGTTTAAGCATTTATTTCATATTTACATGTTGATTTCAGACATGCTCTATCCCGTACTATTAGCTCATTATGGGTAATAAATAAATTCAGTTGTTCTCCTTTGGTGTAAAGCTGGAGGCTGCATGATGGTGGTCAAATCTAGTCACATATGTTGGTCGCGGACCCACCCCATGTGAAAAGGCTCTGTGCCAGGGGGCACCCAGAGAGAGAGAGAGAGAGAGACGCATGGACCTCCACTACATATTTTTAAACAGTATCTTCTCTCTTTTTTTTTTATCTGACTAGACCGGTGCCTGGCTGTAGAGCAGTAATGGTTTTACTTTTTTTTCACTGGTGAGCACCTGTGGTTATTTCTTTGTACTTGATCTACAAGCCCCCAGTAATTCGGAGGACCCCCTAGGGGACATAGACCCCTTGCTGAAGACACCTGATACTCTGAGGATCCCCTGTTGAAGACCCCTGATTTAGTTGTGGTGTTGTCTTTTCTTTTTCATTTATGTGTATTTTTTTATTTTTTTTTGCAGAGCAAGCCAGACTCCTCCTCTGAGCTGGGGAGTCCAAAGACCACGGACGACATCGTGCAGGAGAGGGGGGAGGAGGGCCGCAGTGCCGTGCGCCGGAGGCACAAGACCGAGAGCGTCAAGCAGCCGTGGAGCCACGAGAGAGCCATGGCTGTGGAGCTGGAGCAGATTCACAGGTCAGTGGAGCCTGCAGGAGAGAGAGTCATGACTGTGGAGCAGATTCACAGGTCAGTGGAGCCTGCAGGAGAGAGAGTCATGACTGTGGAGAAGATTCACAGGTCAGTGGAGCCGAGAGTGGAGCAGATTCACAGGTCAGTGGAGCCGAGAGTGGAGCAGATTCACAGGTCAGTGGAGCCGAGAGTGGAGCAGATTCACAGGTCAGTGGAGCCGAGAGTGGAGCAGATTCACAGGTCAGTGGAGCCTGCAGGAGAGAGAGTCATGACTGTGGAGCAGATTCACAGGTCAGTGTAGTCTGCAGGAGAGAGAGTCATGACTGTGGAGCTGGAGCAGATTCACAGGTCAGTGGAGCCTGCAGGAGAGAGTCATGGCTGTGGAGCAGATTCACAGGTCTGATGATGTTCCCATCCAATTCACCATTTGTCAGCCTTCTGATTGGTCCCTGACTGACTAACCAGCAGGCTCTTTCTGCCCTGGTTCCACCTTGTTTATGTTGAATTTGCTAAAAAAAAATGTTGGGGAAACAACTAAAAACTTGCCCAGTCACCATGCTGCACCTGTGATGTTCCTTTTTACTGACACCAAGTTTAAAATAAGAATTTAATGCACAGACTATCAATATGAAGCAACTGAAAAACACGTTATTTCAATGGTAGTGGATGAAGAGAGAGGATTTTTGTCCAACCACGAAACGGCAACCAGGGGCGGGACTTGACAAAGTTTGAATAGGGCAGTGGTTTTCAACCTTTTTCATATCAAGGTCCATTTTTTTTCCAGCATGTGAGCCAGGGCCCCTCAGCTAAATTGGTTAATCAAATTGTATTGTATTGTAAATGTATTGTTAATCAAAATCAGTTCTACCACTTTAATACAATATATTGGCACAGCATTTTTAAATATGTTCATATTTTTAAACAACCCAATCATTGCATGAGGGTCCAGGGCAGAAAATACTTTCAAAAGGGGGTCCGCTGCCAACATATTCATTTGGGGGGTTTTCTTTTTATGCCATAGTTATGGCATTTAATATTTTTCTAACTATTTGTCTAATAAGAATTTTAAGTGATTTTGTGTTTGTGTTTATAGTGTGTAGTAGACGGTTTTGTCATATTGGCGTGTGGTGTTCAGGTTTGTATTTGTTGGTGTTTATTAGGAGACAGTTGTCTCAGTTGGAGGAGGGAGACGCCGGTGCATTGCATCCTGTCTACCAGCTCACCTGCCAGCCTTGGATCACATTCATGGCCAACCTGGGTGAGTTTCACACATGAAACATGACAATAGGCCCTATGCACAGCAGCCATATTGGTAATAGATTTGATGCTAATAAAGGCTCTGTTCCATTCTGGTGCAGGCAGTGTTAGGGTGCAGATGCCGTGCATATTGGCTCACTAGAAACACTGCTACACCAGTGGGTCTCAAACTGTATGTTAAATGGTGCATTTATATAGCGCTTTTGTCCAAAGTGCATTACATACATTGTGCATTGCATTCACACACCAATGCCACCAAAAAGCCCGATAGCCGATATTATGACCGATTATGAATAGTAAAAAAAAAAAAAGTAAAAATAACATAACTTTCAACACAAGAATTCCTTTAAATGTATTGGAGAACATCTATTGCTTAGCAAGCACAAGAACAACATTGTTTTCAGTTACTTCAGTAACACTCCCCCTCCCCCCATCAAATGCATTTTTGCATTTTTTAAACAAGTGCAATGTACTGTAGCACAGTAGCAGCATGGGACATTCAACACAGTGAGTAGTACAGTATGAACAACAACATTGTATTCAGTTACTTCAGTAACACTCCCCCCCCCCCCCCCCCCCCATCAAATGCATTTTTTAAACAAGTGCATTTTTAAACAAGTGCAATGTACTGTAGCACAGTAGCAGCATGGAACATTCAACACAGTGAGTAGTACAGTAAACTAAAGTGCAGGCTGTGTTTAGTACAGCAACAGACTCCAACTTTTTTTCACAGCAAAAATTCTCATAAATAGCTACAATTGTCTTTACACCAGTTATACAACAGTGAACATTAAATCACATAAGGTCCAATGTCGTCGTCCAATTGTCGTACGCCGTCCTGGAGGAGCCATCTACAATAACAGGAGGTTGAGAGAGTCAATGTTTATTTTTTTGTAATAATAAACATTTACAAACAAGTACATAAATACTGATAATGGCCCTCTACAAGCCTCATTAAAACATTGTGAGCTTGTAGATTGGCTATTTTTTATTTTACTATATTTTAATTAATGTATACCATACTATAAATGTAAAGTACTAAAATATGTCTTTGAGATATTGTGGTAAATACAAATATGCCTACTATGATTTCAGCATGGGTCAGGGATTCAAATGTAATCATGTATCACTATTCTGTAGTCTTCTTGTATTCTTACGTAGCCATGTAGTGTTACATAGAAAATGTTACCCTTATATAAATGTGCTACCTGGGGTAGCACATTTATATAAGGTCACATTTTATATGCAACACTACATGGCTACGTTCTATGTAACGGTGTTACATTGAATCTCGTGACCCATACAATTGTGCTCCCTCGTCTGATTTGGGGGAAAATGGCTGCCCCCAGTACTTGTTGCACTGTTGTTGACTAGAAGCTCGACCGGCCGCACATTTCATGTATGCGTCGATAATAATCATGCGTTTATAAACAAAGCAGTTCAGTAAAGTTCTCTTACTTTGTGGAAGAAGAAGAATGTCCGTCTCCTTTCACTCCGTTGATGGCGGTGGAACTGCAGCACACCGTGCCGTGGCTTCCCCTCCTGTGAGACGAGATAAAACATTCGGAAGCGAGTCAGCATGCAGTCAGTCACATAATGCTATTATATTTTACATGAGCGTTACATTACAACGAACGGATTACCTGAAAAACAAGCTCCGTGTTGCTTCTTGGAGAAGTTGAACTGGTGAGTGTTTAAGGCGGATTGTGATGGCTCATGGCTGGAAAGTTTTCCACATGTCTCTTTGAGAGAGAGAGAGAGAAAGCGAGACAGACAGTTAATTATTTCCAAGATAATAATAAAGTGTAAATGTATAAGCACGCTGTGAAGGGTTATATAATTGTGTCTATCTTACTTGTAAAACAGCCAGTTTCTCCACGACAAAGCGGCAGGTGAGGGTGTCCCCAGCTCTGTGCACAACATGCTGTGTTTTCTTTTTTCTGTGCTCAGTCAGCACTGCAGACACACTCGAAGAGGATTCATTCGTTTCATTGGCTCATGATGTACGTTTTCAACCAATCGAAGGATCTTTTGGTCGGCACATTGTTAGTGAGAGAGGTTGTTGCGCCAATATTTGCGCATGAGAAAAAATAAAATAATCGGCCTCGATTTTTTTTTTTTACCACCGATACCGATATTAATAAAAAACATGAATATCGACTAGAAAAAACCATGCAAAGCAATTAGGGATTCAGTGTCTTGCACGAGGACACTTTGATACTAACTCTGGGGGAGCCCGGGTTCGAACTGGGAACCTTGTTTGTGGCTCCCATCCGGCGACCACTCTACCCCTGAGCCACTGCCCCCTATATGTGTGTAACTCTGAGAGTGTACAAGTGGAGTACTATGCAGTATTATTGAAAAATACAACTCACTCAAAATTAAGTGTATAGTGATTGAAATAAATGCACTTAGTCACTTGACACAACTGGCAAACATAATAGAATTATTATGATGTTATTCTCCCTAGGGTTTTTCATTCACTGCGTTACTTTGTGTGTTCTCTCGGCGAACAGGGTGCCCTTCCATTCAGCAGTGCACGGTAGAGATGGCCTCCCATTTCCTGCTGCATTCCATCCTGACAGAGATGGTCAACCTGGTGTCCGGCCTGGCGAGCGACACCATCGTCAAAGTGTTCCAACGGCTCAGGTCAGCGTCAAGCACAAATGCGCAAAACACTCCGTATAAAGTATGTCATACATGGGCAACATGGCGGCCACATGCGACCCCCACCTTCACTTAATGGAGTAAAGACTCTGTAGTGTGGAAATATGGTGGCCCTCTGGAGTGAGTTTGGAAATATGCTGGCCCTCTGGAGTGAGTGTGGAAATATAGTGGCCCTCTGGAGTGAGTGTGGAACTATAGTGGCCCTCTGGAGTGAGTGTGGAAATATTGTGGCCCTCTGGAGTGAGTGTGGAACTATAGTGGCCCTCTGGAGTGAGTGTGGAAATATGGTGGCCCTCTGGAGTGAGTGTGGAACTATAGTGGCCCTCTGGAGTGAGTGTGGAACTATAGTGGCCCTCTGGAGTGAGTGTGGAAATATAGTGGCCCTCTGGAGTGAGTGTGGAACTATAGTGGCCCTCTGGAGTGAGTGTGGAAATATAGTGGCCCTCTGGAGTGAGTGTGGAACTATAGTGGCCCTCTGGAGTGAGAGTGGAACTATAGTGGCCCTCTGGAGTGAGTGTGGAACTATAGTGGCCCTCTGGAGTGATTGTGGAACTATAGTTGCCCTCTGGAGTGAGTGTGGAAATACAGCACCTTTTAAAAAATATATAGTGTAAAAGTAAATTTTCTTCCCAAATATAATTTAAAAAGTGAAACTTTCATAATCAATTCATTGTGCATAAAGTATTTAAAACTTATTTTTGTTTTAATCTTGATGATTATGGCATACAGCTCATGAAAAAAGAGAAATGTCGACCATCTGTCAGTATATTAATGTATGCAGTCAATACTTGGTCTGGGCTACTTTTGAACAAATTATTTAATCAATGAGGCGTGGCATGGAGGTGATCAGCCTTTGTTGTCCACTGTTGCGGTGTTATGCTTTGATAACAAAAGTTAATTTCAATTGTTGAATATACTGTCTCACACCTTGACAATACAACCTAGATTCTCTGTGGGGTTCAGGTCAGACCGGTTGGCTGGTCAGTTAAGCACAGTAATGCCATGGTCAGTACACCAGTTACTAGTAGTTTTGGCACTGTGGGTAGGTGCCAAATCGAGGTGGAAAGGAATATTAGCATCTCCATGAAGCTTGTCAACATACTGAAGCACAATGTACTCTAAAATGGGTGTGTTGAAACCAGTGTTAAGTTTTTACTGGCAGTGGACCAACACCAGCAGATAACATGGCCTAAATCATCACTGTGTTTTATCAAGTCCAGAGTCTCAACATAACCGTCTATTATGATATTTTACAGCACTGTGTGCCTCCGTACATTGACGAGCTTTATGTTGATGCTGATCTTCCTTTTCCAGCAGCACTTGGCACGTGCCCACAGAGCCAAAACTACTAGTAACTGGTGTACTGACCATGGTATTACTGTGCTTAACTGACCAGCCAACTGGCCTGATCTGAACCCCACAGAGAATCTAGGTTGTATTGTCAAGAGGTATGTGTGTATGCCTGGGGCCACCCTAGGTGCCGGGGTCCCATTACATTGAAAACCTTTTTTTACATCACTGCTGCTAGAGTGTATGCCTAACGGATGTCCATGTTGCGTGTGTGACGTCACTAGCTGTCCCCAGACTGGAGAGGTGTTCCTTCCATTAGCGCTGGTCCCGCAACTCAGCCAACCCCCTGCGACCAGCAGGAGCTTCATTCTGATCGGACGCAACTTCCACCAATGGCACTGCAGCACAGAACAAGGTACCCGCTCCAAGCCGTCTTCTCTAAATCACTGATTGGCTGTACTAACTCACAAGCTTGTGTTGTCTGCTGTACAGGCATGTTAAACAATTATTACACTATCGCTATATAAAGCATAGCAGTGGGCGTGCTTTTCTGGCACCACCGATGTATTTTTACATAAAATAATTATATCAATTATTTTAAGCCTATAGAACACACATGGGCAACTGGCTGCCCGGGGGCCACATGCGGCCCCCACCTTCACTTAACTCGGGTTAATATCAGAATACTGATATATTTAATTACTTCAGTATATGTAGCTTAATGACTATAGTATTAAAAAATAATTTTCGTTTTTTGTGTCCAATGTATTTGGATTTAGTTCGTAAAGTTAACATAACTATAACTAAATGCATTTCAAATAAAATAAAAACGTATAACTTTTCAGGATTCCAATTAAAAAATGACAACAAATAATTCAGGATTTCAAGTCAAATATAGCAAAAAAATTGCTGATCTACAAACTCAAAAAGTGCCGCAGTGTGACACGTTCTGAGCTTGTAGATCGGCTATTTTTTGCTACGACAGTAATATGCAACGTGGCCATCTGGAGTGAGTGTATAGTGGCCCTCTCCATCTTCAAAGTTGCCCACCCCTGCTAAGCCATCCAGGACACCTGGTGATTCATGACCATAAAACCTTTGATAATGTGAGTGTGTAAAAAAAATACGAGTGTGTAAAAAAATATATATATATATTATTATTATTATTATTATATGACATACTACATTTTATAAATATCTTTTGTTTAGGTCATGACTCACCTGGATCCTGGGATGGCTTGATTCTAGCCTTACAATTGTTGATTATAGAGGAAACATTGATGGCAGATTTGTCAGTGGTGCCAGAAAACCACACCCACTGCTATGCCTTATGCTGAATATTAGACACAGTTCAAAATTGAATGAGAGTCTATTGTGTCAGTAGCCTACATCAGGCTACATTAAGTAAAGGTCTTGACAGAGTTGAACCTAATCGACGCAAGAGTACATAAGGAACGGAGGGTGAGAGAAATTCCTCCCTTGCGTTGCGTCGTTTACGTGATCTGTCTCACTCCGTCGGGTTGAGATCTGATCCCAAGCCAACGCAACCAAATTACCTTGCGTTGAGGACACCCTGCCCACCTGGAGGCAGCAGAGATCAAGAAGGCTTTTCCTCCTCTGCTCGACCGCTCTTGAAAGAGGACAACACTTCCGCCGGCACATTGAGTTGTAAACGTAAACACGATCGGCATGGATATATCACATTAGAAGTTAAACAGGACAACATGACATCAGCGTTCGAAGCACTGCTTTGCAAACTCGTCGGTGATTATCAGGCCTAGACTGACGTTATGTCCAGTGGGCAATGGGCCGCCCAAAGAATGGGCCGCCACCATTGCTTTAATGTTTTTGGGCCAAATGTCCCAGTCCAGCCCTGCTTTTCAGACGAGAACTCAGCGGAATTAGAGCGGAGAGAGTGTGTGTGTATCCTAAACCTATGCTTCCATTTGATGACAATCTGACCGTTTACAGACGCGATCAACAAACTGTGTTTCATGTTGCTGATGATCATCCACTAGTAGCCCCTCTCGGGACCCCCCCGGTGTTCACCCGTAGGGTCCCTCTGCAGTTCGTAAGCACCCAATAGAACGCAGCTGTAGATACGATCCGTGCAGGCCGTGCTGCGGCCTTTTGGTGGTGGTGAGATGTTTCAAAAGAAGCATATATCGGCTATAGGATACAATGGAAACGTGAGAGAATTTTCATTTGACGCAGAAGCCGTTCAGTATTTTTCAGAAATTCTCTCTTCCTTCCTTCCTTGACTTCCTTATTGACTTCCCATTGTACCGCCTCCTGCACCGACAGTGGCTAGCTGAGACGGCATATCAGAGGCAGGAACATAGGGACGCGCAGCTAGCCGGTGTGGGAGGCGGTACAATGGGAAGTCAATAAGGAAGTCAAGGAAGAAAGGAAGAGAGAATTTCAGAGCAGCCAAAACGGTCAAACAAATATACTTAACGGCTATTAAATATACTTAACGGCTTCTGCGCCAAATTCTCTCATGTTTCCGCTGTCTCCTGTAGCCGATATATGCTTCTTTTGAAACATCTCACCACCACCAAAAGGCCACAGCACGGCCTGCACGAATCGTATGTACAGCTGCGTTCTATTGGGTGCTTACGAACTGCAGAGGGACCCTACGGGTGAACGATGAAAGGAGCTCAACCGGGGGTCCCGAGGGGCTAATCCACTAGCAGCTTCCTTTGACAATGAATGGTAGACTGCAATCTGCCCGTGTGAACACAATGATTAATTGATTACAGCACTAGCAAAAGACGCAAAAATTTGTCGTGGTGTTGACTTATGGATCGGCAGTGGTAGCCTACTTCGATTGGTGATATAGTGTAAAACTCATTATATACAGTTATAACTACATCTCAACTCATAACAAAAATCACACCTGTGTGAACCAAGTGGCGCAACTCCCCTCTCTAAAAGCTGAATAACTCATAATCTACGGAGCTCTCCATAGTTTGGTCCATTAGCGCGATTTTCGGAGGTTTTTGCTGATAATCCGGTGGTCTAGATGGAAACATTGGCGCTTTCTAGAGCAAGGATGGCTATATTTTAGCTCGCTAGCATTGACGCTAATTATTATGTAGCAACAACATCCCCACACGGGTGCGTGCGCACACCAGTGGTAGCACGAGTGGTGTGCGCACGCATGCGCACACCACTTAAAAATACGTCAGTACAGTTTATACAATCTAAACATATTTGACGCATCACATCCGACCAGGGGGTGTCACAGCTGCCATCTAGTGGGCGAGTAGATGCTTGCACATTAAATATTATAATAGACCGACGTAAACGACGCAAGCGACGGAGCGACTATACATGTAAAAAATAAGCTTGCGTTTTTTGTGTCCGTTTGACTCCCCCACGTAAGGAACAAAACGGACTATGTAGAGGCCTTAATGTGTATCCTTACTGATCCTCGCTCCAAGCGGCTCGAGGAGCCTCCTTTATCCTAGCTGTATCCTAGCTCTCAGCTGCTCTAAAAGCAACAATGACCATTCCTTTATCAGCAGCTCCTAAAGCAATAATGAGCATTCCTTTATCCGAGCTTTCAGCTGCTCTAAAAGCAACGATGAGCATTCGGGACGCGAACCATTTCCGCCGAGAAATTGGAGTGTTGGAATTTAGCTCGTGGAAGCAAGCATGCTTTGGTTAATACTTTTATACTAATGCTTTGGTTAATACGTCTACTAATGCTTTGGTGAAGACTTCTACTAATGCTTTGATTAAGACTTCTACTAATGCTTTGCACACACCTTTGATTGTTGCATTCTATTGTATGTTCCACACACCCTTTCGATGCATAACCTCAATGTTACCTTTTGCCAGACTCTCTTAGCTGTGTGTGTGTGTGTGTGTGTGTGTGCGTGCGTGCGTGCGTGCGTGCGTGCGTGCGTGCGTGCGTGCGTGCGTGCGTGTGTCCTTGTCTTGCTGTCTGTTTGCCCTACAGCTGACTGTTCAGATGAGGAGAACAGCCCAGGGCTGATGAGTAGGTTCACACGTAAGTCTGTTCCCCAGGCCAGCACATTCAGCCTGCAGAGTCTTTCAATGCATTATTCTAATATCACCCTTTCAGTCATTGACTTGAAACCATTTCTACAAATTGCTTCCACTTGGCCTCACATAGTATAGTGACCAGACCTTTGTGTATTTATTTTATTTCTTTCTTGAATTCATGTGTTCATTTATTTAGTTAATTTCCATTTTCACGGGCCCCATATAATTAGACCACAATCCACGGAATACAATTGGTTTTATCTGTGTAACGTCGATCGAAAGTGTGAAATCATCAGTGTTTATTTAAGTCGGAGAGTGAACAATTCCATTTGTTAACATTTAGACCTTAGGCAGATTCTAAAAATGCCTTCTAAAACCAAGGTTTTATTTTATTTGTATATATTGCGATATGAGACACGGGGGATATTTGAGACACAGAGGTGGCTCCTGGCATGAAAGGTATAACAACGTATTGCACAATTATATCTTCATATAATTGGTCTTAGCTCATTATAAGGTGACACCGTTTTTGTGTCTCATTTGGTGGGCATGCGGAGTTGCGGACACCTTCCTGTGGATACCTTTCTTTTGAAATGACCCAACCTGCCTGTAATGTTTCTGTATCTCAATGAAGAAACTTGGTTCTTGATATGTAACTTTATTTGAACTGATAGGGTTCAGGTCATACATCCTATTCTAAGATCTAGAAATGTTTGTAGGTGTGGCCTTGATATAGGTGTGGCACAGTCATCATCATTTCCATCTAGTGGCTGTTGTAAATCATATCACATATCACAACACTGCCTACCGATGACGTCACTGGCAGGCATGTTTCTGAACTGTCTCACACAGCTCTTATAATTGCATCAGTGAGGATCAATTATATGAAGATAAGGTTTAAAATGGGTGGTCCTGCAGCCTAGTGGTTCTCAACCTTTCCAGGCCATGTCATAATAGTATTACAGTCCATTGATACGTCATATTGTCATTGTGTTGTGTGAATAGTATTACAGTCCATTGATACGTCATATATTATTGTCATTGTGTTGTGTGAATAATATTACAGTCCATTGATACGTCATATTGTCATTGTGTTGTGTGAATAGTATTACAGTCCATTGATACGTCATATTGTGTTGTGTGACAGCTCATAAGGGCTTCCAGCGCTTCGAGGCCCTGGAACAGACTGAATGGCTGACTCCAGGTCAATGCAGAGGAGTGGCGCCGCGACAGAGGTTCCTCCTGGTCAACATACTGGACAAGAAGGTCAGGAAAAAAAGCAATGGTTCTCAAAAAAAAAAGAAAACCCTGTTCAACCCTGTAGTATTTTCTCCTACCCCAAAATGTGCCTAAAGGAGCATTACTTTACTTTAACCCTTTAAGACCTGAGAACAGATTCTAAAAAAAAAAGTATTCTAAATCATGACAGTTTTCTGAAAAACGCATGTTTCTATGTCAGTGGTTCCAAACTATTTCATGTCAAGGACATTTTCAGGATTTTTCAAAAAATAGCAGATCTACAAGATCGTAGCACGGCACTATAAGCTTGTAGATCTGCTATTTTTAATGTAAAGAGTTGCACGCTGCAGTTAAAAGAACAACCACCGGAGGGCAGGAAAGTACTTTACCAAACAGAGTGGACCAAGCAGTCAGGATTACATGTCACAAAGAAGTAACACAATTGACATGCAGAATGCCCGCGATGGCTGATGCATCAGAGTATAATTATAGCAGTGGTTTTCAACCCTTTTCATATCGAGGCCCATTATTTATTCTGCATTTGAGCCACGGACCACCATTTGATGACATTTAGCCTCTCAGATCCATTTGAGCCACGGACCACCATTTGATGACATTTAGCCTCTCAGATCCATTTGAGCCACAGACCATCGTTTGATGACATTTAGCCTCTCAGACCCATTTGAGCCACGGACCATCGTTTGATGACATTTAGCCTCTCAGACCCATTTGAGCCACGGACCACCATTTGATGACATTTAGCCTCTCAGATCCATTTGAGCCACGGACCACCGTTTGATGACATTTAGCCTCTCAGACCGATTTGAGCCACGGAACCACCGTTTGATGACATTTAGCCTCTCAGACCGATTTGAGCCACGGACCACCATTTGATGACATTTAGCCAAAACTCAAGAAAATGTACATTCCCATGCTGTATTGATGTTGGTACCATTAGGAGAGATAACAGGCAGACAAAATTGGGTGCTTCAAAACGCCACTGAGCAAATTCCATTGAAGTGAATTGCGGTGCTGTCGCTTCTCAGCCGCCCGCTAGATCATATATATATATATATATATATATATATATATATATATATATATATACATAAATAACCCTATGCGGTTTCTACCCGACAGTGACTCGTATCACTTCTAGGCCGTGTTGATTTAGTCGACTAAAACTATGACGAAAAATGTTCGTCGACTACCTTTTTTTCAGTGACGAAAACTAAATGGAAACCAAATGAAAACTAATCTATGATGACTAAAACAATATTTTGACAATTTCGTTAAACAAATACATAACTAGACTAAAATGTTAGGAAGTGGCTAGTGGACAAGAGATAATATAAGATATAAGTCATTTTACACTTGGCAAACCAAGTGTAAAATGATTTATATCTTATGCTTATGCATGCTGAAAATAGCAGATCTACAAGCAAGTGAAAAATCAGTCATTGCGACGCCATCAAGGCCCGCAAAAATACATTTCAGTCAACTAAAATCACCTGTAGATTTAGTTGACTAAAATCTTGTATTTAATCGAATAAAACTAAAACACTAAAACATTTCAAGGTGACTAAAATGCGACTAAAACCATACGAAGTGTTATTCCAAAGACTGACTAAAAGTAAAATCAAAATGTTGCTGTCATAAATCAACATTTACAGGGTATTGCTATGTTGGAAAAACAAAAAGAGAATTGAAAACTGGAATTATTGAACATAAGAGCAATATCAGAAATAATGATGAGAAGTCTCCAGTGGCCAGGCATTTCAATTCTGTAAAACATGAAATTTGTACTTTGAGATTCCAAGGTTTAGAGATAGTCAATCCACTAAAAAGAGGTGGAAATAGAGACCGGGTTCTGCTTCAAAAAGAGGCTTATTGGATCCACTTCTTAAATACAGAGTTTCCTAAAGGAATGAATGTGAAGAGCTTTTATTGAATTGCTTTTTGTAATTGAACAGTTTGGAATCTAAGAAAAAAATGTAAATATTGTAAAATACAAAAAACTGATGCTGAATATGAAATGTATTATATGAACTGAGTGAATTGATTTCACAAATGAGACCCAGCTGTGATCTGTCGCTTAGCTAGCCTCTATGTCTTCTCTGTGAGACATACCCTAGTTTGAAACGCTGAGGAAGGCCTGCGTGCCGAAACGCATTCGTTTCTCTAGATGGAATGTGATTTCATGAAATAAAGAAACTCAAACTGTATTAAGAGAGTGCCGATATTCCCCTTTTTCCATAAATCAACATGTACCACTTCTTACAGGTGACCCTGTACAGCTACAACTGGTCGGTGGACCTTGGCGCGTCGCTCAACAGAGAGCTGCTCCGCCTGGTGCAGTGGCAGAACGCCCGCGCGCACGTGGTGCACTGCCTCCTCAGCCAGAAGATGGGGCTGTTTCACCACTGCTGCTTCTCCGACTCACCCAGCCACGAAGACTCCAAGCAGGTCTGAGCCAGTATTTTTGTCGACTAATACTATGACAGAAAATGTGCGTTGACTACAGTACCTTTTTTCACTGACTAAAACTACATAAAAACTAAGCCATAATGACTAAAACTATGGCTATGGCTAAAACAATTTCATCAACAAATAAAAACTAGACTAAAATGTGATGACTAGTGGACAAGAGATCCAGTATCAGTGGCGTATCCAGGAATTATGTTTTGGCCAGGCAAGATAAGTCATTTTGTCGTCTCCCCACGCACAATCGTAGCACTAAACTAATGGTTTTCAAAGAGATATACCTGCCAGACGAGTGGGATGCAAAGGCTGAAAGGCATGCATTTACATTGCAATGGGTGATTGAGGATCGCACTCTACCGTGACGGCCTATCAGCTGTCCACTAATAGTTCTCAGGTCTTGTTTTTGTCCTTTTTTCTCATTGTATGGATTTTGGCCAGGCCAGAAATGGATTTGGACAGGCGGACGCCTGCCCTCGCCTTATTGTAGATACGCCTCTGTCCAGTATAAGTCATTGGTTGCATGCTGAAAATAGCCGATCTACAAGCTCACAGCGAGCCGTGCTGCGAGCTTGTAGATCGGCAATTTTCATTGCAACGGCCACCAAAACACATTTTTGTTGACTAAATCAACTGCGGATTTAGTCGACTAAAATCGTTTGATATTCCGTCGACTAAAACTAGACTAACACTAAAACATTCCAGGTGACTAAAATGTGACTGAAACTAAATGAAAACTATTGAAGAGACTATGACTAAAACTAAAATCTAAATTTGCTGCCAAAAAGAACACTGGTCTGAGCGCATGCACGGCCACTGTACATTTTGCCACACCATTGAAAGCATGTGATGGGGTGATCGGGGATTCACATAGAATATTGTGTGCACATCTCTTGCCTGTATTTAGGCCAGGTGCTGGATGTCAAGGCAAACGGCAAAAAGGAGGAAGAAACATCCGCACACTAGTTTCTAGAGCTACACAAGAGACTTACTTTATTAAAGGCAAAAATGCAACGTGTCTGCCCTCTGGGTCTTCATCAGGCAAATGCTATAATGACAGAAAACACAACAAATATATACAAAAATCTTTGAGTGATCGAGTGGGAAGGAGCACCGCAACCTAAACCAATCCCAGGGCTAGAACCTGTAAGTCCACCCATCAGAAGAGAATTACATGCCTGAGCAGAAAACTGTACGCACTTATAACACATTCAATAGAGAAATCCAGTACATCTGAGAATTAAAAAATAATTACATTTGATGGGGGTTTAAATCAAATACAGAATGAGAGGACCTCCAACATGACAAAATGAGACTAGCCTAAAACTAGAGTGTGGTTGCCGCAGTGGCTTACATATGCCCCTCCCACTAATATTGCCAGCCAATTACAATTTCAAGTCACACCTTAGATCATGTAATTCATGTAATTCAGAGGGGATTTAACCCCCAAAATTCATGTTTTTGCGACAAACGGTTACATTTCTCGCATTTGCGGCGCTTTTATAACTTGGTTGATTAAACCACCCCGGACATGTGACATGCACTACCAAAATTCTTCAGTTGGTGTTTTAATCGGATAGGTCCAGAGCTCATGTCTGCTGATTTCTGTGAGATTTGGACAAAATCTGTAGGAGGAAAAGCAAAAAAGTGTGTTTTGGATAAAAAAATCTATCGTAACGCAAATTGGCCGTGGCCTATATGGGGAGATGCGTCATGACCCAAGGAATCCAGGGATTTTATTTTTTATTTTAAGACCTACGGTTCAAGAGTTATAAGCCAAAAGGTAAAGTGGTCTGTTATAGCGCCACCATGAGACCGGACGATAAAATTATAATTTTAATAAATTTTAGTGATAATTATGAATTTATCCTCCAAGTTTTGTAACTATAGTCCTCACAGTCTCAGAGGAAAAAATACTTGAAGTAACCTTTCAAGATCGCCACCTCCGTGTGGTTTATCAACTTTCTCAACACCAACATAATATTGAGATGTTCCGCATTTTAGAAACTAGCTGCAACAGGATTGTTGATGGGGGGGGGGGGGGTGGACATACGATAATACACGATAATCATCCCTGCTATTTTTGACCAATCTAAGGATCTCCAATGTATACTTTTACCGTCTTCAGGTTTCCGAACCAGTTGGTGATACCATATCTTACTCGACTATACCAGCTCTATAAAAGATCAACGTTATGTTTCTACATACACCAATGATTCTTAGCCCCGGAGAACATGAAGGCGCCAAAGAAATGAGCTGTGCCAGCTCATTTCACAATCCTTCTGTACTCTTAGATATGTATAGGAGTTGTCCTGTTTGATGTCATGTACTGTATGTCAGTGGTTTTCAACCTTTTTCATATCAAGGCGCTGCATTACTTATTTGGCATTTGAGCCACGGACCACCATTTGATGAGATTTAGGGCTTCATCTTGCGCTACCCTTATCCCTTATCCCTATAGATAGATAGATAGATAGATTCATGCACCAAAGGCGCCCAGCCCACATGGACTTACAAGACACACCATAGCATTGCTTCAATATTGCATTGTTTACAATAAACAGATTTGTTTTGTTGATATTCAATTTCTTTTTTTTTTTTACACAAACAAAACATTCTGCCTTATTTCCCACGCCCTGCATAAAAAGTCTGCCAAAGCAAAAATACCTTTCCTAAAACAAAATTCCAGTTTTTCATAGTCCTCCAACCAGAAAAAGTCAGCACAGATGGTTGTCATTTTACAAAATAATATATGTCTTAATTCTTCATATAATGGGCAGTAAAACAAAATCACACACTAGACAGACTCTGTCCTCCTCAGGAGTACCAATTAATCTACCCGTTTCTAAAGCTAATGGTAAGGTCCCAGAATGCAGCTGTGCACAAAAAGATCTCTGACTTTTGGATATATTTTGTGTAACATAAGGATCAGGGCCATATTTATTTTTAATAAGACGATATGTTCTTAGTTTTGGTTTGTACCATAATTCAACGGCCCAACTCTCCTTATACCCAAGGAACATACAGTTATGTATTTCATGAATATTACAGCGTAGTCTATTTAAATAAATAAATTACTTATTTGGCTTTTTTTTTTACCATTTAGAAAATCTTTTTAAAATAGTTGAACTAGCTGATCTACATCTACATGTTGTGAGCTTGTAGATCAGCTATTTGAACTATTTTAAAAGGTTTTTTTAAATAGTAAAAAATGGCAAATAGGTTTAGGGACAAGGGTTAAGGGGTGGCGCAAGATATAGCATGCTCTATTTCCTTTGTTCGGCGCAAGATATAGCCCATAGCCTCTCAGATCCAAAACTTCGAATATTTTGTTGTCATTGATCAAAATAACAATTATTTTACATTCTCTATCTCTGTAGACTTCTTGTAAATTAAGTCATGCAGATGTTTAACAATAACGTAACTCTTGAGCCCAAATGAAACCAAATGGAACCACCTGGAACCCCCCTCAAGGACCACTGGTGGCCCCCGCCCCGGACCACTGGTTGAAAACCACTTATGTATGGTGACCGTGGTGTGGTCACCTATAGACCCGGGGGATCCACCACAATCTCCTTGGTTTGCCCTTACATTAATTTGTAATTGAAGTCCATGTTTATGTTCATGTTTATTAAAGGAGGATCCCCATTAGAGACACATGACTGAGCTTCTAGTTTTCCTGCAGGGTCCTGAATAAAACAAATGCAATACAACAAAAAATCACACCAGGTTACAAACCTGTCCGCTTTGTATGGCTACTGATGTTACAATGCACAATGAGTTGACTGAGGATGACCGTGACATCCGAGAACTTGACTCAAGTTAAGTCATTCTCGAGCATACAAAGTAATAAGTGAAGTTTTCCTGTCCGATGGCCCGAGTCTTAATGGCCCGAGTCTTAATGGGCCGAGCCGCTAGTGCGTGAAGACAGAAGGCATGGGCAGAGCGGCGGAATGCCATTGGACCCCTCGCAGACATTCTGCTCATCTGTTCAGTCCCGAGGAAGAACCCCCCCCCGCGCATGGTCCCGCCATAGCCAGTCTCCCCCGTCCGTCCCCATCCCTGAGGGGGACCCCTCGCCCGGCTGGTTGGTCCCACCAGAGCCCCTGCTACCCCCTCCCCCACACTGCCCTCCAGGCGTTAAAGCACTGAAGCATCCGTTGTTATAGTCACGTCATTATTATTATGACCCCGGTTTCACTTTTCATTCACTGTGTGTGTGTGTGTGTGTGTGTGTGTGTGTGTGTGTGTGTGTGTGTGTGTCTTCGATTTCAGCGAGTCGTTTTGTGATAATATCGCAAATCTACAAAGTAACAAAGTAAATTTATATTGTGCCTTTATCCAAGGCGATTGAGGCGGAAGCCATGCAAGGTACCAACCAGCACATCGGGAGCAATTTGGGGTTCAGTGTCTTGCCCAAGGACACTTCGACATGTAGACAGGAGAAGCCGGGATTCGAACCGCCGACCCATGGATCATTGGACAACCTGCTCTACCTCTTGAGCCACAGTCGAAGTTTAATGCACGGCAGACACATTGGAAGGAAACCGGGCCTCCTCCTGCCATGTGTTGCCAATGATGCTAATGAAGGCTCTGTTACATTGCATGTTGCACAGTGGTTCTCAAACTAATTTTTGATTATAAAATATTAAATAGTGCAGATTTTAGAGCGTACCTACTTGCACGCCCCTCGACAGTGGGTGCAGGGCCAATAATGCAATCATAGACGCCGGAGGTAGGACCCGCACACCATTCTTTAGGCAAAATACTTACTTTTTTAGTCAAGACTTTGTTATTTTAGTTATGTTCTGCGACTTCTGTTTGCAAGGCCTTAAAGTTGCACAATATAATTGTTAATCAGAATTATTTGTAGGACAATGAATTAAATAAAACTCGAGTAAGTGCACTTGGTTAATTTCCAGCCAACAGTAGAACGTCAGCTGTGTCCGTTGCGATGCCATCGTGAAGTGTACATGATTCGTTCCTAAAGGCATCTATGTGCCCTCCACCCGACCCAAGAGACCCCCGTCCCTCATAATCCCCCTCAGTCCTGCCTGGCAGCCTGTTTTATACTGCTTAGTTGAACAAACATGTCTAAAAAGTTCTCCACAATGACTTGCAGCGTCCATAATAGCCTCAGTGGTGCTATAATTAAGCGACATTACATTCGAGGGTGTTCTATATCGCCATTAACGCACGCCTGCGGTGCTGCAGGAACTCGCTCGCAGGAGTTCCGAAAGATTCTCTCTCTCTCTCTCTCTCTCTCTCTCTCTCTCTCTCTCTCTCTCTCTCTCTCTCTCTCTCTCTGTGGTGCTGTCGCTGTCTGATTATCTACAGTATGAGCAATTTACTGTATTACTCTACAAGGGTGCAACACAACCTTGGTGCCCTGAGTATAATGAGGCACATTGACAAAAACACCGAGCCACAACAACCACCCACCCAGTCTTCTGCCCCAACAATCCAGTAGCCTAGAATTAGGAATGACTCGTTATCCAAGTGAAATGAGCATCAAACAAATGCAATTCTTCATATTAATAACAGCAGAGCAAGCAGCTAGAAGTGCCTGTCCGTCAGAAAGTTTGTGATAGATCCAAATTAATTTAGAAAATTGTGAAAAAATGTGAAATGAGAAGAGAAGAGTACTGCCGAGGCAGACAACCACAGACAACACTCCATGATGCATAATAGAATGAAGGAAATGCCAGCACTCAATATTGTCCTTTTTCACATGATTTCTAAAATGTGAAATGACACTAAGAGAGAGAGAGAGGTCCCTGCGTGACAAATTATTTGAGATGAACAGTATAAATCCTATTTTTTTCATGGTGGGGGGGGGGTTACATGTGTTTGGTCCGACGTACTAACAGTCCAACAGGCATTAGTCCGACACCCTACCCTAAACCTAACCTCTCAGGAAGCCACAGATTAGTTTTAACCTGCCACAGTTTAGTTT
Source organism: Protomyctophum bolini (assembly GCF_963924005.1). NCBI lineage: Eukaryota > Metazoa > Chordata > Actinopteri > Myctophiformes > Myctophidae > Protomyctophum > Protomyctophum bolini. The sequence goes on along the minus strand of NC_137869.1, from coordinate 50,081,167 downwards.
TAACCTGCCACACACGTCAGGAGCCATGGGTTAGTTTTAACCTGCCACACATTTTAGGAGTCATCGGTTAGTTTTAACCTGCCACACACGTCAGGAGCCATGGGTTAGTTTTAACCGGCCACAGGTGAGTTCTAACATGCCGCGCATGTCAGGAGCCACGGCCCACGGGTGAGTTTTAACCCGCAGCACGGGTTAGTTGTAACCGGCAGCGCATTTCAGGAGTGACGGTGTTGTCGGACTAATGCCTGTAATGTTGATTAGCCAGCGTATGCAGCCTTGGGGAGGGGTGAGTGCTGGCCATTCACTTCCCCAACCAGACTCGTCCTGCCGGGCCGGAAGAGTCAAACCGGCAACAACAAGTGCTCTCCTCTAACCTTTATGCCGAGAGCTGCCCCAATGTTGTCACTTTGGTGTTTGAGTTTTCCCATATTTTAACCAGGCCGATTCTAGTTCTCAAACATTTTCGTACTTCAAAATCATTCAAAATCGTGTGTGTGTGTGTGTGTGTGTGTGTGTGTGTGTGTTTTCTCTCTCTCGCCAGGACCCCAACCCGTTCTTCGGCCCCTCCGTGGAGCCGGACGCGCTCCTGCGCAGCGCGGTGCCTCCGGCCCCCAACAAGGACCAGGGCCGGCTGGGCGGAGTACCGGGCCGCAGCCTGGCCCCGCTGCACTTCCCCTCGGAACTGCTGCCCTTCGACGAGGCCCTCAGGGACGTGGTGGTGGGGGCCCTGCGGCCCCCCAGCGGGGCCCCCGACGCAGCCCAGGAGGACGCTGTGGCGTGGCACGGAGCGCAGCTCCTGGAGGTCAAGGCGGCCGAGAGGAGAGGTCAGATGCAGTGTTAAACCCGTTAAGACCAGAGAACAGATTCTACAAATGTCTTCTAAATCATAAAAATTAATCTAAAACCCATGTTTCTATGTCAGTGGTGCTCAAACTATTTCAGTTTAGTTTATTCGCACAATAAAAAACTAGTGTGTGCAGGTGAGAAAAGAAATCCATGGTGGGCTTAATATGTGGTTCTCACCAAAGATAATTTGTGTGTGTGTGTGTGTGTGTGTGTGTGTGTGTGTGTGTGTGTGTGTGTGTGTGTGTGTGTGTGTGTGTGTGTGTGTGTGTGTGTGTGTGTGTGTGTGTGTGTGTGTGTGTGTGTGTGTGTGTGTGTGTGTGTGTGTGTGTGTGTGTGTGTGTGTGTGTGTGTGTGTGTGTGTGTGTGTGTGTGCGTGCATACAGAAATGGAGAAGCAGATGAAGATTGAGAACCTTTTTGTCACGTGGCAACAGAGGTCTGCTCAGTCCAACATGCCCATCTCAGTAAGTAGCCAGAATCCAAACATTTCACGTAACATGCTATACGTAAGTCTGTATAAAATGCTATCCAAGTCTACATAAGTGCTACAGCTAATGAAATTAATTCAAAAAACCTTTATTTAATCTCAAAAGGACATTGAGGTTGCCCTCGCTTGCAGTGTTGTCAAGATATGGCACAGTTAGAGTGCAGGCACCCCTGCACTAGTAATAGTGCACTCATAATGTGCATTAGTGTCGTAGTGAATCAGTGTCACACTTGTTTTGGAGACTTGACATGCTGTGTGTGTGTGTGTGTGTGTGTGTGTGTGTGTGTGTGTGTGTGTGTGTGTGTGTGTGTGTGTGTGTGTGTGTAAAAACAGAAAGAAAAGTCCAAAAATGTGCCACGGACATAGTGGTCTGTGTACTGTATACTCTACGGACATAATGGATGACCTCCCTGCGTTGTTGTTGTTCCTCCTCATCAGGTGACAGACTTGGAGACGTTGAAGCATTCATCCAGGTTGGTTCACTACTGCGCCACGCCGCTGCTGTTTGACCCCGTGTTCCGCAAGCAGATCCAAGACGAGCAGGCTGCCCAGCCTCCTGTGAAGGTAAACCCTTAGCCGCGCGTAGCCAGCCTTCATCTGCCTTTGCAATGCATATCGCCCCAGGCAGAGTGAGTCTGGCCCCTCTCAATGCATATCGCCCCAGGCAGAGTGAGTCTGGCTCCTCTCAATGCATATCGCCCCAGGCAGAGTGAGTCTGGCTCCTCTCAATGCATATCGCCCCAGGCAGAGTGAGTCTGGCTCCTCTCAATGCATATTGCCCCAGGCAGAGTGAGTCTGGCTCCTCTCAATGCATATCGCCCCAGGCAGAGTGAGTCTGGCCCCTCTCAATGCATATCGCCCCAGGCAGAGTGAGTCTGGCCCCTCTCAATACATATCGCCCCAGGCAGAGTGAGTCTGGCCCCTCTCAATGCATATCGCCCTAGGCAGAGTGAGTCTGGCCCCTCTCAATGCATATCGCCCCAGGCAGAGTGAGTCTGGCCCCTCTCAATGCATATCGCCCCAGGCAGAGTGAGTCTGGCTCCTCTCAATGCATATCGCCCCAGGCAGAGTGAGTCTGGCCCCTCTCATATCGCCCCAGGCAGAGTGAGTCTGGCCCCTCTCAATGCATATCGCCCCAGGCAGATTAAGTCTGGGCCCTCTCATTGCCTCCAATGAGTTGGTCGGTGTGAGCTTGCCACCATGGATGTGTGAATGTGGGAAGTGAGGACGCTGGTGTCAACTGTTGGCGGCTTCACAGGGCCCAGTATACAAATATGGGGAGGGACATTGCGGAAATAACACTGAGAGGGACGAGACTAATATCCACGCAGTGATATTAATATCGCTACGCAAGGCTAGTAAAAGTCTTTGAGCTCCTAGCGTTCACCACTAGGCCGATATTTCAACAGTGGGTTGCGACACATTAATTTATGGGTCTCAACTCGCGAGTAGATACCCATTTTTTTTTCTACTTTTATTTTTTATTTGAATTATTCCAGAAGATTTTCAATACATTATCACAAAAAATAAGTAAATAAATAAATGCCAATGATTTTCATTTATTTTTCCTCCCAAAATAATTCCATTAAAAACTACTTGCCTTTTAGAAGTTCAGTCAGGACAACTCGATGGAATATATATTTATTTATTGAATATAAAATGAGCAATATATTTATTATGGTTTGGCGATGAATTGGATCCGCTTTTTAGGTACTCTGATCAAGCGCATCAGTCCCAACCATAGGGACTCCGAATACCCCGTACCTAAACAGCTGATCCAAAACGACAGGTGGGGTGGAAAAGGGCAAAAGTGGCACCAGCTCCCGTCTGCATCTTTTCACAATGATTTAATTTTTCAGAAAGGAAGCCATTGAGGGTTAAAATGCGTCTTAATGCTTCCAACTTGAGTAGAATTATTAATGTTCTGTAGAAGTGTCCATGACAAAGAAAATATATGAGGACAATAAAGACTATTATTATCATTATTATTGAAGGTGGTAACAGTCCTTTTTCTCAGTACAATATTTCGGGGGCATATTTAGAATGTGTGCAGGGTTGAATATGTTGAATCTATTTTGCATTAATGAGGATTTAGTTGACACAATGAAATAAAATGCCGATAGTATTCAGTGTAGGGCCTGTCACAGCCAGATTTGGGAGACCAGTAGCTTTGTTGTTGCAAGGAAAGTGGTAAAATGAGACTTTCGTAGTTGTTTTCGTCTCAGATTTAGTCCGACGGAAGGACACAGTATAACTCTATGGGGTCACAAAAGCGACACAAAAGTGGCACCCGGAAGTATCTCTGCCCCGCTCACGTCACGGCTAAAATACTGTATAGCCGGTATGAACATTGAATGAGTGTGTGATTGGATGAAGTGAATCGTGTGAATTAGAACGTGATGCTGAGGCGGTCCAATAAACGAGCTGGCAACTGCACTGAGTTTCCTGACTGAACTCGCTCTGCGCATGTCTGTGACATTAGTGAAAATAGTAGATCTACAGTACAAGCTCGCAACACGTCTCATTGTGACATTTACTCGACAACTTACACAAATGTGAGTACTACTTTTATTTTTCTCCCACCGCCGAAACAGAAGCGCCACCGCTCCAACGACAGCATGGCGTCGGGCAGCAGGGACCGCTCGTACAGCACGGACTCTGCGGACACGCTGCAGCCCGGCGGTGGGCCGCGGCTGAAGGAGGAGGCCTGGCTGCTGGACCTGTCCAACACCTTCCTGCAGCAGTACGTCCAGTACCTGCAGAGCATGGGCTTCATCCTGGTGCAGGTCCGCCCCATGTCCCCCACACGCAAGTATGTTGAACTCTGTTCAGGTCCACCCCATGTCCCCCACACGCAAGTATGTTGAACGCTGTTCAGGTCCGTCCCATGTCCCCCACACGCAAGTATGTTGAACTCTGTTCAGGTCCGCCCCATGTCCCCCACACGCAAGTATGTTGAACGCTGTTCAGGTCCGTCCCATGTCCCCCACACGCAAGTATGTTGAACGCTGTTCAGGTCCGTCCCATGTCCCCCACACGCAAGTATGTTGAACTCTGTTCAGGTCCGTCCCATGTCCCCCACACGCAAGTATGTTGAACTCTGTTCAGGTCCGTCCCATGTCCCCCACACGCAAGTATGTTGAACGCTGTTCAGGTCCGCCCCATGTCCCCCACACGCAAGTATGTCGAACTCTGTTCAGGTCCACCCCATGTCCCCCACATGCAAGTATGTTGAACGCTGTTCAGGTCCGTCCCATGTCCCCCACGCGCAAGTATGTTGAACTCTGTTCATGTCCGCCCCATGTCCCCAACTCGCAAGTATGTTGAACGCTGTTCAGGTCCGCCCCATGTCCCCCACACGCAAGTATGTTGAACTCTGTTCAGGTTCAGGTCCGTCCCATGTCCCCCACACGCAAGTATGTTGAACACTGTTCATGTCCGCCCCATGTCCCCCACTCGCAAGTATGTTGAACGCTGTTCATGTCCGCCCCATGTGCCCCACACGCAAGTATGTTGCACTTCAGTGATTTCACTTAATTCAAATTTCACTTTTCTTATTTATTTTTTGTGACCCCTAGGGTCCAAAAAGCCACGGTTTCGTTTCTGGCTAGAGGGCCCATCCTTCATCCAATCAGGATAGAGAGGGGCCTTCCTTGGAATTGAAGCTCAGATTGTGGTGATCATACAGAACATCCATGTTTTAGGAGTTCAATAAAAACAATCTCCGCAACCCTTTACTATATCAGCGCTTCTGATGAAAGCGAAAGTATCCAGCGGCGGCCCCGGAAATGAAAGATGTTTACTTCCGGTATGTCAAATCAGCTCTTGAATTAAGACCTTGCGGCTGAAAAGTGTTGCAGACACGCGAGTAAACTTGACCTTAAAATGTGGAAAGTGATTCTCGTTGACGTAATTGACGTAATGAAAAAAATATTATTATTATATTATTAAATGATTTTTTTATTTTACACCATTTTATTTTGGCATTAAAAAATGTCATCTAGAGCTGGCAGAAGGCACTAAAAAGCTGCTATTAGGGGTCCAAGTGTAATGGGATTATGCCTCAAATGAACGTTCCTCTATTGCAGCATCGCTCGAGCACGCGCAGCCATGCTGAGCTCCATGTCATCAGAGGGAAGAATGTCCTTCTCATATGTCAAACAGAAGAGCGAAGACAGCCCCAAGGTTAGCACATATGCGCACACGCACACACACAGTCACACACACACACACACACGCACACACACACACACACACACACACACAGTCACACACACACACACACACACACACACACACGTTTGCATTACTATACCTGTGAGGACATTGGCGTGTTATGTTATGATGAACAACGAGAGCGACGTCGCCACGTGGCAGCCATCTTGCTTCAGGTAGCTCATAACATTGTGTCTATGGGGCATGCACTTTTTAAATAACAATAACTTGCTCAATTTTCAACCAATTTTTGGTTTGTTATAAACGTCAGAGGCATATACTTATATGCTTTTATATGACGTTCATATAAAATATAATATTAAACAGATAATCACCCTGAATCATAGCCACGTTGATAGCGTTTGTAATAAACCAACCCGTTTGTAAATCCGTCAAAATTTGAGCGAGTAATGAGTGTTTTTGTTTGAGCTGATCACCAGCTACCACAGAACGTAGGACTGTAGCAAGATGGCCGCCGGTGCACTCCACCTTGTGCCATCTAGCCTTTATATGTCTATGATGACGAATGCCATTCTTGCAAATTCTCTTTGACATTTTTTTTTGCCCATTTTAAATGGGAACCCCTTTCAGTGTTTTTAGCATTATGTTAGCTATTGAAAAATAGCAGATCTACAAGCTCATAGCGTGGCACCGATTGCCGCGCTATGAGCTTGTAGGTCTGCTATTTTTTTTTAATCGTGAAAATGTGGCGCAAACCTTTGAATATCTATTATTTCAGAGCGAACATTTTTTTAACTCAAACCTTTGCTTCTGGGGGGTGCCTGGAAAAACATATTTTCAGATGGGGGTCGGCGGCCAATTCCATATATTTTTGGGGGTCCTTGACATGAAAATGTTTGAGAACGACTGACATAGAAACATGGGTTTTTCAGAAAACGATTTGTAGAATCGTCCTCAGGTTTAAATGGGTTAACTGAAAGCCTAGAGAGCCATGACAGCAGATCTACAAGCTCACTGCTTTTTGAACATTTCCCACAGACCACAGGATCGAGTCCTACCACCTACCACCTGCAGAGGGCACTGCCGGGCGGTATCGTCCTCATGGAGTTGGCCTTTCAGGTAAGAAGAAGACCCTATTGAATCATCACCATCATCACATTCCGGCCAATCACTTTTGGCGTTCTGCAATTTTTTGGCCGCACTTTTTTTAACCTCAATTCCGTGGCTCAGCCAATCAAATCATCGCTAGGGGGTTATCAGCCAATCAAATCATCGCTATGGTGGTACACACGCACACGCATGCCTCGATTTAATTTAATTTATAACTAATGTGTACATTGATTAAGTTTATTAACTGTTGCAGCCCAGTCAGCATGGACATGGTCACTTAAAAGTGTGTGTGTGTGTGTGTGTGTGTGTGTGTGTGTGTGTGTGTGTGTGTGTGTGTGTGTGTGTGTGTGTGTGTGTGTGTGTGTGTGTGTGTGTGTGTCTTACATTAGGGCTGTTATTTCTGTGTGAAGCAGTATGCTTTGGAGTGTTCCCGCATCCCCATGGGCCAGACTGTCAACTCACAGGTACGCACTGTTTTTCACACACAAAACACAATAGCACTCTCCACACAACCACTTAATCCGTTTAGAGCTGAGGTCTATTCTAATGTCTTCGCCTAATTCAGTAGTTCTCAAACTTCCAAGAACCACCACATTAAATTGATTCAACAGAAAGTGACACGCCAAAACATGAAACATCTCAAGCCTGGGGAAAAGAGGCTGCCTGCCGCCGTGACAAACTATATTCCTCACCAAACCTTTTAGTTATACTTGGGGTCTAATTCGTATACTTTTTGCCGCCATGACTGTCTCTGTATAAAAAAATAATCACATATATAAAGTCACAAGGCCAACTTTGACGTGGCAGTATTGCTTTGTTTTGTTTTTTGTTTTTAATATATGGTTTTCTTAATGTCCTGGATTATATATATATTTTTTCATTTCCTGATAAATGAACATTTTGGAGTTAGGTGGATTCTTCCCGACAGCAGAGATATAATATATATTAAAGAGTATTTGAATTGTTTAAATATTCCATGAATTCCATATATTTCATGAAAGCAAAGCTTAAGGCCTCAGTCTGTACTATTTTTGGGAGGACTCCTTAATTGACCTATAGCTAAGCCCCTCCCCAAACTGCTATGGTCCAATCACAGCTAAGCATAACGTGGGTTAGACCAGAGTGTAGAGTAGGAGAGTAGCGACACGCTTTGATCTCGCCGCAAAGGCCTATGGTTCTATGGGCTATAGTTCCAAACATTGGAACTATCCCATTGAGATAGAATGAGCACTTCTGCATTTCATTGTTACAATGGGAGTCAACACTAGTGTCGCCACTCTCTTACTATATTACTCTGGGTTAAACAAGCCTCTCCATAGTATATAGTTTTCCTATATGATAAAACATTGTTTTAAAAAAGAAATGTCACGCACATATTTTTCCAGTGCATATGGCATGCCTTGTTGACGGATTTGGAAGAGATTTTGATGGTCTGGTTCCAAAAATGAACCAGTATAATATGTAAAAGCCATGATATTTACTTTGGAATGAATGAGCCCGGCTTGAAAGTGTCCAAGTGGGAGTGTCTAAGTGGGAGAGGGCGGGGCTTTGCTAAAGGTGAATTCACACGGTTTCACAAATCCCTGCTTGGGACATGGCCTGATAAACATTTTCAGTCCTGTGGAAATTTATTTTTGAGTCCATGCAGATGCTGTTATTGCAGCAAAAGTTGTTGCCACGCTTCGAGCTAAACACTCAAGACAAGAAAGGTTTCCATTTTATTGTCATGTCTGTATGGATGGCAAAGTATGATGAAAGAATGCATGGTGTAAAATGAACTAAAAAAAAGATGACTTGATTCTCCCTCTTATTAACACATCATTGAACAATTTGAAATGATCAAGGTGGGTCCAGAGACTCGGGGTTGTCTGTCTGTCTGCATGCCAAGTCCCATCACCATCATGTCCTCATCTCTCCACTAGGGGCCACTGTTCACCAAACCCCGGTGCAAGCCATTCCCAGAAGGCACCGCGGTGCCTGACTCTGCGGTATGTCCCGATTCGGTCCTACAGGAAGGGGAGGGGCTCACTTAAATTGGCTCCGCCCTCTTCCCCTTCCTCAACTTGCTGCCGCCGGCGTTGCTTCAATCGTCTCTCTTTCTTTTTCTCTCCTCAATCCCCTGTTCCTTCAAGCTGCTGTTCTCTCGTAGAGTCCCGGCCATTAGTGTCACTCTGGCTGAAACATTGCCATTATTTAGAACCATTTAGACCCGAGGACGATTCTACAAATGTCTTCTAAATCATGAGAGTTTTCTGAAAAAAAACTATGTTTCTATGTCAGTGGTTTTCAAACTATTTCATGTCAAGGACACGAAAAATTATATGTAATTTGCCGCCGACCCCCATCTGAAAATATGTTGTTCCAGGGTCCTCCCAGAAGCAAAGATTTGAGTTAAAAACGTTCTCTGTGAAAGAATATACAGCATAATCAAAGATTTGCGCCACATTTTCATGATTTTTCAAAAATAGCAGAACTATGAGCTCATAGCGCGGCACTATGAGCTTGTAGATCTATAAAGTATAACATCATGCTTAAAACACCAAAACAGGTTCCCCCCAGAATGGGTTAAGCAAAACGTTTCAAAGCTCACAACATTATGAGCTTTTAGATTTTTTGTGGTTCTATTTGACCGGAAATGCTTATAATTTGTAATCATATTTAGCCTGTTGATTTTTAATACTTTATTCTTATTTTTTATTAGTTACACGTTAAACCTTTTTTTGTATTCAAATTTTGCTCATTAATGAAATAGTTTTTCGAATTGATTTCAGGATTTTGCGCCGTTTCTTTTTTCTTTTTTAGTTCAAAACATCGCTACCGATTACATGGCTCAGTGGTTCTCAAAGTGGGCTCCGGTGGGGACCCTTAGAGTTATTTGTAGGGGATCCAAATGGACCCTTACAGGTCTGCAACTCTGAGAGTGTACAAATGGAACCAAATGGGTCGTTACAGGTCTGTAACTCTGAGAGTGTACACATGGAACCAAATGAACCCTTACAGGTCTGTGACTCTGAGAGTGTAACACATGGAACCAAGATAATGGATCCATTTGGTTCAATGTGTTTACACTCTCAATAGTCATGGGTGGGGGGGGGGGGGGGTCCTTGAAATAATAAATAAAGTTTGACAACCACTGACATATGTCGTGCAAAGCTGTATAATGGGCGGCGCTCTACTGTCTGGCTTTCTGACATGGGATTGGGACCTTTCTCCCTCTGTTTAACGGCGTCCTCACTTTGAGCAGCCTTTGGGAGCTATGGTTACTGACCTATACAGCTTGACATTCTTTTACGTAACCCCAATCTCCAGCAACTAAATGGGATCAGCTGTCATATAGTATATCAACCTCTAAAAAGGCTAAAAAATTGAAATACTTATCCACTCTTATCCACTTTTATCCCGTGAACAACCGAAAAGCCCTGACGCGTTGGGAGCTTGTAGGTTTGGCCATTTGTGCTGGACGTTTACCCCGACAGAATGCCCGCCACTGCTAAGCCCTATGGCAGTGGTTCCCAAACTTTGTCATGTCAAGGACCCCCACATTGACGCCAATTAGCCCGCGGACCCCTGCCAGGGCATAAGAGAAGATTTTTACATCTCTAGCAATGATTCTCTACCCGTTTAATTTCAAGGACTCCCAAAGTTTGACATGCATTAGTCTACGGACACCCATTTAATGGCATTGCTATCTCTGAGACCCCAAGTTATGTCGTAAAATCAATGTTAATTTAACTCTGAGAGTGTACAAATGGAACCAAACGGACCCGTTTGGTTCAATCTGTACACTCAGAGTTACAGACACGTAAGGGTCCTTTTGGTTCCTAATCATTTACCTGGGGGCCTCCTGGAACTCCCTCAAGGACCCCTAGGGGTCCCCGGACCCTATGGAGCCATTGCTTTTCTGAGCTGATTCGAACCAAATGGACCCTACTATGGGTCTATTTGGTTCCATTTGTACACTCTCAGGATTTAAAGTAACGTTGATTTTACAATATAAATTGGGGGTCCCAGAGATAGAAATGCCATTAAATGGGGGGTCCTTGAAATTAAACGGGTTGAGAATCACTGCTAGAGCCGTACAAATCTTCTCTTATGGGGGTCCCTGGCATATATTTTCAAATGGGGGTCCGTGGGCTAATTACTGTCAATTTGGGGGTCCTTGACATGAAAAAGTTTGGGAACCACTATCCTACAGTGTTGGGTTATTGTTCCACTGGCCCTGTGTGTATAGCGTTAGTCCAACGTCCCAATAATCCGACATCACTAACCCTAAACCCAAACCCTAACCGCACGGGGAAGCCACGGGGGAGTCTATAGCTCTGGTCCATAGCACTACTGTATATATGCCATTGCATTAGAGTTATGGGACTCTCAATGAAATGCACCACAGCCTCTCAACTTCTGCTAAAATTAAAATAATGTTTTCGCTACTCACCAATACAAAGACGGTTTTGGTCATTAGAAAGACTATACTTTCCACAGTGGACGCACTCTTAGCCCCACTTTTACCCAGAAAAGGATTAATTTTTTTGGCCAAATTGTGCATTTTATCCACTGTGGAAAGTAGTCTTTCTTCAACAAAACCGTCTTTGTATTGGTGAGTAGTGGAATATTTTTATTTCAGCAGAAGTCGAGAGTCTGGTCTGCATTTCATGCGAGGGCAATTAATTGAGAGACCCATATCCTAGTGCAGTGGTTCCCAAAGTGGGGTCCGGGGACCCCCAGGGGTACTTGAGGGAGTTCCAGGGGGTACCCAGCTAAATGATAGTTAGGAAACAAATGGACCTTTATGGGTCTGTAACTCAGATAATGTTCCATTTGTACACTCTCAGAGTTAAAATTAACATTGATTTTACAATAGAGATAGAAATGCCATTAAATAGTTTGACATACTAATGTATGTCAAACTGGGGGTTCTTGAAATTAAACTGGTTGAGAATCACTTCGAGAGCGGTAAAACTCTTCTCTGATGGGGGTACCTGGCATATGTTTTCAAATGGGGGTCTATGGGCTAATAAGTCTCAATTTGGGGGTCTTTGACATGAAAAGGTTTGGGAACCACTGGCCGAGAACCATCAGCTTGAGGCTATGGACCAGAGCTATAGGGTGACTCTTAACCCGGCCACGTATGTTGGACCAACGGGACGTCGGACTAATGCATGACCCCTCCGCTGCTACCAGGAGCTTGTCAGTCGTTGGTTGAGCGTGTTCTTTCCTTTAACACTCGGGACTCTGATTTATACTCGGCCGCACGCCGGGCCAGTGTCACGTGCCGAAAACAGACGCTGCGTCTGCGATTTTCGAACGCACTAACACAAAGTATAAATCAAGCCTTTTTTTTAGATCCTGCTGAGATTAACAGTCGACAATCGATGAGAAAATAACCAAGAACATGTTTAATTTTACAATCAAATATGCATTACTCTGAATTTGATTGCGGATCTTTAATTACCCCGAGGTCCGTTTAATTTGTGACATCATTTCTATGAGAGCGACACACAACCTTTCAGAATGTCAGAGTTGAGTCAGATTCATTATTTGTCTCGTGATGGCATCACATGCCGACACGTTGTGCGCTTGTAGGCCGACTGTTGTCCACACACGACAGCAACGTGCTTAAAATAGGCTTCAACATCGGGAAAGTTTGACACGGACAGCGTACAATTTCCGCTGTTTTAGCTTTGGTGTTGACTGGCTTTTCTAGTACCACTTCCGGTGGTACTAGGAATGAGGTTGCTCTAGGAATGAGGTTGCTCCACGACGTGGTCTGCCATCCCGTTGGTCCGACCACATGGCCAGTTGGGATCCGATGCGCATTAGTTCGACATGCGGGAACAACGGTCGGACTAGCACTCGGACATGCACTGCTCTCGTGCTTGCGGTTATGGTTAGGTTAGTGGTTAGGTTAGGGTTAGAGGTAGGTTGTCGGTCTAATGACTGTGACTGTGACCAATAATAGTGTCGGAACTAAAGCCTGTACCCAGCCGGTTAACACTCACCCTGTGGTTTATGTGTGCCGTTAGTGTTAGTAATGCTTGTTTTTTTAATTATTAATATTTTTATGATAAAAAACATGAAAATCATGAAAAACGACACTACAGCACGTCGTCCTCATGCTTTTCGACAACTGTAAACGATGAAAACTATATAATATAATAAACGACTATAATAGTATAGTATGACGTTTGTCATGGTTTCGACTATATAAAGAAAAACATGAAAAACGACATTGCAGTATGTTGTTTCTCATGGCCCTCTACGGGGGGGAAAAATCATAAACAACACATGGTCGGACTAATGAGCAGTCATGTTAGCTTCCTTCGCTAACAGCCGTGGGACATGTTGTTAGCCTGTGGAGTATAAATACATGTTTATTTTCTCTGGAGAACTCCATCCTCTCAGGGTGCTAACATTAACAAAGCCTGAGCCACCATCACTCAGGATTCTGTGCCTCCTAGTAACAGTTTAGCATATTTATTGTTATCTTTTCTTTATTTCTTTTGCTTAAAGGACCACATCATATAATTTGTCCTCATGGTTCATGATACATTTGTTTACAACGTCGATGGGGAATCCAAGCTAATATAAACTGCAGGCTTTCTATTCCTGAGGAGTTGCAACGCGAAAATGGTATCCATTTTTCTCACAATAATACAAATATAAATAATTATATTTAAAAAATAAAATCTGCTTAAAGGCGCAGTGAAACGGAAATGGTGAACAACATGAAAATGGTTTTTCCACATGAAACACCGGTCTGAAGTTTCTGAACCAATCAGAGTGTCGCATCCCTTCAGGCGATGGGACGGTAGCTAGGGACGGTGGCTAATGCTATGCGCAACAGCGTGGTGTTGTTTGTTTATAAATCAGACGGTCGCCCAGCACAACCAGTTTACTGTTATGTGGCTTATTTCTACCCTATAATGTTTTCAGAAACATATTTTAGCGTGATGATTAAGTTGAAACCGAGTAATACACGGTCTGAATGTTATCTTGAATCAGAAGCAGCTGTGTTGCATGGATGCGCAGACATATCGATGTGTATCTCTACACGTCATCACGCAGCACGTTTTCGTTTTAATAAATAAATAATACAATAGTTTTATGGACCTTTGATATAAAAACACACAGAAATGAGAATTTTCCCATTTTTTTGGCATCCATTGTTAGGTATGCCCATATGATGACCACGGATATGGTCTAAAAGTGTGAAAAACTTATTTTTCATTTCACTGCGCCTTTAACGACGTTTCTGAACTCCCCACAGCCCTCCTATGAGACACAGACTGAGTAGAAAAAGAATATGGTATTTTATCATGAACATTTAGGACCAATTATATGAAGATAGGTTGAAAAGTGGTGGTTCAGATCAATTCCCTGGACAAACAGGACACTGCTTAAAGTGTTGTGATGTTGAACTGATGTTTGGTGAACTTACATACCAAATAGTATCAATTCTACTGTTTTATCATGGGTCTTTCCTCCAATGAAAATCTTTCAGTCTGCCTCTGCATCAGGCTCTTAAGTGATTACATATGTTCATAATCGTTTGATTTCTTCTCCTCTCATTATTTGTAACAGGTGCAGCTTTCAAAAACCACGAAACCTTATTTCCACCGCATGCATTTCTTTCTTTTGCGTCATGCAAGCTTTGTTGTCAGAATATGATGCAATGCAAAGTGTTTTCAGAGGTGTCACAATGATGAAGTTTCTCATGTGAAATATTTGCTTTCTTTACGAGACCAATCCCATATATAGACTTAATCTCTTCATTTCTAACAACCAAAGTGGGGGTAATTGCACCACTCAGTTCACACAGGTGTGATTTTTTTCTTTCTTTTTTTTGGAATGCAAGCAAGAAATTGTGCTGACATTTGACCATAACATGAAAGGATTTCTTTAGATTATAGGCCAATGAATTCAACCCAATAGTAATGGATAAAGGATTGACAATATAGGCATTTAGCAGATGCTCCTACCCAGTCTTCGGTGTGTAAAATCTGAGTAAGTAAGTGAACACTACAGGACAGGGCAAATAACATTGCGTGCAAAGACAATGTCAGCATCACTTCAAACAAACTAGAATACCAGGCAGGTGTTCATTTTGACGGCAAACTTTGATTTACTTTTATTATAGTCATAGTCTTTTGAATAAAATGTCATGAAGTTTGTCATATTATAGTCATCTGAACTCTTTTAGTCTAGTCTTTTAAGTATAAGTTTTTAGTCAACTAAATCTGCAGCTGATTTTGACGACAAAAAGGTATGGCCGTAATGGCAGTTTTCACACTATGTTGAAAATAGCCGATCTACAAGCTCACAACACATCACAGCGCTAGAGACCTGCGGATTTAGCCGTGGTTGCCGCGGGTAACCGCGGTTGACGGATGGTGCGGTTGATATAAATAGGATGATGCGGTTGGATAGCGGGCGGACAATGAATTTGCTGTTGCGGGTGACAACAAACTCCATCCGCAGGTCTCTACACAGCGCACATGTTGTGAGCTTATAGATCTGCTATTTTATAACCTTAGGTGTAACACCTAAGGTTTGAATATAGTACAAGTAACTGACAATGGATCTCTGTGTGAATTAAAGTGTGAATTAATGTGTGTGTGTGTATATATATATATACTTTCTTGAGAGTTGCAGCTAAATTAACTGAGTTAATTAATTTCTGAAATTAATTAGATTAGATTGTTTAACGAAATGAATGCATGCTTAAGGCTCATTCATAGTCTGGATTTTCGGTGGTGAAGTGACCACCGGAGCTGAAATAACGTTGAGTGGTGGTGAGTAAAAACAGAGAGGCCGGAGCGGTGGCGGTGGTTTGCTCTTCACCGCGGCTCAGTGGACGTCATGTTGTAGTTCGGTGGTCACCTCACCACCACCGAGAATCCAGACTATGAATGACGCTTTAGATGACCCGCCCGATCCCGTCCACTCTGCACTAGTCACCGCTCTGGTATCTGATGGCTGATGGGGGGCGATAGACCGAGATACCTGGAGAGAGCGAGGGCTAGAGAGACACTTAACATATTTTGGACGTAGTTTGAATGTTGATTAATCATGATTTATTTATTTTTTAAAGCTGTGATTATTAATATGATTACTTTTTTTATCATTTGACAGCCCTAATGAGCCCTAGAGAGAGAGAGTTGCAGTCCCGCCCCCTTTCAGAAAGACAGGGGCACCGGAAGAGTTTCCCAAGCATTTTTCCCATAGAAGTTGTTTATTATTACGTATTACGTATTTATTTATTTATTTATTTAAGACCTTTAAGCCAAACTCTGCTTATGACAAATCATGACGATAAACAAAAATTAATTGGCCGAACAAATAATTAGAAAGAAGAAAAAATAGGCAGGGTACAACAAAGTGCTTATTTTTTATTATTTGTGCGGCCCAAAAAATTGTGTTTTATTGTCATGATTTGTCAGCAGCCGAGTTGGCTTTGTTGGCTGAAAGGTCTCTAAATAAATACTTTATGAAACGTCCATGGAAAAAAGAATGGGAAATTAATGAATGGGAAATTCTCTTCCCGTGCCCTCGTTGATCTGAAAGGGGTGGGACTGCGACTCTCTCTTTCTCTCTCTCTTTCTCTCTATCTATCTGTCTATCTATCTATCTATCTATCTATCTATCTATCTATCTATCTATCTATCTATCTATCTATATATCTATATATCTATCTATCTATATATATATATATATATATATATATATATATATATATATATATAGTTATAGTCATAGTCATAATGTTTTACAGGCTATGCTCTCTCTCTCCCCTATAGCTATCCATGCTCTTCACGGAGGAGTGCGACAAGGTGCGCGACCTGATGCACGTGCACTCTTTCAGCTACGACTTCCACCTGCGCGTGGTGCACCAGTACCTGGTGGGCTGTCACATGACGCTGAGGCAGGGTTACCAGCTCACCAGCTTCCTGGAGGACTTCATCGCCCACCACCCCGACATCCCCAAGTTCGGACGCAACCACGTCTACCAAGGTCCAGTTATGGGACATGTTTAACCGATTGACCCCCCCTCCCCCCCACTGTAGTGCGTGCATGTGCACATCTTGTTACCGGGGCGGGTTTTTTTTTCCAAATCACGGAATGCACCTTTAAGGTTGGTCCTGTGCTACATGTGATTGGTTCTAATTGATTGGTTCTAAGGGCTGAAGTGGTTAATGTTTCATGTTTTGAAATAATAAACCAAATGTAAAGTAACTAATATCTAAAGTTTCCATATAATCGTAGTGGAGTAAAAACATTTGTCTAGTTTTTATTTGTTGACGAAATTGTCACCATATTATATAGTCTCAGTTTTAGTCGCCATAGCTTAGTTTTCATTTCGTCAGTGAAAAAAGGCAGTCGACGAACATTTTTCGTCATATTTTTAGTCGACGAAATCAACTAGATCAAAAAAATGAACACTGTATGAACGGGGGCGTTGACGACCGTCTCTTTCACAGGGAGCTTCTCCGTGTCGACGGGGATGATCACGGCCCACCAACTGTACAACTACATCACGGACCACGCCGGCACGTACAACATGAAGCCCATCCGCATGTCCAAGGCCGCCGGCACACCCGCCGACGCCAAGAAGGGAGCGCCCCAGAGCGCCGACCTGCACGAGTACGCCCTGGTGGCCTTGTGGAACAGGTAAGAGACCCCACACACACACAAACACACTCTTACTCTTCACAAACATGTCTTTGTGTTGGTCTCTAGCTAGTGTTGTTTTTGGCAGCAAATTCCTATTTTAGTTTAGTCATAGTTTTTGGAATAAAACTTAAGTTTTAGTCACATTTTAGTCTTAGTGTTAGTCTAGTTTTAGTCGACTGAATATCATAAGATTTTAGTCGACTAAATCTACAGTTGATTTAGTCGAACAAAATGTATTTTGGTGGGCCTTGGTGCCGTCGTAATGACTGTTTTTTCACTTGCTGAAAATAGATGATCGACAAGCTCACAACACGTCGCGCTGCGACCTTGTCGATCGTCTATTTTCAGCATGCAACCAATTCTAAAATGACTTATACTGGATCTCTTGTCCACTAGTTAACCTTCCTAACATTTTAGTCTAGTTTTTATTTGTTGACGAAATTGTGAGTATATTTAGTCTTAGTTTTAGTCACCATATACTAGTTTTCATTTAGTTACCATTTAGTTTTCGTCAGTGGAAAAGGGTAGTCGACGAACATTTTTCGTCTTATTTTTAATCGACGAAATCAACACTGCTAGCTAAAAGGTTTGGGAACTACTGGTCTAGATCAGTGGTTCCCAAACGTTTTCATGTCAAGGACCCCCAAATTGACACTAATTAGCCCTGCGGACCCCCCTTTGAAACTATATGCCAGGGACCCCCCATGAGAGAGGATTGTTACGGCTCTAGCAGTGATTCTCAACCCGTTTAATTTCAACGACTCCCAGTTTGACATGCATTAGTCTACATGCAGACCACCATTTAATGGCATTTTCCATCTCTGAGACCCTCAATTTATATTGTAAAATCAATGTTAATTTAACTCTACAAATGGAACCAAATGGACCCTAACGGGTCCATTTGTACACTCTCTGAGTTACAGACACATTAGGGTCGATTTGGTTCCTAATTATCATTTAGCTAGGGACCCCCTGCAACTCTTTCAATGACCCCTAGGGGTCCCCGGACCCCACTTTGGGAACCACTGTTCTAGATCACTTAGATCATAGGGGTTGAGTCACTTGAAACCTTGTCCCATATCATTATTAAGTATATATTTTTTTATCATAAAAAAATCACGTATGAAGTGAAGGGGCTCTCATCATTATACATCATCGTACATCATCTCATGACAACTGAATTCATGTGATTGGTTAGCCGATTAGCTCGTCTCCATATGACGTACATTTCCCCTTCATTGTCAATGGCATTTAATTTTTGTGTTGCCACAAATTTACGTCATATTTGGCAGACATTTGACCTAATTTCTCCGTTCATTGTCAATGGCAAATATGAGACGCTTGTGGACAAAAGCTGTATATCAAAAATACAAATAAAATAAAAAATTGTGAAAATGATCTACCTACAAATTCAGAATTGCTCGCAGCGCAAGGCTCTAGGAGCTTGTAGATACAGTATGGTATGTTCACATCTGTGTGTATGATTTACAAAAAAATAAACATAAAAGGTTTTACATTTATGTGTTGACTCTGGCTCCTAGAATGACCTGGAAGATGCATACATGTTTCAGAATCCTTTGTCTTTCGTCTCCGTTAGCTCTGGCTCCTACAAGGACCTGGAAGATGCACAAATGTTTCTGAATCCTTTTGTGTCTCGTCTTGGTTAGCTCTGGCTCCTACAAGGACCTGGAAGATACATAAATGTTTTGTCTCGTCTTGGTTAGCTCTGGTTCCTACAAGGACCTGGAAGGACTGCGTCACCACGACGACTTTGACGTGTCCCTCCTGGTCTGTCACAACGCTGCTCCATTTGAGGAGCAGTCTGAAGGAGAGCGTCATCTGCTCAGGTAACTGCATGCAGGTAGCCCTCAACGGCCTCTTACAGACATGAAGGAGAGCGCCATATGGTCAGGTAACTGCATGCATATGGCCCTCAACGGCTTCTTACAGACATGAAGGAGAGCGCCAGTGTGGTAACTGCCTTTGTGACAGAATTACCAGTCTGGTAACTGCCTTTGTGACAGGAATACCAGAGCCTTAGATATAGACAGAGTTACGCAAACTGCGTAATAGTATATAGTATACAACTGTAATAGTATACAACATTAAACATTAAAGATACTTTAGTTGTTACTGTACAATACTTTAAAACAGTTGAACAGTTGCCGTGCTCATTGAAAACAATGTATTTCCAACTCCAGCTTGTCTCAGTTCAGGTTGCATGAACAGCGCTCGAGCGCTCGGTTATCGTCCCCTCAATATCGTAACTCTTCTATTAGATGGCTCTGAGAAATACCATCTGATTAATGCATTTCTGATATACAATAATATATTGTGATAAATGTCTTTCTGACTACATTACCAGTCTGACAACTGCCTTTCCGACAGACATGAGCTCAGGTAACTGCATGCATAGACAGAATGCCTTTCTGACTGAATTACCAGTCTGGTAAATGCCTTTCTGACAGAAATGCCATCTGATTAATGCATTTCTGATAGACATACAGTGTGATAAATGTCTTTCTGACTGAAATAGCAGTCTGATAACCGCCTTTCTGACATAATTACCGTCTGATAAGCACGCATACAGTGTGTGAATAGCGATGTATGTCGGACATTACTCCAACACTAACCCTAACCTCACAGGGAAGCCATAAGCGGAAGACTCTAAAACTTTACTTAATTGGCCCTTTTTTCCTCCACTGGATTTGAGTAACCCTGTCCTTCATACAGATTGGACAAAATGACTCTTTTCACTGGTAAAACGTGTGCTCGTTCCTGCAATGTGTTCAGGTTGCGCTACTACGTGATCATGACCAGCCAGCGGGAGCTGTTCCCTCGGCTGACGGCGGACATGCGGCGCTTCAAGAAGCTCCCTCAGATCCACCGCGAGCCCGGCGGCGAGGCGGGCTCCGGGGGTAGGGGTGGGGTCCCTCCGGAGCGGGTGGCGGAGGAGGAGGAGCCAGGCGGGGCAGGGGCTGGGGGTCACCACGACCCCGAGCTGGAACTGTGGGAGGAGCCGCCGTCGAGCCCCGCCATGGCGACCTCGCCCGTCCCCAGCGACGGAAACGAGTTCTACCCCCTGGTGGGTCGTAGCAGCGCCGAAGGCCACGGAGGCCTGCTGTACCCCTCCCCTCTGTTCCCCCTGCTCAACAACGAGGTGAGTTCCACCAGCAGCTCTTAAGTGCATTTAACCCAGTGGGTGACTCAAAATAAATCAATAAGCCACTAGAGGTGTGAGGTTACCGTGTGTTTTATGATGGCTGAAAGGCGTGGTGAGGCACGCGTCTCCAACCCTCTCAGAGGGTTTGTAAGGAAATCAAGCGCTTCCTTTCTCTTACCCTAAATCGTAAAAAGTAAATCAACGTATATGTGACCAAATTTGACTGCCATTGGGTTTTTGGGGGATTTTTTTGTTTTTTCATGTCACATGAAAGCAGGGAATCATAGCATCAAATTGACATATTGGTTGTTCAGTTTGACCCACCCGTTTTGGATATATGGCTTATAGAGTAATGTCTGGCAGAGAAACAGCGAGTTGAGAAAACATGCTTGAAAGGTTCACTTTCTGTGGTCTCTAACATTACACCTAGCTACATGTTTAAGCATTTATTTAACATTACACCTAGCTACATGTTTAAGCATTTATTTCATATTTACATGTCGATTTTGCTATTAACTTTTTTGGGGGGGGGGGGGGGCGGGGGGAGTTTTTCTCTGGTGAAAAGCTGGAATGGCAGGCTGAATGGCAGGCTCTCAGTCAAATCTGGTCACATATATCGGTATCAGTATTGGCTATCGGCTAAATTGTTATTTTGAACATCGGCATCCCTAATAATTGTTATTATTATATTGTTATATTTTGTCCTCTCTTCTCCTTGGGGGGCAGGTGGCGTCGGCCCAGAGGCAGATCCAGGGCAGTGTGGAGCAGGCCATGGGCCACTGCCGCAGGGACAACCTGTGGAGGAGGCTGTTCCACGGGGAGCACCTGGCCATGGAGAAGCTGAAGCTCAGCAAGCTGTCCTTCAGCGAGCTGGAGGAGCTGCTGGAGGCCGTGCAGAGCCGCTCCATAGGGGAGATAGACCCCCAGCTGGTACGTTGGAGCACCATGATGTGTACCCAGGCTTTAGTTTAGACATCAGGGACGTGCACACATAGACAAGGAGGCTTGAACCCCTGCCCCTTTTACCCGTCTTTAAAACAACTCCCCTCTCCAGACCACGAATGCAGAATTTACTATGGTGAAAGAAATGCAAATGCCCTCCTCTCCTTTCATACCATACCTTCATACCTTCCATACCCAAATTCAGGATAATTGCTTTATTCCAAAAGTCTCCTGAACTTGGAACGCAGCATTTTGTGTTGAACAAATTTGTTTCGAAATCCATGTCGTACACCGCATCTCCACTAGCTAAAGAGTACTGGGTTGCACCCCGAAAATAGCTGATCTACAAGCTCTCAACACGTCGCAGTGCGACGCATTGTGAGCTTGTAGATCTGCTATTTTGGCTGAAGTCGTTAGTGCATGTTTTGTAATAATAATCAAAATCTAAAAAAGTAACGTATCTCAGCACAAATGGTTCGGAACTTAACTCTGGTCCATTATTATTAAAAATAATAATCCCCTTAATAATATAGATTGGCATTGTGATTTATATTGTTTTTATTATTTATCACCTTTACAACGAGATATAGCTTGTAAGGACCAGGCTTTCATGGAATGAGCAACAATTGTGTGTGGATTGTACCCCCCAATACATTTTGCCAAAATGGCAAAATGGTTCGTATTCAACCCTTGCTTTGAGTTGCTCAGTTGTCTGGATGATTGCACTCTCCCACAGATCTCCATGAATTCAAGGCTTCATGGGATGTGTTTAGAAAATTGTTTGAGTTCAACGAACTATATCCTTTAAACGTCAAAGTATGAAGTTACTTTCAATCTGTCCTAAATGGAGAGACTGATATCCTTGTGACATACTGTATCTTAGAGGGAACGATTTACATTTTAACCCCTGGCTTATATGATTGAATAAAGCAGAGCAACAAATTAAATTGTCGTATGTTTTGTGCTGCCGTAGGGAAACTATAGGGACTGGTGGTCATTTTCGTCGTAGTAGAACTAATAACAAAGTTGTCCTTTCCCCCTAGGACTGTTTCTTGACCATGAGTCCCAGCTGGTATCAGAGTCTGATCAAGGTTCTCCTGACGCGCTTCCCTCAGAGCTGCAGACACTTTGACGAGAACTCCATCCAGTATCTGGTTAGAAACATTGTGATGTATTCCCATGCTTTTTTGTTCTTGCTTAATGTAAATCACTCTGGATTAAGAGCGTCTGCTAAATGCCTAAAGTGTAATCATTAGGACATGGTCACTTTTTCGGAGAATAAGTAGTTAGAACAAAATGTCTTCTAAACCCTGACAGTTTTCTGAAACAGAAAAAAAAACGTTTGCTGTGAAAGAATATACAGTATATTCCAAGATTTGCACACATTTAAGCTTGTAGATTGTTAATTTTCAACAGCTATAAGATGACACAGATGTGTCCTCGGGTCTAAATGTGTTCACGCATTAAGACCCGAGGCCGATTCTACAACTGGTTTTCTGAAGAAGAAAAAAACCTATGTTTCTATCAAGGTCCCCCAAAATGATATGCATTTGGCCACCAACCCCCTTTTCAAAATATGTTGTTCCAGGGACCCCCAGAAGCAATGATTTCTGTCACCAATATTTTCTCAGAAAGATCTACAAGCTCGTAGCGTGGAACGAAGTCACAAACTTGATCAAGCTCAAGTTGAGCTTGTAGATCAGCTATTTGTGCAATATTTGAATTGAAATGCTGAATATTTTTCTTGATATTTTTTTTTGGAATCCTGTAAAGTAACATTTTTATTTAATTTCAAATGCATGACTGAAGTAAAATCAGACACAAGTAGCATGTGCTTACAGTAAATTCATCATATTTAGAAAATGTTTCAGATGTCAAAATTTTCTGAGATAGAATGGTGATGGATGATGATGATCATGGAAGGGGAACATTCTGAAAGCTTCATGGGCAAAGAAAACAACCGGTCAAAATGACCTCTCAGACATGCTAGTGTTAATTAATTGTAGTTATGCTTATATTACTTTATGAACTAAATACAAATACATTGGGCATAAATAAAGACAATGTTGTAATAGGCCTACTTGTCATTCAGCTACTAATATAGACTGAAGTAATTAAAGCGGGTCATGTATGCATGTTTGGAATTGTAACAGCTGAAATCAATAATATATCAGTATTCTGATATTTACCTGAGGGCCACATTAAGTGAAGGTGGCCTTCACTTGATGTGGCATGTGGCCCCTGGGTTGCACATGTATACAGAAAAGTGGAACTGAAGTATTGTTGTCTTTCAGGCGGTCCTGAACCAGAAGTTCACCGACTGCTTTGTCCTGGTCTTTCTGGACTCTCAAGCTGGAAAAACAGTGAGTGTACAGTATGCTTGTGTTCCTCAATGTGAAATAGGTTGATTTTGCATATATGTATTGTTGTTTTGCCCTTGGTATTTTAGTATTTTTCTTTCTTCATTTTTTGTGGGC
The DNA here is from genome assembly GCF_963924005.1 of Protomyctophum bolini. Taxonomy (NCBI): domain Eukaryota; kingdom Metazoa; phylum Chordata; class Actinopteri; order Myctophiformes; family Myctophidae; genus Protomyctophum; species Protomyctophum bolini. The sequence continues at coordinate 50,057,296 of NC_137869.1, read as the reverse complement.
CTACTGCACTTTGGTTCAACACTGTTGTTTTAAATGTGCTTTATAAATGAACTGGATTGGACTTAAAGGACCACTACACCACTTTTCAACCTATCATCATAATATAATTGGTCCTCACTGTTCATGATTGTTCATGATTTTCCTACTCAGTCTGTCTCATAGGAGGCGAGGGCTGTGGGCAGAAACCCGTCCACCAGTGACATCCTTAGACAGATTTTTTGTTTTTTTAAAACAATCATTTCTTTTTTTAACAAAATATTTAATCTAAAATATTTAGATGTGTATTATCGTGAGAACGATTGCTTCCATTATCGTATTGCAACTTTTCAGGAATAGAAAGCCTGCAGTTTCTATTAGCTTTGATTCCCCATCGATGATGTCACTGGTAGACGGGTTTCTGAACTTCCCACATAGCCCTCCCATGAGACGCAGAACGAGTAGAAAGAAATTGTGGTATTTCATCATGATCATTAGTGAGGGCCAATTATATTAAGATAGAAGTGGTGAAGTGGACCTTTAAGTGCAGTACTTGAGTTACACATACTTAGTAACTTTACACCACGGCCTGTAAGCTCCTCTCGTTATTTTAGGACAATCTTTCATTTTGGAAAAAAAAATTCTGCGTTTGTTTTACTGCCTTGTCTTCTTCTTTTTAGAGCCTCAAGGTTGTCTTTCGGGAGCCGCTGCCTTCACAGCCCCAGCCCAGCAACAGCCCTCCTCCCCAGCTGGTGTCCATGTACCACCACCTGGAGTCTGTCATCAACACGGCCTGCTACAACCTCTGGACTGGCCTGCTGTAGTCGTTTCAACGCAGTCTGAGATGCATTGGGCCCACGGACCCCATTTGATATAATTTATTTATTATTTTATCCCTTGGCCCTCGTCTAAACAGTCACATAGTCATTGTTCATCTAACTCGGAGCGTGTACAAATGGAACCAAATCCAGTTGCTTGGTTCCATCTGTACACGCTCAGACCCACACGGGTCCCTTTTTTCTGGAACCCTGTATACAATGGCTAGATTTGATGGAAAACGGTCAATGTCATTGGAAAAGAAACAGACTTGGATCTGGGGTGTGGGGGGGGGAAACACAATTCAGAGAAAGAACTCAAAATTACTGATTTGTTTATTTTTTTTTTTTTTTATTATTATTTTTTACACCGACTTGAAGAGTTGAAGGTCTTGTTTTAAGTGGTGTTGTGTTTGACGTGCAACGGGTACTCGACTGACACTCTTTAAGTTCTACCTCGTCGGGACCGAGTGGAGGAGGAGGGCAGGGTTGTCCCTGAAAATGCACCACAGCAGTGTTATTTATGCAACATCTATCTATGGCATTTACTGAGCCTAACCAAATGGTAAATGTATGTATGCTTTGACGACAGGTCGCACGTTCTGACTTTGGAGCACTTTATTGCTGTCTGACATTTGCCGACAGAGCCGCCATCACAACATATAAACAAGGAAGTGAAATACGGTCCTGTGCACTTTCACAGCTTGTGTCATCTTCCAAACCAGTAGTATGCAACATGTTATGAAAACATCTGCGAGGAAATAAATGTTTCCAGAGGTACGCGACACGTTTAGTTCACATTATTTTGTTTGGCGACATGACACATTCATGCAACAAAGTGTAAATCCGTCGTTTGTTTTGTGTTTCAAATCTGCTTCACAGAAATCAGTTTCCATGTGTTCTTTGTGCTGTTCAGACAACAAAAAAGAAAAGAAAACAAGCACAAATTTCATGCCAGTCTTGGATAGGACACACATCAGATTTGGGCTTAACATAACCTAAGAAGATTATTGTGTTTTCTGATGCATTTAACTGAACCACTTGAACCCATATCCCAGGGGAACATTATCCAATCATAGCAGATCTCCCAAGTGCAAGAAAGTGCCGCAACTGGAACGCATTGTGAGCTTGTAGATCTGATAATGTTTTGGTAAAGTTGTAAGTAACTCAGTGTCCCGTTCTCAGTCAAAGATGACAGGGGTTTAAGTGGTCAGTACCTCGAGGAAACGCTTCATTTTGAGTTGTGATTTAAAGCCAGTTGAGAAGCCACTGCCATGCTGTACTAATTTCTGTTCATATTTCTATTTACTTTGTTTGATTGCGATCTAATGCAGGTGTACCACCGTGTGTGTGTGTGTGTGTGTGTGTGTGTGTGTGTGTGTGTGTGTGTGTGTGTGTGTGTGTGTGTGTGTGTGTGTGTGTGTGTGTGTGTGTGTGTGTGTGTGTGTGTGTGTGTGTGTGTGTGTGTGTGTGTGTGTGTGTGTGTGTGTGTGTGTGTGTGTGTGTGTGTGTGTCGCCAATGAGTATACCAGTTGTACCAGTGTACCTGCAAGCCTGGAAGTGCCTTTCTTTTGTCGTTTGCTTTCTCATTCATATCGCATGTAAGACTGTGAACTGCACGTAGACCCCATGATAACATTATCTCTGTCAGGTGGGATACAATTAAAAGCAGCATTTAGTTCAAAACAAGAGCTTGTGAATAGCCTGGTGTATATCGCTGAGTCCCGTGATATAAACGTTATTTATTTTGTCACTTTTCGAAGTGACAAAGCAAATCGCGGCACGCAGCGAATCAGGCTGGACACCAAGGCTAGAGCTTGTTTTGACTACATGAACTCAATTGGATCCATTGGGCCATGTTTTTCTTTTTTTTTTTTTTCATAGTACTGGTTTTGGACATAAAAAGGTTTCTATAGTGCTTTAACAATATGCTGTCGCCAGTTCTATAGAGGGTATGCGCAATTGCGCATGTACCCTCTAGGAGCTTGTACTTGTCTTGGACAGACACACAGTGGCCACAAAACAGTCTGAGGAGATTAAAAAAAAACAGCCTTAAACATCACTTGTATTTACTGTACACGTGCGCGGTGTCTCACACCGGCTGAATATGGAAAAATCTGTTTTCCGTTTGAGACACCGACATGAGGTGTTACAACTGATTTCATTGTTAAGGAAACCAACATTTCCCATTCTGTGTTTATATTTTGATGAAGTATTTAAGAAATCCTGTGGTTGGGTTTCTGTTGTTTGAATGTCAATGACACTGGATAATATTCTGTAAAACAATAGTAATTGTACTACTACTAAACTGTAATCAAAGTTAAACTGCTGTATACGTTGTTTATATATGGACAGATTTGTATGAATGATGCGAAATGCTTAATGCTAAATAAACCAATGGATGTTAAACGAAATGTGTATTACATGGAAAAGGAGTGTGTGCGTTTTTGTGCGTATTGTGAGGACAGAGCAATTTGTTGGCAAGCTACAGTTTTCTTGCTACAGCTTGTTATCTGCCTGGTCTACTGAGCTAGGGAATGGGGTTCACACTTGCATATACATGGCATACACTGTCGGGCAGAAACCTCTTATCTCTGTAAATGAATGCCTTACTTCGGCCAAATTGATTTGAAAGTGAAATATCCCTTATTATACAAAAGGTTGTTTCGAGGAAGCTGATGAGAATGCAAAGAGACAGTGTAGTGTCTCAGTAAACTATAGACGAATCCAGGAGCGGGTCTCATGGTCGCAGCTTACGTATTTCCTGTAGGCGGACTCGACATAGCTGCATGCAGGGTTTAAACCCTCACCAGGCGCACCTCTTCTACTATAGTGAACGGCAGAGTAACTGATGTTAGTCTGCCTCAAACGTTACTCTTTTACCTGCTTTTTACTAAACACTAACATTACAAAGATGCCCAGAACATCGGGATGAACCTGTGTAGTTTATGGCTGCTCCAACAGTAGTGGCAACATTCAAAAAAAAAAAAAAACGGAATGTCAAAATATCCACCGCGGTGGCTGAGACCAGAGCCATTGAGTAATGGTTGAGACGAAGCAGTGAAAGGTCCTGAAAGATAAATAACGTCAGTCTTACCCAATACCCAATCTTTCAGTGTTTTATGAACACAATTGCTGCTGTATTTTATACCTCGTACTAAGCATTTAAAGTATGAGGTATAAAGTACAGCAGCCATGTGTTCATAAAACAGGCAAAACTTGACTAAATAAAAGTGTTCTTTGTGCCTCAACACAATAGCTCTCATTTGCTGTGAATTTCTGTAGGAGAATATTTGTGAAACATTTTATTTCCATACTCTGCACCCCAGTATACACTGACACCACGCTAGACAGGAACGCCCATAAACGTCACATCCGGTTTTAGCCCGGGGTAAGAATTTTCTATGGCTGCCAATGCAACTTGGTCCAATCCTTAATCACATACGGACAAACATCTATACCGATAATATCTAAGTTGCGGAGGTAGCGTGCCTTGTCCACGGGCAACAGATCTTTCAACGTATGGCATTGCAAATACGTTTGATAATCGCTACTCTGCTCTCGCAATATTGTTTTGGAAATGCCGCAAATTGCATTGCAGTGAACGAGAGCAAATGACAACCTCCCAAGGTTGGCGGAGTCACAGCTTGATGCTCTGAATATGGGCCGCAGTGTCAGTGTCAGTGTATTGGTTGGTTTGGAGGGGATCCGATTAAGCTTGCCTTGGTTTGACTGTACTAAACAGGCATAGAGCCCCGCTCTACGCTGGCCGCTGCGTGGCCCACGGCGCGCTCATGGGACCGGACCTTAGTCTTTTTTCAAAGATTATTCAGTGTAGTGTCTGAGTAAACTATAGGATCATAGAATGCAGAGACATTGTAGTGTCTCAGTAAACTATAGGATCATAGAATGCAGACATTGCAGAGAGACAGTGTAGTGTCTCTCAGTAATCTATAGGATCACAATCACATAGAATGCAGAGAGACAGTGCAGTCACTGTAGTTGTTTCAGTAAACTACATGATCATAGAATGCTGAGAGACAGTGTAGTGTCTCAGTAAACTAGAGGATCATAGAATGCAGAGAGACAGTAGGCTATAGTGTCTCAGTAAACTATAGGATCTGGATCACATAGAATGCAGAGAGACAGTAGGGTAGGCTATAGTGTCTCAGTAAACTATAGGATCACATAGAATGCAGAGAGACAGTGTATAGTGTCTCAGTAAACTATATATGATCAGTGATCATATAGTTTACTGAGACACTACACTGTCTCTCTGCATTCTATGTGATCATTGATCACATAGAATGCAGAGAGACAGTGTAGCGTCTCAGTAAACTATAGGATCATAGAATGCACAGAGACAGTGTAGTGTCTCAGTAAACTATAGGATCATAGAATGCAGAGAGACAGTGTAGCGTCTCAGTAAACTATATGATCACATAGAATGCAGAGAGACAGTGTAGTGTCTCAGTAAACTATCATCATCATTTTTCGACCACAGTCGAAAAATGCCATCCCCATATGCGCGTGACATCATCAAACCAGGAGGTTATGCAGGAACGCCTACTGAGTGGCAAAAAACTACTTTCTGGCCTTGACAGCCCAGACATCCACACAGAAAAGTCATATTTGATTGCATTAAACAACATTAAACAGTGTTAAACTCACTTTGCATGTTGCTTTGCCACTTGATTTGCCACTCGATGTGCCATTCACTTTAAGCATGCGCATACCCTCTATACTATAGAGGTAGAAAACTGTCGTTCCCTGACGTCATCGCTATAGAGTCTATAGCGATGACGTCAGGGAACGACAGTTTTCTACCTCTGGTCTGAGGCAGGACTCCAGAGAAGAAGGGAAGATATAACCTCATTGTCAGCTCTGTAGCAGTGGCCGGCAAACTGTGTTCTTCTGGATCGGACTAGTGATGAAACACAGGGAAGGTTGCCGTATATTAGATTAGTCGATGGGTGGCTCTTCCAAGACAGATTTTGCGCTTTCATTAGAAGGCGGGTGTAAGTGCCATCCAACCGTTTCTCTAGTTTCTTTGAAAGTGTCTATGTCTCGGAGCCATAGAGTAGAATCGGCTCAACGGTCGTCCTAAATATTTTTACTTTTAACATCTTACTAAGCTGGGATGACCAGATCTTATGCAAGTCCTTTTGGGAAGAAGATATATGAACCCAAATACTTGTAGTCCTCAACCTGTTTCAGAGGAGTGTTGTTTAAGTGTTTGCGAACGCAGTGAGCACTTACTATGAGACCTAGCAGATCATGTCTGTCTGTCTGTCTGTCTGTCTGTCTGTCTGTCTGTCTGTCTGTCTGTCTGTCTGTCTGTCTGTCTGTGTGTGTGTGTGTGTCCTTTTTTTTGGTTTGTCATTGATGCAACACACTCCATATTTGGACGTATAGCTGCTTTGGGGACTCCTTATATGGTTATGGCTGAGTCATGGTGAATTGTTATTGCAATTTACGATCTGCGTTCGCTTCCCGCGTTTGCGCATCTTACTCGTTTAATGTGGTTTTTGTTGGATTTGCATATATTTACGCAGACGCGTAACTAGATGCCAGTGGGCCCCGACGCAGGCTGATCAGCGAGTGCCCCCGACGACAGCGCCGCACCCCCCCCCCCCCCCCCCCCCCCCGCGCCGGCAAAAAAACTAAAACAGACTGCTTTTGGATTAGAAACAGCAGCGGCTGAGCGGGGCAATGTACAGCAGCCTGTAAAAACAAGTCCAAACTGTGTGTGGGTTTATAATCAGCGGGGCACTGTACAGTTGTAGTTTTGATTTGTGCACGTACCTGGCTGTCGGGACTCGAGACTGGGAAAGCCCATTGTATGCACACTCGCCACAGTCAGACACTTCTGACTTCCTTCACGTTGTTAGCCTACAGCCCTATGCTCTAACAGAGCTGTTGGGGAGGCGGGGCACGTGTGCCTAATGCATATGGTATGGTGGCTGTGTGTGCTAGAGCAGCAGCCATCACCAGGCTCCGCCAAACTTCGTTCAACTCAACTGTCATTGCATCTCTGTATGTGTTTATAATTTTATTTTACAGACGGCACGGGTGAGTGGCCGTGTGCCCCCCTTGCCTCTGGGCCCCCACGCAGTCGCGTTGTCTGCGTCACGGTAGTTACGCCGCTGTATTTACGTATTCAGTTTTCGTGTCGTTGAGGTAAAGATCGACCAACACAGTTGGAGGCCTGCTCAAGAGACTGAAGGAGAGCCTTAGCGTATTCCAATGATTGACTGATAAGCGCGATGTCATCAGCGAAGTCAGTGTCGGTTAGGGTTTAGTTGGTAGCCCTTATCATTGATAGTATCAACTGACATACGAAGAACATAATCAACAACTAGAACTGCACTCTGCCGAGTGCATACTTGCTTGTTGCACACTAGTAGGCCATAAATGGCCAACTAGTGCGCAAGCAGAGCGCGCAAGTACTTTCGACCGCTGGAAACTATCACATCTTATGGATTTCTGCCGGTTCTACAGGATATTCGAGATCACTGGTCCTCTGAATGTGTAGATCTTTGTCCTAAAGTCCTGTTTGATCTGACAATGTGACTTGCTTAGTCAGTTCTGCCGGTTCTACAGGATATTCGAGATCACTGGTCCTCTGAATGTGTAGATCTTTGTCCTAAAGTCCTGTTTGATCTGACAATGTGACTTGCTTAGTCAGTTCTGTAGATAAATTCTCTTCTCTGAAATTGTATGGATTTCTGCCGGTTCTACAGGCTATTCCAGATCAGTGGTCCTCTGAATGTGTAGATCTTAGTCCTAAAGTCCTGTTTGAACTGACAATGTGACTTGCTTAGTCAGTTCTGGTTTAGTTAGTTTTGGTTTAGTTAGTTATATACTTACACTACAACGACGTTAAGCTTAATGGTTAACTTGTTGACATTTGCGTTACTTTTATACACTCCAGAAACATAATTTCTTACTTACGTCATCAGAAATGGTCATCTGTGTAATCTGGTCCCAGCAGACCAGGCACAGATTTACAAATTACAAATCACATTACAACTACATACAGAGTATGTAGTTGTAATTTGATTAGCAGTATACTGTGGTTACTTGGTTCCAAAAAGTGACAGCCAAGTTTTTTTCAACCGTTTTTATGTATATGCAAGTCTGTGCCTGGTTTGCTGGGACCAGATATCACATTACGTCATCGTTGAGAGCTGGGACCAGAGTACATGGTGTGTATATGTATGACTAGCTCTCAGTGATGACGTAAGAGAAATGGTCATCTGTGTAATCTGGTCCCACCAGATACCACATTACGTCATCGTTGAGAGCTGGGACCAGAGTACATGGTGTGTATATGTATGACTAGCTCTCAGTGATGACGTAAGAGATATGGTCATCTGTGTAGTCTGGTCCCAGCAGACCAGGCACAGATTTACAAATTACAAATCACATTACAACTACATACAGAGTATGTAGTTGTAATTTGATTAGCAGTATACTGTGGTTACTTGGTTCCAAAAAGTGACAGCCAAGTTTTTTTCAACCGTTTTTATGTATGCAAGTCTCTGCCTGGTTTGCTGGGACCAGATACCACATTACGTAATCGTTGAGAGCTGGGACCAGAGTACATGGTGTGTATATGTATGACTAGCTCTCAGTGATGACGTAAGAGAAATGGTCATCTGTGTAATCTGGTCCCACCAGATACCACATTACGTCATCGTTGAGAGCTGGGACCAGAGTACATGGTGTGTATATGTATGACTAGCTCTCAGTGATGACGTAAGAGATATGGTCATCTGTGTAGTCTGGTCCCAGCAGACCAGGCACAGATTTACAAATTACAAATCACATTACAACTACGTACAGAGTATGTAGTTGTAATTTGATTAGCAGTATACTGTGGTTACTTGGTTCCAAAAAGTGACAGCCAAGTTTTTTTCAACCGTTTTTATGTATGCAAGTCTGTGCCTGGTTTGCTGGGACCAGATACCACATTACGTCATCGTTGAGAGCTGGGACCAGAGTACATGGTGTGTATATGTATGACTAGCTCTCAGTGATGACGTAAGAGAAATGGTCATCTGTGTAATCTGGTCCCACCAGATACCACATTACGTCATCGTTGAGAGCTGGGACCAGAGTACATGGTGTGTATATGTATGACTAGCTCTCAGTGATGACGTAAGAGATATGGTCATCTGTGTAGTCTGGTCCCAGCAGACCAGGCACAGATTTACAAATTACAAATCACATTACAACTACGTACAGAGTATGTAGTTGTAATTTGATTAGCAGTATACTGTGGTTACTTGGTTCCAAAAAGTGACAGCCAAGTTTTTTTCAACCGTTTTTATGTATGCAAGTCTGTGCCTGGTTTGCTGGGACCAGATACCACATTACGTCATCGTTGAGAGCTGGGACCAGAGTACATGGTGTGTATATGTATGTGATGACGTAATGTGGTTGGAAAAAAAACTGGCTGTCACTTTGAAGAGACCAAGCGAAATTATTACTTGCGCGCTCTGCTTGCGCAAGTAATAATAAAATTACACTCATCTCTTACTTTCTCAACCTAAAACATGGACCTTGGTTGACAAAACAAAAAAAAGGTTGTGTGTGTGTGTGTGTATATATGCAGGTAATTAAGTAGGACTATAGGACATGAAGTATTCATCAGTCTAGCTTGGACAAAATGAAAGAGTAAAAACAAATACAATAGTTTTACTCCAATACAAGTCTTTAAAATGCACGGCCAGCATACAGACCGCGCATGCGCGAGGCGTCAGAAAAAGAAAAAGAAAACGGTTCATGTAACTCGTCGTGTATTGGTCAGCTCGAGATCACATGACGAGAAACAGGAAGGAAGGGATGAGGGTGACCAGCTTATGATAGGGACACACATTTGGGTGTAACTGTAAAGCATTGTTGAGGTTGAGCTAGTTCACGTCGACAGCAGTAAAGCAGCAAAGCAAGTGAACTGAAGGAGCTTTGTGTGTGCCATTCCATGATTACATTAATTTAGGACTAATTACGGCAAGGCGTACGGCAACTTTAAAAAACAATAAAAGAAAGACTGAAATGTCTGCTCCTTCTTTGAAGTTCAGCGCCAACATCTCGTGGCTGTTCACGGAGCTGCCCGCGCTGGCGGAGCGGATGCGCGCGGCCGCGGCGCGCGGATTCCCGGCCGTGGAGTGCGCGTGGCCCTACGAGGCGGACGTGCACGAGCTGCGGCGCGCGCGAGACGAGAGCGGCGTGGACGTGGTGCTCATCAACACGCCCCCTGGTAAACTAAACGCGAAGCACACACACACACACACACACACACACACATTGCACTTTATATACACTCATTTGAAAACAGTAGTTTACTTACTATAGTTACTCTGTATATTTGAATTATTAGGCCTATTCTATATCCTATAATCCTACCTATAGCTATAGTAGGGCATAAGCAGTGGCCGTGGTTTTCTGGCACCACTGCAAAATCTGTCATTATTTTTTTCCCCAGAGATTTACAAAAGTGTGATGTGAGGGGCGCTCTTATCATCATCTTAACTTTTACATCATCATGATACTATGCAATATGCCTATTTGCTCAGACACTATGACGTAAAATTATCCATTCATTGTCAATGGGAATTTAATGTTTGTGTTAGACGAATATCTATACACTAATATCTGAATAGCCTATAGGATGGGCTAGCGCCCCTCAAAAATATCTATTATTTTAAGCCTAGACTCAAGCCAATTTACAATTTACAATTTAGGCATTTAGCAGACGCTCTTAATCCAGAGCGACTTACATTTAAGCAAGAACAAAAGCATGGGAATACATCACATAAAGACATTTATCATGAAACATGCGTAGCTAAGAAAGTAACAGTGGAATATCTATAATGAAACTATACATATAAGCTATACATCTATACTACTATGCTACACATATGTACTATGACGTGCTATGACTACTAGAATTGCTATCTAAGGGGGTGGGGTAAGTGCTATGGGCCATGATGGAGTCTGAAAAGGTGGGTTTTCAGACTACGGCGGAAGATTGGGAGTGATGCTGCAGTTCTGACTGCAATGGGAAGTGCATTCCACAGTTTTGGAGCCAGAAGGGAGAAGAGTTTGGGACGTGTGGAGCGTTGTCCCGGCGTTTTTAGTGAGGGTACTTCCAGCTTCCCTGCGTTGGCTGATCTGAGTGAGCGGGAGGGTTTGTAGGGTTCGATCATACTTGCAAGATATGGGGGAGCCATACCTTTGGTTGCTTTGAATGCCAGCATCAGGGTTTTGTATTCTGTGCCGGCAGCGACCGGGAGCCAGTGGAGGGAGCGGAGCAGGGGGGAGACATGTGAGAATTTTGGCTGGTTGAAGACCAAGCGAGCTGCAGCATTTTGGATCAGCTGGAGAGGCTTAAGTGCACATGCTGGTAGGCCAGTAAGGAGGGAGTTACAATAGTCAAGTTTTGACAAGACTGTTGTCTGGATTAGGAGCTGGGCTGATTCCTGGGTGAGGAACGGTCTAATTCGTCGTATGTTATAGAGTGTGAACCTACAGGATCGAGTGACAGCTGTGATGTGAGTTTTGAACGAGAGCTGACTGTCCAGGACAACACCAAGATTCCTGGCTGTTGGGACAGACGTTACCAGGGCGTTGTCAATGGAGATAGTTAGCTCCCGCATAGGGCAGGACTTAGCTGGGAAGAAGAGAAGCTCAGTCTTGTCTGGGTTCAGTTTGAGGTGGTTGGAGGACATCCACTGTGAGATGTCAGCCAGGCATGCGGTGATGCGCTCTTCCACCTGAGTGGCAGAGGGGGGGAAGGATAGAAACAGTTGTGTGTCATCGGCGTAGCAGTGATAGGATATATTGTGAGCAGAGATGATAGTGCCAAGGGATTTAGTGTACAGTGAGAAAAGGAGGGGACCAAGAACCGATCCCTGTGGGACCCCAGTTTGGAGGGTTCGGGGGGATGATAACAGACCTTTCCAGGAAACCTGGTAGGTCCGGTCGGTGAGGTAGGAAGAGAACCACTTTAGTGCCGTTCCACCGATGCCTAGATCCGCTAGGGTGTCTAGGAGCAGCTGGTGGTTCACTGTGTCAAATGCTGCCGATAGGTCTAGGAGGATCAGTACTGCAGAGTGGGAAGCAGCTTGGGCAGCATGTAGTGCTTCTGTGACTGCCAGCAGGGCAGTTTCTGTGGAGTGGGCCTTCTTAAATCCGGACTGGTTGGGATCCAGCAGGTTGTGCTGTGAGAGATGGAGAGAGAGCTGGTTGGAGACAACACGTTCAATGGTTTTAGAAATAAATGAAAGGAGTGATACCGGTCTGTAGTTCTTGACATCTGAGGGGTCAAGAGTTGGTTTCTTGAGGAGTGGTGTTACTCTGGCTGACTTGAGGGCAGATGGGACACAGCCTGAGGTTACTGAGGTGTTGATGATGGAGGTGATGAAGGGGAGCAGATCAGGTGCGATGGTCTGGAAGATTGGAGACGGGACAGGGTCAAGAGGACAGGTGGTAGGTCTAGAGGATGTCACTAGTTGTAGAACCTCGTCTGGGGAAAGAGGAGAGAAGGAGGACATGCATGGTATGTTGGGGTTAGTGTTGGTTGAGTCAGATGCCACTTTATGTGGGAGGGGAGGAAAGGAGCTGCTGATATCATCAACCTTCTTCTCGAAGTAGTTGACAAAAACCTCAGCAGTGAGGGATGCCATCCAGGATCCTGGTGATTCATCATGACCATTAATCCTTAGATTCGTTGAGAAAAAAAAAGAAGTAAATCAATACCCCCTTGTCGTCGCTGGGGGTACTGCACCCTGGGTGCGTTTTCGCATTTTTTATTCACTAATAAATTATTAATTATTAATTTATAATTTGTTAAATTGGAAAAAAGGCTTCTTTAAGACAAGTGTGGAAAGTGCATTGGTGCAGGCGGTGAGGAGATACGGCGGTGTTTCTGACAGACATTCAGACATACAGACATTGACTGAATTAAAGTATGATGATGATATGATATGATGATAATATGATATTACATTAAATACATATGCTTTGTTTAGCGTTTCTTTTTTTTTCTCCACAATATCAAATGTTTTATGGTCAATATTTCATACAGAATGATGGTCTTCCTGCTTTCACCGTTTCACGGTTGCACCTCCTCCAACGGTGCCCATGGTTGACTATCCATGGGGCGTCCTCTTCTCTGAGCCAGACCTAAACCTAATAAAAGCATAGAGACCGAACCGGGCGACTGCGTCACTGAGAACAGTTGTTCCCTCCACTGTTTTGTTGCAGGAGATGTGCAGGCAGGTGAACTGGGCCTGGGAGCAGTTCCAGGCAGAGAGAGCGACTTCAGAAAGGGAGTACACCTGGCACTGCAGTATGCTAGAGCCCTGGACTGTAAGAGGTACAGTAAGACTATAGAAACCATACGTTGCTGTCCGGAGGAAACCTCATAACTCCATTTTTGAGGTTTTTGTTTTTTTTCCCCCAGTCAGTGCTATTGAAAACCCTTTACATCTGTGTGTTGTTTCGAAAATATTGAACCAATAGGAAAGTAGTAAAAAATGCATTAGACAAAACCTCTTAACTCCATTGGACCCTCAAACTCTGCTAAAACAGCTAACTCCACCAACTCTTTCCTTCTCATGCAAGTCATTGACATTATCTAATGTCACAACACCAACTTTGATGAGGCAGTATTGCATCGTTTAAAAATATATAAGTTTTATTTTATTTCCTTAAAATGTATATTTTTCATTTCCTGAAAAAATTACATTTTGGAGTTATGAGGTTTCCTCCGGACAGCAGAGATATGCTAGGGCCCTGCGGACTGTAAGATCTAAGACTATAGAAACCGTATGCTAGGGCCCTGGACTGTAAGAGCTAAGACTAGAAACCGTATGCTACAGTTCAATACAAATACCTCCAAATTGTAAGTAAATGTACACCACTTGACACCACTGCAGTATGCCATAGCTAAAAGGTAATAACCTATAACATGTAACAAAACAACAGGATGTGGCACTTTGGCCCGTCACAATCATCATCATCATCATTATTTGTGTGACAAACAATGAATCGTCAAGTAAAATATGATGATGGTGACAACCCTGGCAGTATGCTAGGGATCTGACAGATAAACAAGTTTTGTACTCCCATGATGCAACATTTGCACCTTGGACTTGGGTTAGCATTGCTGTATTGATTAGACTGCTGGAACCTCATGACCTCACACACACACACACACATGCAGGGACGGAAGCACGCACGCACGCACGCACGCACGCACGCACGCACGCACGCACGCACGCACGCACGCACACACACACACACACACACACACACACACACACACACACACACACACACATGCCGAGAATAATAGAGGGGCAGCGCTGACATAAAGGTGCACTTTATAGCATACAAGCTCACAGGACGTGTTGAGCTTCTAATCTATTCCATGGGTCTGTGTATTTTTTTTATCTCAGATCTGCCTCATATAAGAACTGTGATTGAAAAATACTAAACAAATCACCCTGGCCTTTTCACTCATGTGGATATGAAGAATCAACTGACTGTGAGAAAACACTAATGTTTATGCTACCGCTGCCAAATTAATGACATTTTCACTAGAAACAGACCGTATCAAATATGACTGACTGACTGTCGTAAACAATACAGAGACACCTCCCCGACAATATCGCAGAGACAGTTTACACTTACAGTATACATTTCTTATATGAGAAATCTCTTCCCGCAAACCAGGGGATGAGCGAGTGACGCCAGGACCATGGCACTGTATGCAGTGAATAGTGATGCTAGGGTTTGTTGTCACGTGTTTTAGGATCCACCTGATGGCAGGGAGGGTTCCTATTGGCTCAGACAGAAGCACGGTGGCCTCCGAGATGGAAGCTGTGTTTGTGAACAACCTCCGCTACGCTGCAGACCTCCTCTCTGAGGTAAACATACTGCACCTCCTCCTCCTCTAACCCATTTCAGACCTGAGGACGCATCTGTGTCACCTCATAGCTTTGAACCACTATTTTAAACTTTAGCTGAAAAATAGTTTTGGGGCTCCTTGACATGAAATCGTTTGAGCAACTGACACTGAAACATACATAGATTCTTCAGAAAACATGTCAGGATTTATAAGACATTTTGTAGAATCTGGTCTCAGGTATAAATGGGCTAAGTAAGGTAAACATACTGTAGTGTAGACCTCCTCTCTAAGGTAGGTGATTGGGTTATACTACACCGACACAGTAGAAATTAGCCAGACAGTGCTCATTTTCAGCAACATAGAAACACACAGACAGACACACACATTAAAACCTGGGAGCTGACCAGTACAACCACAGTCTGATACTGTTGGCCAATAAGCGGTTCAGTACCTTGCTCAAGGGCACTTCAGCACTTCCGGCACTTCAACCAGAAACCTTTCTGCAACAAGGCCGCTCCTTTAACCCTTAGGCCACCGCTGCCCCAAAGTATTCTGTGCCATTGGTCTTGGTCTCTTTATGAATCAATATTGGTTGAACCAGGGCTGCCATTGTGCTGTGTCCAACAGGATGGCGTTCTAGGTTTGATTGAGCCAATCAACACTAGGATCACAGATCCCAGGTATTTCCTTGACTCTCCGCATCAGGGTAAGTCTTCTTACGTTTTAGCCGCGCATTTTGAACATGTTAAACATTCTAAACTTAAAGTATGAACTTTAACCAAATGTAAGTTATTCAAATTGTGACCGAATGCAGCGAAGAGTGTGATACATATTATGAAAGTTACAGAATGTAATGGGCAGGTTTGGTCATTTCCAGTGCTGGAAAAAAAGTACTTAAGTAAAAGTATCAATACTGCAATTAGTAATAATGAGCATAGGTGACAACCAATTCTGTGAAGATAAGGTTGGAAATGGGTGAAGTGCTCTTTTAAACATTCACCCTTATTTGATGTGGAAAGAAAGAAAGAAAGACTATTCCTCTATATTATTTTAAAAAGCTGGATTCTGTTGTTTCATATTGGAGTAACAAATCTGTAAGCATATCTAAAAATCATTCATGTAAGTCCAAGGCTTCGGTCTACCACAAAAAGTGTATTACTGGGCAGCCCATTTGAATGCACTATCCTATTGGCACGACTGTCTGCCAGCAGGCCATGAAATCGGACTAGCTTGGCTTCAGATCGAGAGAGCTTCAATGGGGGCTACCTTTCTTCCTGCTCTGCTTAATAACGCATCTAAACGTAAATTACTCTTTTAAAATCTGGAAACACATTTTAATTTGTATTTTCTACCTGGAAGGACAAAAATATTCTCACTACTAAGGATTTGTATGCTGAGCGTAACCTGATTTCAACTACTGCGAAAAATTCACATTTTATAACCTTCCAAGTTCCAACAGCTTCCTTGAAATGTAAAACCATTGAGAATCACTCATCTAGAGTAGACTGCACTCATCCATGTATGTATCTTATCAGTTAAAGATTGTCTGACTTTTGTGTTTCACTAGCGGCTGCGATACTGGAGAAGGTTGGCAAGGATAATATCAAGCTGCAAATGGTGCGTTTTTATTTATTCATGATTATTATATTATCCACTTCTAGACTAGACCATATCAGTTGAAGATACAGTATGTTCCACCATTATTTTGTTTACCCTCAATAAAGTTTTTGTGTGCAAACCTTAAAGTTTAGTAGAACAACATTGATACAGTTGTGAATTAAGCAATATTACACGAGAGGGTGTGGGTTAACGTGATTATTGCCACGACAGGGATGCGGCCAGGAACGAAACGGAGTCGACTTCCGCAAGCATCACTGAAGTGGGGGAGGGGGGGCTCAATTGGAGCATCACTAGACATTTGACCCTCTAATTTGCTTATAGTGTAAACAGAATGAGAAACATCTCTGGCATGTCTCTCTCTTGCTTGTCTGGAAAAAAATATTAAAAATAAAAATAAAAAATAAATCAGAACCTCATCGAGGTTCAATATGACTGCAAGCAACTCATGAGAAACAGTAAACAGCACTATAGTTATGTACACAGTTCTTCCTTACTTAGTTAACTTTGTTTTCAAAATATGTCTTTGTGTGGTCCCATTAATATTTACCTTGTAGCAATATTTTTTTTTAAATGATGCGTCATTAAGTCCTCATGATAGGATTACGGTATTATAAGACCAGGCAATTTTCACTCCGATGGTGATATTTGCAGAATACTATACTATTTCCCCTCTATTGGCACAAGTTCCCAACAGCTCTGAATCATACAGTAGGTCTTCAATCCATAGAGAAGTCACTATAGACCGGCCACCACATCTTTGTGTGGGAACGGTTCTCTTTTCTTCTTTACATCTAACAGGTTACATTTTGCAGTATTGAGGTGGTATTAAGTGGTTAAATGTCTGAAAATACACAGTAACATGAATCCTCCATTTAAAAGATTGTGTAATTTTCCCATCTACGGCAAATCTCTTCACAGATCTAATACAGTAGTTCACAATGTGCTTGTTAGACTCTCCAGAAAAACGCGGAAAAAAAACCTTGATTATGCGATGAAATAATATGCTGGGTTTTATGTGGTGAAATTGTAGGAAGTTGTGAAATATGCGGAAAGTTGCAAAATATGCAGAACATTTTGAAATGTGGAATATGGCAAAAGTTGCAAAATATGCGTGATATCTGTGATTATTATTTTTTACGATTTTATGTGGGCACTGTACCCCTGCATAATCTGCGCCATTTGGCTGATTATGTGGTAAAATTATTCGATCGCAGAAACACATTTTTCTGGAGGGTCGGTCTAGCTTGTAGTTCTGCAATGTGGACCCCAGTATATCCATGCTGGGGTTCAACCAGGGAGACAAATATGGCTCCCATTATTAGCAACTGCTCTTTTTGTGTTTCTGTCAGGATGTGTACCACTGGCAGATAATGGATGGAAACCTGACACAAAACATACACAAGTATTTCCATTTGATATGTGAGTATTTAGATAAAGTGCTGATGTTTCTTTGGTCCTGTGTAACTGTATAAAGTACATTCACTTATAATAATAATACATTCATAATTTGGAGGATATCTGTTACAATAATTAATAAAACATATTCTAGACATTTTAATGGTCACAAAAAAGGAGGCTGGATGGGTTTAGACAAACTACTTACTTTTTTCAGAGTTAAAGGTAAATTTCTGACTCTGTGGGGGGTATTTATATGCAAATATCATGACCAATGGCATTGTAAGACTAAACAATGAACATCAATGATGATGTTTAGGTGAAAAAGTAACAGAAAAGGTTTTTTATAAAATATAAATGTTGCCCAGAAACATCGCTGAGGCCTGCAGGGTACTTAAGTACAATGTTGAGGTTATTAGTAATTCCAATTTCCAATACTTTTACTTCTCCTAGTGCGGTGGGTATCCAAACCAATTGTGCATTTTATGACTAAAGCATGAAACTTTCAGCATATCATCTACACACCCCAAGGTTTGATTTCAGACGTAGAAACACTTTCTCACTGGTGACCTTGTGACCTTGAGGGGTCATTGACCTCAGAATTGCATTTTTTGCACGTTTTGCTCCATTATTTTCCACTATAATTTTGTGTTTGTTTGTTAAATGGAAGTTTTGTTCCAATGAATGACTACTTAAACCCCAATAGTCTACAGAAATGGTGAATCATGTCAACTTTTATGATATAAATGTTATTGTTATAACATTAAAAACATCTGCGGAGAGAGAGTGGCGGTTAAGCTCATATATGGAAGGTATTGTGCATGTTATGACTAAAGCATGACACTTTCTACAGTGTTTCTATATACCATGAAGTTTGTTTTTAGACGTGGAAACACTTCTGAATTTACATATCGAACTTGTCAGAGGCTGTACACATTTCGGGCTGTCAAACCATGTTGTAAACCGCCATAGGGTCCATGTTAAACCCAGAATTGTTGTTTCCTTTAAACCTTTATGATTACAATTTCTAATCTATAGGCTAGCAGATGAGACTAAGATTGTTTGCTAAAAGTTATAAATTGGACAATTTGAGTAATTAGCATAATGAGCAAATAAATTGCTTAATGAGCTAATTAACTGGAAATGGCTATCATTTTGCATCCAGTTAACTTCGAAAGGTGTCAATGTCTATGTTTGTGATATCCAGAAATTCATCTGTTATGGTATAAATCATGCACCCTTTCTTCATTAGCATAATTGGCAAATTAGGAATTAGCTATACAGTATTATTGCTTTTAGTCAACATATCAAGGTTGTTTAGAGTCTATAGAATCTATACTGTTGATACATACATTAATAATTTGCATAAGGTATATAATAATTTGTCCCAAACCAGGAAATAGTAATATTTTAACTTAAGAATTTAGAAAGGTGCTGTTAGAGACTAAGGTCACATTCCCACCTAATACTTCGGTAGACTTGATGCGTATGGGCAGAGAAATTGGGATTCTTGCATATTTAATTTGCTGCGGTTTGCCTTCACTCTGTCATCCGCAGCAATTGGAAACGCAGCAACGGGACCTTTATCAATGTGTTCCATTCATAAATTAGCCTACACAGTGAAATCTATGGTGATACAATTATACTCATAACGTGCATGTGTCGTGCCGTCTGGGACTGGACCCCCCCTCTCTCTCGCTCTCTCACTATACGCATGCAGCCACGCACTGTTCTTTTGGGCATGAACCTCAAGCTCTAGGCCCATTTTATGACATGTCTAATACAGTGGAGTGACTGGGAAGTAGTGGCTCATGAGGTAGATTGGACGTTTTAGAATCTGAAAGCACGGCATGATGCACACTCTGATGTCATTCATTGACTGCATTGGAACATGAAACATGTCTGTGATAAAAGCAGGCATCGAGTGTTATCAGATGCTTGTGCTTGTCCTCCTTCCTGTTAGGATGTGAATGTGATACTGTCTCCTTACTCTCCTACCCCGTGAGAAAGTACCATGCCTAGTCTCTCAATACAGTTCCTGTTGGAACTTCTACAACCCATTCACAAGAAGGATGGCCATAGCTGAATGGGCCACATGGGAAACAGAAGGTCCCAGGTTCAATTCCAGGCCCCGGCAATGTGTCGAGGTATACATAAGAAAGACCCTTAATCCCCAACTACCCCCTGACTTCTAACGGCCTTGA
Source organism: Protomyctophum bolini (assembly GCF_963924005.1). Taxonomy (NCBI): domain Eukaryota; kingdom Metazoa; phylum Chordata; class Actinopteri; order Myctophiformes; family Myctophidae; genus Protomyctophum; species Protomyctophum bolini. The sequence goes on along the minus strand of NC_137869.1, from coordinate 50,037,365 downwards.
GCAGTAATAACCTAATTGAAGCAGAACACTTTTCCAATATGATTAAGATAAGGTCTAATACACAAAGATGAAGACAAAGAAGATGTAGAGGCTGAAGGGAATGAGGAGAGAGATGATGAAGACCATTGAGTATGAGCCTTTGTGAGGTTGTGGTTCTAAGTGAACTCATTAGTGCTCATTATGGTAATTTTTTTGTCCACTCAGTCTGTCTCAGAGTAGGGCTGTGGACAGTTCAGAGACTTGCCTACCGGTGACATTGTCGGTAGGCACGTTTGTTCATTTCGAACATTTAAATGTTTTAATTTGGTTTTGTATTAATGTGAGAACAATGACTTCTATAATAGCTAACTTTCCAAAAATATAAAGCCTTCAGTTTACATTAGCTTGGATTCTCCATCGGCGTCACTGGTAGTAAGTGTTATGACAGAAATGGTACCATATTATCTCCCAACATCTCCTTAAATTCCTGCCACCTGGTAGGAGGTTTAAGAGTATCCAACAGTTACTTCCCCCAAAACACTTGCCATATACTGCCCCCAAAACCAAAATCAGAGATAAATAGGGCATACGGTAGCAGTGGCAGTCATTTTCGGGTCCCATCGTTCCAGACCCCATTGTTTTTTTCCCCATCGAAATTTCTACGAGTATTTATATAAAAAATGAATAAGCCTATAGAATCAAGCCATCCAGGACCCTACTGAATCATGACGTTAAAACATTTAATTTTGTGATTTCTTTTTAAATATTTAATAATGATATAATATACAATAGCCTTTGTTTTGAGGTTTTTTCATTTGTTTTTCACATAATTTATCGTCATTAATTACCAGGATCCTAGATGGCTTGATTACATAGGCTTAGAATAATTTATATAAATATTGTTTGGAAATCTCTATGAAAAATGAATGGGGTCTGCGTCTGGATGGATGGAACCAGAAAATGGCCACCACTGCTATGCCCTATAGCACCTTTGAATACTGTAACGATATTGGATATAAAAAACAAACAAACTCATCCATCAAGTCTTTCTGTAATTATTTCTTCCCCAACTAAAAAGAACTATCTCTTCTGTGGTTCTTGTCATTTTTTACTCTTCGCTGCCACAAGCTCCTGTGCAGCTTTCTTGGCTTTGACCATCTCCACCAATTCCTTATACCTCTTCATACAGTCCTTTTTGTAGCTGTGTGAAGAGCTGCATCTTTATTTTATTGCACTAGCACTGTAGAGTGTCATGTTTTAGTTCGTAAAATTCACAATACCTTCCATATATGAGCTTAACCTCTCTCCTAGATGTTTTTAATGTTATAACAATGTCATAACCTTTATATCATAAAAGTTGACATGATTCACCATTTCTGTAGACTATTGGGGTTTAAGTTGTCATTCATTAGAACAAAACTTCCATTTAACAAACATAATAAAATATTATAGTGGAAAATAATGGAGCAAAACGTGCAAAAATGCAATTCTGAGGTCAATGACCCCTCAAGGTCACAAGGTCACCAGTGAGAAGTAGTAAGTGAGAAGTAAGTAAGTACATTTGTATGGCAATACGCTTTGCACTTCTCCTCAAGCACATTCTAGTTGTAGTTCTATATTGCGTAGTAGTTCTATATTGCAGTATCAGTACTTATACTTAACAGCTTAAGCAAAAATGTTGAGTACTTTTTTCCCCACCACTGGCTTTTCTTTTTTTTTTCTCTTGTTCCAGCTCATGTCCAGGTAGCTCAGGTTCCGGGCCGTAACGAGCCAGACAGCGCCGGTGAAGTGAACTACAACTATGTGTTCAGTACCCTGCAGCAGTGTGGCTACCAGGGCTACATCGGCTGTGAATACAAGCCTCTAGGTCAGTGGTTCTCAAACCTTGTCATGTCAAGGACCCCCACAGTGACCTACCGGTCAGGTTTTGTCTGTGGACCACCCAAAATAATACTTTATGAACTGGGGACCCCCACACACATCAAGCACTTGGAATTGTTAAGGCACTGGATTTTAGCTTGACTAGGTTTCGACAGAAATATTGTGAATATCCACAAGCTCACAATACTTTGATTTATGAGGCGGTGTGAGCTTGTAGATCGGCTATTTTCATAATATTTTGCCGCTTTCATAAGCATGCAGATACCCTATGCACTTATACTGTGTGTTTTGTTTACTGTTTACTGCGAGAAAACAATTTTGCAAATCATCTGGGGACCCCCACAAAAAACATTTATAATATGGGGACCCCCACAAAAACATTTATAATCTGGTTACCCCGATACCCCCACAAAAAAACATTTATCACCTGGTGACCCCCACAAAATACTTTTGGGGACCCTCCTGGGGTCTAAACTACAGTCGCTCCAATACTGAAACATAATTTTACATAATGGTGCTAATTGTTCAGTTGTGAGATTTGCATTTTATTCATGTATACACTTAACAAAATTTACAGATTTACAGATTTGCATTTTATTCATGTATACACATAACAAAATGTACATACATAATTAGATGACAGAACAATATAAAGATGTTGTTTTTGAAACATCCTGGATTGACCAGTATACTATTATTTCCACTCCAGCATCCACAGATGAAGGCCTCGGCTGGTTGAAAGATCATTGGACGCGCACCGTGTGATGTCACAGAAGGTCGTCCATCGGGCCCCGCCCACCAGGAGCCATCTGTCAATTAAAGGAACATTTCACACGATGCACGTGGGGTTGTCACAAGCTTGACGATTAATTAATTGTCATTCAAATAACTGCGATGAACAATTTAGTTGTGTTATTGACATTGAACATTAGAACATGACAAATCACATGCCTGTTTGGCTACTAGTCTTCATAAACAAAAATTGCACAAGGTAGACATGAAGGGATATTTCAGTATTTAGATATATATACATTTTATCCCTATTCTGTCAAAAATATTTTTTTGAAAATAGGAATTGAAAAAACATGGCTCCCTCACACATTAGAAGTCACCAGAACCAAGGGCAGGTGTTTTCAATTAATTTAAATTTGAAAATGGCGTTTCAAATGATTGCAATTATGTGTTGATCATGTAATAATGATGTCCTTAAGTGCCTGCTCTCTGCTGATCTTACTGCCTGCCTTTCCCAAGCACATCGTCGCTAGAGGGCGCTAGTGTAGCTTAGCTGGAGGGAGGTTAGTATAGACAGGGGATGTCAAACTTCTTAAGACCCAGAAGAGGTGTCTCCCCAGGGACCCAGACTTACAAAAATACATGAATGAATGAATGAATGACTTAAATCCTATTTAAATAATTGTGAAAATAAGTCACAATGGTCAGTGTTTTTTTTTCCAAGAAGAAATTAATAAAAATAATGCCAATTCTTCTTTTTTTTGTTGGTCGGTTGTGTATTTGTTTATTTACTGCCGTGGTTCCCGAACCGTTTAGCTGAGAGAAATTTGATGTCACCAGATACATAATAGCAGTCAAACTCAGCTACCCGTCTGCACACCAGTAACTGTTGCATAGACCATTCATTTACACCCGTCCTTCACAACCCTCATTATAATTAATTACATTTGTGACTAAATCCTCAGTCAAATTTAGTCACAAATTGCCATTGGATGTTTCATGTCATATGAAAGCAGGGAATCATAGCTTCAAATTGAGTTGAGTTGAGAAAACAGGCTTGAAAGGTTTACTTCTGTGGTCTCTAATATTACACCTAGCTACATGTTTGGGCATTTAGTTCATATACATCAGCTCTGACACTTATTTCAGTATAGTCTAGTATGTGAAGAGTCTGCCTGTGCTATTAACTCATTTTGAAAAAAAAGAAAAACGTTTTTCTCCGGTGAAAAGCTGTAATTTGCACGATGGCAGTCTCTCAGTCAAATCTGGTCCCATTTTCATAGCGCTTTTCAAAGTGCTGAAAGCGCTTTACAATGGTTCATTCATTCATGCATTGGGAGGTGAAGTGGCGAACGCCAGCGTCCTCACTTCCCACATTCACACACCAATGGTGGCAAGCTCACACCGACCGACTCATTGGAGGCAATGTAGGGTTCAGTCAGTGTCTTGCCCAAGGACACTTCAACCAGCCAACCCTCATTGGCTCCCCTTCAAACAAAGAATCCACTATTTTGGCGGAAGTACCGCTCAAGGAAATTACGTCTGACGGATGTCCGGCCCGACCTTTCCGGCTATGCAGGCCTTATATTGCGACCAGGCTTTTCACTTGGCAGATGAGTAAGCCTGGGACCGAGGCTACTACCTATATTTCGCCGTTCCCTCAGGTCCAAAAACCTCCTGGATGTCCCCCAAGGTATACCGTACCTGGGTGAGACGGGGCTTTCTCTGTTGTATGTATGTATACGTATGTATACATGTATACATGTATGTATGTCGGTAAGAATGGTGGTCCCTTATTGGCTGTTTATGGTAACGTAACGTATAAGGTACGCGTTCATGGTTGGTATAAGGTCAATAACGGGTCTAAAGGATTTAAAACAGCAGTTGTAATAGACACCAGTAAGACGCGGGAAGCGAACGCAGCTCGTACATATTTGGGTTTTTATTTTATTTTTAAGTTAAGTTATTTTTAAGTTAAGTTTTTAACCATAGCCATAACCATATAAGGAGTCCCCAAAGCAGCTATACGTCCAAATATGGAGTGTGTTGCATTAATCACAAACAAATCACTCAGCTCCATATATGGGCACAAAGGGGGGACACACGGACAGACATGATCTGCTAGGTCTCATTGCGAACACAGTGATTGCGAACGCAGTGAGCACTTACTACCAGTAAGACGCGCAAATGCGGGAAGCGAACGCAGCTCGTACATATTTAAGTTAAGTTATTTTTAAGTTAAGTTTTTAACTTAGCCATAACCATATAAGGAGTCCCCAAAGCAGCTATACGTCCAAATATGGAGTGTGTTGCATCAATCACAAACAAATCACTCAGCTCCATATATGGGCACAAAGGTGGGGCACAAAGGTGGGACACACAGACAGACACACAGACAGACAGACATGATCTGCTAGGTCTCATAGTAAGTGCTCACTGCGTTCGATATCTGTCTGTCTGTGTGTGTGTGTGTGTGTCTGTCTGTCCCGCTATCCAAATATGGAGTGTGTTGCATCAGCAATCACTCAGCTCATTATATGGGCACAAAAGGGGCCAGGTCCACTCAGCTCCATATATGGGCACAAAAGGGGCCAGGTCCACATATACAGTAACAGCGGGATAGACACACAGACAGACAGACAGACAGACAGACATGATCTGCAGGGTCTCAGCTGCGTTCGCTTCCCGCGTTTGCGCGTCTTACTGGTATAGTCAGTAGCAGTACTTACGCTCTCTGCTTGCGCACAAGTAGGCCATGTATGGCGTACTTGTGTGCAAGGTGCAAGTTGGCACCTCGACAGAGTGCATTTCTAGTTGTTACTGTTGAGTTTGTTTACCATTTTCAGTTACTGCTAGAGTTAATAAAATCATTTAAAATGTTCTTCCGATCCCTTATTGGCTGGTGGATAACACCGACAATCCGACATACTATACCCAGCCGGTCGCAGTATTGCGCGCTCTGCTTGCGCAAGTAATTAGTCAGCCCCATAAAGATCCCACCGCTATGCCCATATATGGGCATTCCAATATATAGGCATATTCTGATGACATCAGGGATCTCCATATTTGGGCGTAATAAAAAACACAGACAGACAGACAGACACAAACATCTCCATGTATGAGCACAAGACAGACACAGGCTATTGTGTGCCCCCAACACTATGACTCAGACATACTGGTCTGACCAAAGATTTCAGATATAGAATCTTTACAGAAGAAAGAAATTATAGATATTATGGGTGTTTGTATTAATTATTCAGAAATAGCAGAAATTGACACACAACAAAGAAAACACGTTAAAAGGGAATTACAATTAATAGATTATTCGGATACAAGAATAACATTAAGTTTGTGGTAATTTGCACAAACTGAAACCTTATCTTACATGCACAAATCAATGTTGTTTAACATGTGTGACATCAGTATAACTTAACTTAAAAAAATAACTTAAATAACTTATCTTAAAAAAAAACCAAATATGTACGAGCTGCGTTCGCTTCCCGCGTTTGCGCGTCTTACTGGTGCTAGTGACTCAAGTTACCTAAAGAAACACAAGCGTGTTCACACGGGAGAAAAACCTTACCTCTGTAAACAATGTCACAAGAGTTTCAGTCAGTCAAGTTCTCTACAGAGACACCAGCGTATTCATGCAGGAGAAAATCCTTTCCACTGTCAACAATGTGACAAAAGTTTTATTGAGTTATATAAACTGCAGACTCACCAGCGTGTCCACATTGGAGAAAAGCCTTACCTCTGTAAACAATGTGACAAGAGTTTCAGTGACTTAAGTTAACTAAAGAAACACCAGTGTGTTCACACTGGAGAAAAACCTTACCTCTGACTGTCTGTGATTTAAAGGACCACTTCATAACTTTTCAACCTTTTTTTTACCAGCTGCTTGGAAATATTCTGGTCAGTAAACACACTGGAAACGTAGACGACCTTGTCCGTGATTGGCTCCCACTAGTCATGCTTGGCTGCCCCTAAGCCAATGGGATACTCTGAAATGGAGTCTGAACCACATTGGCTGCCTGTATTAGTGGACGCAGCCAGCACGGAGCATCTGACAGCAGCTAACTGGACAGCAGGAAAGCCATGACAAAACACAGTGATTGAACCAACAGGACATCAGAAGGTTGTGACAGAGAAACATACAAGAAGAAACAAGATCACACCCGTGTGAAGTGAGGGGTGCTAATATATTAAAGTCTAACTCATGTTGCTATGATTAGGTGATGTAATGATGATGTAAAACAAACAAACGGTGTCAAAACAAACATTAAATTATCATCCAATCCATGTTCACATATGATGCCATATAGGTCGACATCATGCTATAACTTCATGTTGTGATAATCACAGAGCAGCAGCAGTCTACTATACTATGATATAACTTCATGTGATACTCACAGAGCAGCAGCAGCAGCCTACTATACTATGCCAGTCAATTAAATCCCTTGGCACTAAATCCCTTGGCACTATCATCTCTTTTTTTGTAATATATTTTTTATCCCACGATTTTTGTAACCCATTTTTCACCCCTGTGTCAATCATCTAATGTGATCCTGGGCTCTACACACCCTCCACCAACCTAGTCCCCATATATGGGGGACAAGGGGAGAGCAACGGACTTGAACTCATGCTTCCTTCATGCCTGAGTGTCCAAGTTGCTCCTTTACACCTGACAGGGGGGAGTTTCCCTGGTTGGACGTAGCGCGTGGAAGGAACACGTTATTCCAACTAGTTCCTTTCCCCTCCATCAGGCGCCCCGGCTGGCCAGGTGGAGGCAGTTTAGAGACCAGGATTACTGCATGTTTTTTGTGAGGGTACCTACCCTATCATCTCTGCTCACAATATATCCTATCACTGCTATACCGATGACACACAACTGTTTCTATATCATTCCCCCCCTCTGCCACCCAGGTGGAAGACCGCATCACTGCATGCCTGCATGGCTGACATCTCACAGTGGATGTCTTCCAACCACCTCAAGCTGAACCCAGACAAGTTTTTGCTTAATGTAAGTCGCTCTGGATCAAGAGCGGCTGCTAAATGCCTATATTGTAATTGTCTTCCTTCCGTGTGCATTGTGTTGTGTGCAACGTGACGACAGACCACCCACCACCGCCGCAGATAGAAAAGGAGCTGTATCATAATTTCAAAATATAAAGAAATGCCACAAAATATAACAAAAAATGTTCGGACAAACCATGTGACTCCCATTGGAATTGCCTTTGATATGTGTGTATGAGGCCATACACTTACACACATATTAAAACACATGTTATGTGTCTTGTCTGTGTTTAATGGCCGCCATATTGCATTTCCAATGGGAGTCACATGGTTTGATCAAGCATTTGTGTTTGATGGGCAGAACACAGCCACCAAACAAAAGTGGTTGGTCAAGCCATGTGACTTCCATTGGAAAAGCATTGAGGCAATTTACAATTTAGGCATTTAGCAGACACTCAAAGCGACTTACATTAAGCAAGAACAGAAAATGTCGGCAATGCATCATATACAAAAGTAGTTATTATGCGTAAGCTAAGAACGTAAATGTGGAATATCTTTATGATGAAACTATGCATACTATATAGTGCTATAGTTTATAGACCCTCAATCGATGGGGTAGGATACAGATGACTTGAAGAAAGGAGAAGAAGCAAAGCACCCAGTTTGAGTAGTTCATGGTAATAATGTATCGGGTACGGTTCTGGTACAGTCCATTGAAATGGATCAATCCTTGTATCCAATACGATTCTTGTTCATTTTAGTCTATTTTGAAACTGAAAAATGAACAAGAATCCGTTTGGATACAACGTGCTGGTATTCTTTTCTATGGTAGGACACAGATGGCAATGAGGGGGCGCCTGCAGAGGATGTCTTGACACAGGTGTCTTTAAACTCCAGCGGTTGCGCTCCTCAACTAAACTCCAGCGGTTGCGCTCCTCAACTTTCCAAAGCCGTTATCATCTGTGGCTCACTCCATACTCCTCCTTACATGTCTTGTGGTGGAGGCTGTACAAAATAGCACCTTTAAAGAATGTGCTTCATTGAGGAATAAACATATATTTTTAAAATAGTATAACGTACATAGGCTATCTGTAGCAGTATTTAAGGTCTGGGCAGATGACACGGTCAGCAGAAGCATGAAGACCTCTGCCTCTAGGTCACTTTGGAGCACCAACAGGGCAGACGGAGAGTGGCACATTTCAAAGAGCCTGGTTAAGGTCTCAATAGCCCTACTTCCCACGTCTCGGTGGCTCAGAGCATCAGCCGATTGTATGTTGTGGTTCTGGACGTTATTGAGACATATCACAGTCAGATACCGCTGCAAATAAGTCCTTACTCCTGAGAACAACAGCAAAAAAAACATGTTAGCCTTAAATTCAGTGATTTGGGTGATTTGGAGAACAAGGTAACAAGATGTGCACATGCACGCACTAAAGTGGGGGAGTCACGCGACAGGCCAACAGCACACACACACCAAGGCACACCCACGCTCGATCATGATTGGCGGAAGGCCCCTCTCTATCCTGATTGGATGAAGGCCAGACCTAGCCAAAAATGAAGGGTTTTTTTTACCCCAGGGGTTAACTGGGGACAGGGAGGAACTTCTTATAATTATGGTCTGCAAACTCTATAGTAGGGAGGATTATCACAACAACAACAAAAAAAAAAAGTAATAAATTTGACTTCAGTGAAATCACTGGATATACCTCTACATTTGAGGAAGTTATATTTAAATGATAATACTGACTTTGAAATGAATGAACCCACCGTGTCACTTCCACCTCTGCAGTTGTAAAGGTGGTTGCATTGTTGTTTGGATAATGTTGTTGTGGCGTTGTCATGCAGGCTTCCCACAATTCAATATTTTCTTGGACGTGCCAGTGGTCCTCCCCAGTCATCGCAGATGCCTACGTCAGTGTATAGAGGATTGTTGCTTTAGCCATGGTAGGGGGTCAAATACTTTCTTTGGACGCACATCCTCATGTCCTTTGTAGGCAAGTTTTCGTTTATCCAGCAATGTCAGGAGGTCTTGGCAGTATTAATGGTGTATAAGATGGCCACATTGTCTGCATTGCCCTGGATTGCCTTTTGTTTGGACTAACACTATCCCAAACCCTATACTCACATGAGCCACAGGTGAGTAGTCTTATAGTATGGTCGTTTGATACACTTTTTGACCACTGGTGGCGCTAGTGAGCAATTTAATGCATAATTTGCATAATTAATTATGCAAATTAGTAATTACATTCCTTGAATTCCATATATATAATTAGCATAATCATAAATCATAAAATATAAATATCCATAAATATAATTAGCATATAATAGTTTATAATTAAATAATATATTTATATATCTATAAAATGCATGATGTGTGTGTGATTAGCTGATCTCATCTCTCTCTCTCCCTGCGTCTCATGTGCCATACCTCCCCAAAAGCCAGCAGAGATGCTGACTCGAAGGTGTGAAAAACAAACAAATGTAAATTTGTTTGTTTGTCCCTGGGGGTGAGGTGGGGGGATGGGCTCCCAGTCTTTGTGGAATGCCATGGGCCAGACATGCAAATTAAATGAAGCGCGGGGGTGGGGTGGGGGGATGGGTTCTAACCAGGTGCCAGACATGCAAATTAGATAAACAAGGGGGGGATGGGCTCTAACCAGGTGCCAGGTGCAACATGCAAATTAAATGAAGAGCGGGGGTGGGTTGGGGGGGATGGGCTCCCACTCTTTGTGGAATGCCATGGGCCAGACATGCAAATTAAATGAAGCGCGGGGGTGGGGTGGGGGGATGGGTTCTAACCAGGTGCCAGACATGCAAATTAGATAAACACAGAGGTGGGGGCTCCACTCTTTGAAGTGAATTGTATGCATAAATTAATCAAGCTAGTATGTAAATTCCTTACATACATTGACAGTGGGTGTGTGATTGGCTTATATTTGTGAGACCACCAGTGGTCCTTGAATGTAATTCTTGTGTAAGTCAAGGATATCCCCCCCTAGTGGTCAATTTCTATATACATATTTACAACTGCAATACCATTTATGCCCTGATGTGATTTCAGTCACCTAATGCAAATGTTTTCAAGCAATGGTCCGGGGGCTACCGATGGTCTTTGAGAGGGTGTCTGTCTTGTATTATTTTTGGTGTTTTGTGTTGTGTCTTTGAATTTTTTTTTATGTTTCATGTTGTCCAAATGGGGTTGGGTATTGTATATCTTGTATTATTTTTTGTGTTTTGTGTTGTGTCTTTGAATTTTGCATGCTTCATGTGGTACTAGGTGTTTGGGTTATTGTCTGTCTTGTATTATTTTTGGTGTTTTGTGTTGGGATCTTTGAATTTTTTATGTTTCATGTTGTCTAAATGGGGTTGGGTATTGTATATCTTGTATTATTTTTTGTGTTTTGTGTTGTGTCTTTGAATTTTGCATGCTTCATGTGGTACTAGGTGTTTGGGTTATTGTCTGTCTTGTATTATTTTTGGTGTTTTGTGTTGGGATCTTTGATTTTTTTTATGTTTCATGTTGTCCAAATGGGGTTGGGTATTGTATATCTTGTATTATTTTTGGTGTTTTGGGTTGTGTCTTTGAATTTTGCATGCTTCATGTGGTACTAGGTGTTTGGGTTATTGTCTGTCTTGTATTATTTTTGGTGTTTTGTGTTGGGATCTTTGAATTTTTTATGTTTCATGTTGTCCAAATGGGGTTGGGTATTGTATATCTTGTATTATTTTTTGTGTTTTGTGTTGTGTCTTTGAATTTTGCATGCTTCATGTGGTACTAGGTGTTTGGGTTATTGTCTGTCTTGTATTATTTTTGGTGTTTTGTGTTGGGATCTTTGAATTTTTATGTTTCATGTTGTCCAAATGGGGTTGGGTATTGTATATCTTGTATTATTTTTTGTGTTTTGTGTTGTGTCTTTGAATTTTGCATGCTTCATGTGGTACTAGGTGTTTGGGTTATTGTCTGTCTTGTATTATTTTTGGTGTTTTGTGTTGGGATCTTTGATTTTTTGTATGTTTCATGTTGTCCAAATGGGGTTGGGTATTGTATATCTTGTATTATTTTTGGTGTTTTGGGTTGTGTCTTTGAATTTTGCATGCTTCATGTGGTACTAGGTGTTTGGGTTATTGTCTGTCTTGTATTATTTTTGGTGTTTTGTGTTGGGATCTTTGAATTTTTTATGTTTCATGTTGTCCAAATGGGGTTGGGTATTGTATATCTTGTATTATTTTTTGTGTTTTGTGTTGTGTCTTTGAATTTTGCATGCTTCATGTGGTACTAGGTGTTTGGGTTATTGTCTGTCTTGTATTATTTTTGGTGTTTTGTGTTGGGATCTTTGAATTTTTTATGTTTCATGTTGTCTAAATGGGGTTGGGTATTGTATATCTTGTATTATTTTTTGTGTTTTGTGTTGTGTCTTTGAATTTTGCATGCTTCATGTGGTACTAGGTGTTTGGGTTATTGTCTGTCTTGTATTATTTTTGGTGTTTTGTGTTGGGATCTTTGATTTTTTTTATGTTTCATGTTGTCCAAATGGGGTTGGGTATTGTATATCTTGTATTATTTTTGGTGTTTTGGGTTGTGTCTTTGAATTTTGCATGCTTCATGTGGTACTAGGTGTTTGGGTTATTGTCTGTCTTGTATTATTTTTGGTGTTTTGTGTTGGGATCTTTGAATTTTTTATGTTTCATGTTGTCCAAATGGGGTTGGGTATTGTATATCTTGTATTATTTTTTGTGTTTTGTGTTGTGTCTTTGAATTTTGCATGCTTCATGTGGTACTAGGTGTTTGGGTTATTGTCTGTCTTGTATTATTTTTGGTGTTTTGTGTTGGGATCTTTGAATTTTTATGTTTCATGTTGTCCAAATGGGGTTGGGTATTGTATATCTTGTATTATTTTTTGTGTTTTGTGTTGTGTCTTTGAATTTTGCATGCTTCATGTGGTACTAGGTGTTTGGGTTATTGTCTGTCTTGTATTATTTTTGGTGTTTTGTGTTGGGATCTTTGATTTTTTGTATGTTTCATGTTGTCCAAATGGGGTTGGGTATTGTATATCTTGTATTATTTTTGGTGTTTTGGGTTGTGTCTTTGAATTTTGCATGCTTCATGTGGTACTAGGTGTTTGGGTTATTGTCTGTCTTGTATTATTTTTGGTGTTTTGTGTTGGGATCTTTGAATTTTTTATGTTTCATGTTGTCCAAATGGGGTTGGGTATTGTATATCTTGTATTATTTTTTGTGTTTTGTGTTGTGTCTTTGAATTTTGCATGCTTCATGTGGTACTAGGTGTTTGGGTTATTGTCTGTCTTGTATTATTTTTGGTGTTTTGTGTTGGGATCTTTGATTTTTTTATGTTTCATGTTGTCCAAATGGGTTTGGGTATTGTATATCTTGTATTATTTTTTGTGTTTTGGGTTGTGTCTTTGAATTTTGCATGCTTCATGTGGTACTAGGTGTTTGGGTTATTGTCTGTCTTGTATTATTTTTGGTGTTTTGTGTTGGGATCTTTGAATTTTTTATGTTTCATGTTGTCCTAATGGGGTTGGGTATTGTATATCTTGTATTATTTTTGGTGTTTTGGGTTGTGTCTTTGAATTTTGCATGCTTCATGTGGTACTAGGTGTTTGGGATATTGTCTGTCTTGTATTATTTTTGGTGTTTTGTGTTGGGATCTTTGAATTTTTTATGTTTCATGTTGTCCAAATGGGGTTGGGTATTGTATATCTTGTATTATTTTTTGTGTTTTGTGTTGTGTCTTTGAATTTTGCATGCTTCATGTGGTACTAGGTGTTTGGGTTATTGTCTGTCTTGTATTATTTTTGGTGTTTTGTGTTGGGATCTTTGAATTTTTTATGTTTCATGTTGTCCAAATGGGGTTGGGTATTGTATATCTTGTATTATTTTTTGTGTTTTGTGTTGTGTCTTTGAATTTTGCATGCTTCATGTGGTACTAGGTGTTTGGGTTATTGTCTGTCTTGTATTATTTTTGGTGTTTTGTGTTGGGATCTTTGAATTTTTTATGTTTCATGTTGTCCAAATGGGGTTGGGTATTGTATATCTTGTATTATTTTTTGTGTTTTGTGTTGTGTCTTTGAATTTTGCATGCTTCATGTGGTACTAGGTGTTTGGGTTATTGTCTGTCTTGTATTATTTTTGGTGTTTTGTGTTGGGATCTTTGAATTTTTATGTTTCATGTTGTCCAAATGGGGTTGGGTATTGTATATCTTGTATTATTTTTTGTGTTTTGTGTTGTGTCTTTGAATTTTGCATGCTTCATGTGGTACTAGGTGTTTGGGTTATTGTCTGTCTTGTATTATTTTTGGTGTTTTGTGTTGGGATCTTTGATTTTTTTTATGTTTCATGTTGTCCAAATGGGGTTGGGTATTGTATATCTTGTATTATTTTTGGTGTTTTGGGTTGTGTCTTTGAATTTTGCATGCTTCATGTGGTACTAGGTGTTTGGGTTATTGTCTGTCTTGTATTATTTTTGGTGTTTTGTGTTGGGATCTTTGAATTTTTTATGTTTCATGTTGTCCAAATGGGGTTGGGTATTGTATATCTTGTATTATTTTTTGTGTTTTGTGTTGTGTCTTTGAATTTTGCATGCTTCATGTGGTACTAGGTGTTTGGGTTATTGTCTGTCTTGTATTATTTTTGGTGTTTTGTGTTGGGATCTTTGATTTTTTTATGTTTCATGTTGTCCAAATGGGTTTGGGTATTGTATATCTTGTATTATTTTTTGTGTTTTGGGTTGTGTCTTTGAATTTTGCATGCTTCATGTGGTACTAGGTGTTTGGGTTATTGTCTGTCTTGTATTATTTTTGGTGTTTTGTGTTGGGATCTTTGAATTTTTTATGTTTCATGTTGTCCTAATGGGGTTGGGTATTGTATATCTTGTATTATTTTTGGTGTTTTGGGTTGTGTCTTTGAATTTTGCATGCTTCATGTGGTACTAGGTGTTTGGGTTATTGTCTGTCTTGTATTATTTTTGGTGTTTTGTGTTGGGATCTTTGAATTTTTTATGTTTCATGTTGTCCAAATGGGGTTGGGTATTGTATATCTTGTATTATTTTTTGTGTTTTGTGTTGTGTCTTTGAATTTTGCATGCTTCATGTGGTACTAGGTGTTTGGGTTATTGTCTGTCTTGTATTATTTTTGGTGTTTTGTGTTGGGATCTTTGAATTTTTTATGTTTCATGTTGTCCAAATGGGGTTGGGTATTGTATATCTTGTATTATTTTTTGTGTTTTGTGTTGTGTCTTTAAATTTTGCATGCTTCATGTGGTACTAATGTGTTTGGGGTTATTGTCTGTCTTGTATTATTTTTGGTGTTTTGTGTTGTGTCTTTGAATTTTTTATGTTTCATGTTGTCCTAATGGGGGTGGGTATTGTATATATTGTATTATTTTTTGTGTTTTGGGTTGTGTCTTTGAATTTTGCATGCTTCATGTGGTACTAGGTGTTTGGGTTATTGTCTGTCTTGTATTATTTTTGGTGTTTTGTGTTGGGATCTTTGCATTTTTTATGTTTCATGTTGTCCAAATGGGGTTGGGTATTGTATATCTTGTATTATTTTTGGTGTTTTGGGTTGTGTCTTTGAATTTTGCATGCTTCATGTGGTACTAGGTGTTTGGGTTATTGTCTGTCTTGTATTATTTTTGGTGTTTTGTGTTGGGATCTTTGAATTTTTTATGTTTCATGTTGTCCAAATGGGGTTGGGTATTGTATATCTTGTATTATTTTTTGTGTTTTGTGTTGTGTCTTTGAATTTTGCATGCTTCATGTGGTACTAGGTGTTTGGGTTATTGTCTGTCTTGTATTATTTTTGGTGTTTTGTGTTGGGATCTTTGAATTTTTTATGTTTCATGTTGTCCAAATGGGGTTGGGTATTGTATATCTTGTATTATTTTTTGTGTTTTGTGTTGTGTCTTTAAATTTTGCATGCTTCATGTGGTACTAATGTGTTTGGGGTTATTGTCTGTCTTGTATTATTTTTGGTGTTTTGTGTTGTGTCTTTGAATTTTTTATGTTTCATGTTGTCCTAATGGGGTTGGGTATTGTATATCTTGTATTATTTTTTGTGTTTTGTGTTGTGTCTTTGAATTTTGCATGCTTCATGTGATACTAGGTGTTTGGGTTATTGTCTGTCTTGTATTATTTTTGGTGTTTTGTGTTGGGATCTTTGAATTTTTTATGTTTCATGTTGTCCAAATGGGGTTGGGTATTGTATATCTTGTATTATTTTTTGTGTTTTGTGTTGTGTCTTTGAATTTTGCATGCTTCATGTGGTACTAGGTGTTTGGGTTATTGTCTGTCTTGTATTATTTTTGGTGTTTTGTGTTGGGATCTTTGAATTTTTTATGTTTCATGTTGTCCTAATGGGTATGGGTTATTGTATATCTTGTATTATTTTTGGTGTTTTGTGCTGTGTCTTTGAATTGGGTATGGTTCATGGGGTACTAATGGGTTCGGATTATTGTATATCTTGTATTATTTTTTGTGTTTTGTGTTGTGTCTTTGAATTTTGTATGCTTCATGTGATACTAGGTGTTTGGGTTATTGTCTGTCTTGTATTATTTTTGGTGTTTTGTGTTGGGATCTTTGAATTTTTTATGTTTCATGTTGTCCAAATGGGGTTGGGTATTGTATATCTTCTATTATTTTTTGTGTTTTGTGGTGTGTCTTTGAATTTTGCATGCTTCATGTGATACTAGGTGTTTGGGTTATTGTCTGTCTTGTATTATTTTTGGTGTTTTGTGTTGGGATCTTTGAATTTTTTATGTTTCATGTTGTCCAAATGGGGTTGGGTATTGTATATCTTGTATTATTTTTGGTGTTTTGTGTTGTGTCTTTGAATTTTGTATGCTTCATGTGGTACTAGGTGTTTGGGTTATTGTCTGTCTTGTATTATTTTTGGTGTTTAGTGTGGGGATCTTTGAATTTTTTATGTTTCATGTTGTCCAAATGGGGTTGGGTATTGTATATCTTGTATTATTTTTGTGTTTTGTGTTGTGTCTTTGAATTTTGTATGCTTCATGTGGTACTAATGTGTTTGGATTATTGTATGTCTTGTATTATTTATGGGGTTTTGTGCTGTGTCTTTGAATTTTGTATGTTTCATGTGGTACTTCAAAATATTATATTAATACAACAGGCCGCCTGTTTGTATTAATATAATATTTTGAAGTACCACATGAAACATAAAAATTCAAAGACACAGCACAAAACCCCAAAAATAATACAAGACAGACAATAACCCAAACACATTAGTACCACATGAAGCATACAAAATTCAAAGACACAACACAAAACACAAAAATAATACAAGATATACAATACCCAACCCCATTTGGACAACATGAAACATAAAAAATTCAAAGATCCCAACACAAAACACCAAAAATAATACAAGACAGACAATAACCCCAACACCTAGTACCACATGAAGCATGCAAAATTCAAAGACACAACACAAAACACAAAAATAATACAAGATATACAATACCCAACCCCATTTGGACAACATGAAACATAAAAAATTCAAAGATCCCCACACAAAACACCAAAAATAATACAAGACAGACAATAACCCAAACACCTAGTACCACATGAAGCATGCAAAATTCAAAGACACAACACAAAACACAAAAAAATAATACAAGATATACAATACCCAACCCCATTTGGACAACATGAAACATAAAAAATTCAAAGATCCCAACACAAAACACCAAAAATAATACAAGACAGACAATAACCCAAACACCTAGTACCACATGAAGCATACAAAATTCAAAGACACAACACAAAACACCAAAAATAATACAAGATATACAATACCCAACCCCATTTGGACAACATGAAACATAAAAAATTCAAAGATCCCAACACAAAACACCAAAAATAATACAAGACAGACAATAACCCAAACACCTAGTATCACATGAAGCATACAAAATTCAAAGACACAACACAAAACACAAAAAATAATACAAGATATACAATAATCCGAACCCATTAGTACCCCATGAACCATACCCAATTCAAAGACACAGCACAAAACACCAAAAATAATACAAGATATACAATAACCCACACCCATTAGGACAACATGAAACATAAAAAATTCAAAGATCCCAACACAAAACACCAAAAATAATACAAGACAGACAATAACCCAAACACCTAGTACCACATGAAGCATGCAAAATTCAAAGACACAACACAAAACACAAAAAATAATACAAGATATACAATACCCAACCCCATTTGGACAACATGAAACATAAAAAATTCAAAGATCCCAACACAAAACACCAAAAATAATACAAGACAGACAATAACCCAAACACCTAGTATCACATGAAGCATGCAAAATTCAAAGACACAACACAAAACACAAAAAATAATACAAGATATACAATACCCAACCCCATTAGGACAACATGAAACATAAAAAATTCAAAGACACAACACAAAACACCAAAAATAATACAAGACAGACAATAACCCCAAACACATTAGTACCACATGAAGCATGCAAAATTTAAAGACACAACACAAAACACAAAAAATAATACAAGATATACAATACCCAACCCCATTTGGACAACATGAAACATAAAAAATTCAAAGATCCCAACACAAAACACCAAAAATAATACAAGACAGACAATAACCCAAACACCTAGTACCACATGAAGCATGCAAAATTCAAAGACACAACACAAAACACAAAAAATAATACAAGATATACAATACCCAACCCCATTTGGACAACATGAAACATAAAAAATTCAAAGATCCCAACACAAAACACCAAAAATAATACAAGACAGACAATAACCCAAACACCTAGTACCACATGAAGCATGCAAAATTCAAAGACACAACCCAAAACACCAAAAATAATACAAGATATACAATACCCAACCCCATTTGGACAACATGAAACATAAAAAATTCAAAGATCCCAACACAAAACACCAAAAATAATACAAGACAGACAATAACCCAAACACCTAGTACCACATGAAGCATGCAAAATTCAAAGACACAACCCAAAACACAAAAAATAATACAATATATACAATACCCACCCCCATTAGGACAACATGAAACATAAAAAATTCAAAGACACAACACAAAACACCAAAAATAATACAAGACAGACAATAACCCCAAACACATTAGTACCACATGAAGCATGCAAAATTTAAAGACACAACACAAAACACAAAAAATAATACAAGATATACAATACCCAACCCCATTTGGACAACATGAAACATAAAAAATTCAAAGATCCCAACACAAAACACCAAAAATAATACAAGACAGACAATAACCCAAACACCTAGTACCACATGAAGCATGCAAAATTCAAAGACACAACACAAAACACAAAAAATAATACAAGATATACAATACCCAACCCCATTTGGACAACATGAAACATAAAAAATTCAAAGATCCCAACACAAAACACCAAAAATAATACAAGACAGACAATAACCCAAACACCTAGTACCACATGAAGCATGCAAAATTCAAAGACACAACCCAAAACACCAAAAATAATACAAGATATACAATACCCAACCCCATTAGGACAACATGAAACATAAAAAATTCAAAGATCCCAACACAAAACACCAAAAATAATACAAGACAGACAATAACCCAAACACCTAGTACCACATGAAGCATGCAAAATTCAAAGACACAACCCAAAACACAAAAAATAATACAAGATATACAATACCCAAACCCATTTGGACAACATGAAACATAAAAAAATCAAAGATCCCAACACAAAACACCAAAAATAATACAAGACAGACAATAACCCAAACACCTAGTACCACATGAAGCATGCAAAATTCAAAGACACAACACAAAACACAAAAAATAATACAAGATATACAATACCCAACCCCATTTGGACAACATGAAACATAAAAAATTCAAAGATCCCAACACAAAACACCAAAAATAATACAAGACAGACAATAACCCAAACACCTAGTACCACATGAAGCATGCAAAATTCAAAGACACAACCCAAAACACCAAAAATAATACAATATATACAATACCCACCCCCATTAGGACAACATGAAACATAAAAAATTCAAAGACACAACACAAAACACCAAAAATAATACAAGACAGACAATAACCCCAAACACATTAGTACCACATGAAGCATGCAAAATTTAAAGACACAACACAAAACACAAAAAATAATACAAGATATACAATACCCAACCCCATTTGGACAACATGAAACATAAAAAATTCAAAGATCCCAACACAAAACACCAAAAATAATACAAGACAGACAATAACCCAAACACCTAGTACCACATGAAGCATGCAAAATTCAAAGACACAACACAAAACACAAAAAATAATACAAGATATACAATACCCAACCCCATTTGGACAACATGAAACATAAAAAATTCAAAGATCCCAACACAAAACACCAAAAATAATACAAGACAGACAATAACCCAAACACCTAGTACCACATGAAGCATGCAAAATTCAAAGACACAACCCAAAACACCAAAAATAATACAAGATATACAATACCCAACCCCATTAGGACAACATGAAACATAAAAAATTCAAAGATCCCAACACAAAACACCAAAAATAATACAAGACAGACAATAACCCAAACACCTAGTACCACATGAAGCATGCAAAATTCAAAGACACAACCCAAAACACAAAAAATAATACAAGATATACAATACCCAAACCCATTTGGACAACATGAAACATAAAAAAATCAAAGATCCCAACACAAAACACCAAAAATAATACAAGACAGACAATAACCCAAACACCTAGTACCACATGAAGCATGCAAAATTCAAAGACACAACACAAAACACAAAAAATAATACAAGATATACAATACCCAACCCCATTTGGACAACATGAAACATAAAAAATTCAAAGATCCCAACACAAAACACCAAAAATAATACAAGACAGACAATAACCCAAACACCTAGTACCACATGAAGCATGCAAAATTCAAAGACACAACCCAAAACACCAAAAATAATACAAGATATACAATACCCAACCCCATTTGGACAACATGAAACATAAAAAAAATCAAAGATCCCAACACAAAACACCAAAAATAATACAAGACAGACAATAACCCAAACACCTAGTACCACATGAAGCATGCAAAATTCAAAGACACAACACAAAACACAAAAAATAATACAAGATATACAATACCCAACCCCATTTGGACAACATGAAACATAAAAATTCAAAGATCCCAACACAAAACACCAAAAATAATACAAGACAGACAATAACCCAAACACCTAGTACCACATGAAGCATGCAAAATTCAAAGACACAACACAAAACACAAAAAATTATACAAGATATACAATACCCAACCCCATTTGGACAACATGAAACATAAAAAATTCAAAGATCCCAACACAAAACACCAAAAATAATACAAGACAGACAATAACCCAAACACCTAGTACCACATGAAGCATGCAAAATTCAAAGACACAACCCAAAACACCAAAAATAATACAAGATATACAATACCCAACCCCATTTGGACAACATGAAACATAAAAAAAATCAAAGATCCCAACACAAAACACCAAAAATAATACAAGACAGACAATAACCCAAACACCTAGTACCACATGAAGCATGCAAAATTCAAAGACACAACACAAAACACAAAAAATAATACAAGATATACAATACCCAACCCCATTTGGACAACATGAAACATAAAAAATTCAAAGATCCCAACACAAAACACCAAAAATAATACAAGACAGACAATAACCCAAACACCTAGTACCACATGAAGCATGCAAAATTCAAAGACACAACACAAAACACAAAAAATAATACAAGATATACAATACCCAACCCCATTTGGACAACATGAAACATAAAAAATTCAAAGATCCCAACACAAAACACCAAAAATAATACAAGACAGACAATAACCCAAACACCTAGTACCACATGAAGCATGCAAAATTCAAAGACACAACCCAAAACACAAAAAATAATACAAGATATACAATACCCAAACCCATTTGGACAACATGAAACATAAAAAAATCAAAGATCCCAACACAAAACACCAAAAATAATACAAGACAGACAATAACCCAAACACCTAGTACCACATGAAGCATGCAAAATTCAAAGACACAACACAAAACACAAAAAATAATACAAGATATACAATACCCAACCCCATTTGGACAACATGAAACATAAAAAATTCAAAGATCCCAACACAAAACACCAAAAATAATACAAGACAGACAATAACCCAAACACCTAGTACCACATGAAGCATGCAAAATTCAAAGACACAACCCAAAACACCAAAAATAATACAAGATATACAATACCCAACCCCATTTGGACAACATGAAACATAAAAAAAATCAAAGATCCCAACACAAAACACCAAAAATAATACAAGACAGACAATAACCCAAACACCTAGTACCACATGAAGCATGCAAAATTCAAAGACACAACACAAAACACAAAAAATAATACAAGATATACAATACCCAACCCCATTTGGACAACATGAAACATAAAAATTCAAAGATCCCAACACAAAACACCAAAAATAATACAAGACAGACAATAACCCAAACACCTAGTACCACATGAAGCATGCAAAATTCAAAGACACAACACAAAACACAAAAAATAATACAAGATATACAATACCCAACCCCATTTGGACAACATGAAACATAAAAAATTCAAAGATCCCAACACAAAACACCAAAAATAATACAAGACAGACAATAACCCAAACACCTAGTACCACATGAAGCATGCAAAATTCAAAGACACAACCCAAAACACCAAAAATAATACAAGATATACAATACCCAACCCCATTTGGACAACATGAAACATAAAAAAAATCAAAGATCCCAACACAAAACACCAAAAATAATACAAGACAGACAATAACCCAAACACCTAGTACCACATGAAGCATGCAAAATTCAAAGACACAACACAAAACACAAAAAATAATACAAGATATACAATACCCAACCCCATTTAGACTTTATGAAACATAAAAAATTCAAAGATCCCAACACAAAACACCAAAAATAATACAAGACAGACAATAACCCAAACACCTAGTACCACATGAAGCATGCAAAATTCAAAGACACAACACAAAACACAAAAAATAATACAAGATATACAATACCCAACCCCATTTGGACAACATGAAACATAAAAAAAAATTCAAAGACACAACACAAAACACCAAAAATAATACAAGACAGACACCCTCTCAAAGACCATCGGTAGCCCCCGGACCATTGATTGAAAACATTTGCATTAGGTGACTGAAATCACATCAGGGCATAAATGGTATTGCAGTTGTAAATATGTATATAGAAATTGACCACTAGGGGGGGATATCCTTGACTTACACAAGAATTACATTCAAGGACCACTGGTGGTCTCACAAATATAAGCCAATCACACACCCACTGTCAATGTATGTAAGGAATTTACATACTAGCTTGATTAATTTATGCATACAATTCACTTCAAAGAGTGGAGCCCCCACCTCTGTGTTTATCTAATTTGCATGTCTGGCACCTGGTTAGAACCCATCCCCCCACCCCACCCCCGCGCTTCATTTAATTTGCATGTCTGGCCCATGGCATTCCACAAAGAGTGGGAGCCCATCCCCCCCAACCCACCCCCGCTCTTCATTTAATTTGCATGTTGCACCTGGCACCTGGTTAGAGCCCATCCCCCCCTTGTTTATCTAATTTGCATGTCTGGCACCTGGTTAGAACCCATCCCCCCACCCCACCCCCGCGCTTCATTTAATTTGCATGTCTGGCCCATGGCATTCCACAAAGACTGGGAGCCCATCCCCCCACCCACCCCCAGGGACAAACAAACAAATTTACATTTGTTTGTTTTTCACACCTTCGAGTCAGCATCTCTGCTGGCTTTTGGGGAGGTATGGCACATGAGACGCAGGGAGAGAGAGAGATGAGATCAGCTAATCACACACACATCATGCATTTTATAGATATATAAATATATTATTTAATTATAAACTATTATATGCTAATTATATTTATGGATATTTATATTTTATGATTTATGATTATGCTAATTATATATATGGAATTCAAGGAATGTAATTACTAATTTGCATAATTAATTATGCAAATTATGCATTAAATTGCTCACTAGCGCCACCAGTGGTCAAAAAGTGTATCAAACGACCATACTATAAGACTACTACTCAGGTGATTTTGAAC
The DNA here is from genome assembly GCF_963924005.1 of Protomyctophum bolini. Lineage (NCBI taxonomy): Eukaryota > Metazoa > Chordata > Actinopteri > Myctophiformes > Myctophidae > Protomyctophum > Protomyctophum bolini. Next base: position 50,013,409 of record NC_137869.1, on the reverse strand, counting down.
CCGCAGCACGGGTGAGTCTTTGGTTTTAATATTTTTATTACGACAGAAAGGGAAAAAAAACAAAAACAGGAAGAAAAGAAAAATGACATTACCATAAGTTACACTGCTAAATTGTGTAAAGAGTGGAGGACATACAACTAAATAGTGATATATTCAGTGTGATATTTGAGCAAGGTGATCTAGGAATGGCTGCCATATAACATAGAACTTGTTTGAATTGTCCATCACATAATAACGGGTGAGTCTTAACCGGCCACACAGGTCTGATTAACGGATGTCTGACTTATGGGCCCCTCTTCCACAGCTCTTGCTAGTATAGCTTTGGCCTCTCTGGTACTATAGTCAGGGAATATTGTCAAATCTGGGAATACATTTCTTATACCAAGAATTGTCTTCACCAAAGTGTTTGTAACTGGTTTATTCAACCACCCTAGGGGAATGTTTGACAGCTGCTGAAAGTCGGGGTACCATCAACATCCAATATAAGGCAAAATGTTCTAAATTTCATTATGTCAAACTAGGGGGTTTTCATGATTCTGAAACCATCGTCTTCTGAATCCATTCCAAGCATTAGTTTTGCACAAAAACACTCCTTGGGCTGAAAACGGCCACAGCCGTCATCACAAATGTGATGAGGTCAGCACATTTGGGCACATTTGGGCAAGTGGCTGTGGCCGAATGGCTGAATTTGGCTGAATTTATGGCCGAATTTAGCCCAAGGAGAGTTATCATATGAGATGATATGATATCACATGAGCAGAGCCACACCGCCATACTAAATGCAATATGGCTAAAAATGGCTAATGGTCATTCTCAGCTGAAGTGTTTCAATTACACCATGTAGACCACTGGTTCTCAATGTCTGGTCCGGGAACAAACCAGGGGTTCTAAATGGACTTACACGTACACATGGACGTACACATGGAATCAAATGGACTCTTACAGGTCTGTAACTCTGAGAGTAAATGGAACTAAATGGACCCTTACAGGTCTGTCACTCTGACAGTGTACACATGGAACCAAATGGACCCTTGCAGGTCTGTAACTCTGAGAGTGTAACACATGGAAACAAATGGACCCTTACAGGTCTGTAACTCTGTACACATGGACCCTTACAAGTCTGTAACAGTACGTTTTAACAGCGGACGAGCATCGGATGATACATTTCCCAATCGCCCGTTATCGCCCAAAAAGATTAATTATTTTTATCTTTTTGGGCGACGTTGCCTCGCCCACTTTTCGACCATCGCCTGCTATCGCCGGTATAGTCGCCGGAACCCATATAGACAAATAATGCACTTTTGCAAACTTGTCTGGCTGTCACCCGCTGTTAAAACGTACTGTAACTCTGACAGCTTACAAATGGAACCCCAATGGGGTCCATTATAGAGGGTATGCGCATGCATAAAGTCAATGGCAAATCGAGTGGCAAAGTGAGTTTAACGTTGTTTCGTTTACATTGTTTAATACAATCGGATAAGACTTTTCTGTTTGAATGAATGGGCTGCCTGCAAGTCATTTTTAGCCACTCAGTAGTCGTTCCCGCATTATGATGATGATGTCACGTGCATACCCTCTATTATGGTCCATACACATACATTATGTGTAGTTTAGTTTGGGGTCTCAGAGAAGACAAATAACGGTCTTTGAAATAAATGATTGATAATCATACATCACATTCCGTGCTCAACTAATCAAAAAAATCACTTTTCTGTGTTTGTCCTCAATGTTTGTGTTTACACAAACACGAACAGCTGGGCATAGGAGGGGCTAGCGCCCCTCAAATACGTTGAGAACAACTGCTAAAAGACAATATGAGCGGAGGAGGGTTCCCCATGCCATGCAGTATGCATCAGTGTTGTTTTTGGCAGAAAATTTTGATTTCAGTTTTGGTCATAGTTTCTTCAATAGTTTTAATTTAGTTTCAGTCACATTTTAGTCACCTGGAATGTTTTAGTGTTAGTCTGGTTTTCGTCGACTGAATATCACAAGATGTTTGTCTACTAAATCTACAGTTGATTAAGTCGAGTAAAATGTATTTTGGCACTTGCTGAAAATAGCCGATCTACAAGCTCACAACGCGTCGCAGCGTGACGCGTTGTGAGCTTGTAGATCGGCTGTACCTGTAGATCTGCTATTTTGCATGCAACCTAGTGTAAAATTACGTATACTGGATCTGTTGTCCACTATAGTCCCTTCCTAACATTTAGTTTAAAAGTTTTTAAACAAAATTGTCAGTATTATTTAGTCTTAGTCATCATAGCTTAGTTTTCATTTAGTTTCCATTTAGTTTTCGTCAGTGGAAAAAGGTAGTCGACGAACATTTTCCGTCTTAGTTTTAGACTAAAACTAAGAGTGTTGTTTTTGTCGACAAAATATTTTAGTCGACATGCATCATATGGGATGCATCATATAAAAAGCAAGTCAGATGCAATTTGGCCAAAAAAAACATTTAGTTAAAATTATAAATGACTCACTGCAGGGATAAGCACAGAGATCTGGGATGTAACGTTTTCAGTGTGTGTGCGCGCGCACGCACGTACGCGTACACGCACAGTGTCGCACGCACACACAAGCTGGCACTGTCTGCAAGGTGGGTGGGGTGATGGATGGAAATAAGCTCTGTTTAAACTCCTCTTGAAAAGTCATGAGACAATTATTATTAAGTGGTGACATATACTATTATCAGAGGATTTAATAACTAGCCTATGATGTCAACTCACCTCTCTGTTTGTGCACACATGACGGCCCTTTCTGCTATAGGTGACCATGGGTCCAAACATTTCATTTGAGGGACAGAACGTAGCCTATTGCTTGTGTGCATATTCGACCATATAGGCCTTAATATTGGCTCAATTTTGGTCATTGCATGGTGGGTATGGCCGACTTGGTAGGCCTGCTGTAGCCTATAGGCAGTATAGAGAGATATTTTCTCATGCTATTTTAACAGGCTTAAAAACACATCTTGCACGAAAAGAGACAACTATAGAGGTTTACAACAGAAAGACAATTATTAGGGGAGTAAGGGGACACTGATGCCTGCCAGTCACAATGACTGGACAGTTTAGGGCAAATGTCCTTAATGAATGGGCCGCCCCCCTTAATATCTGGGTCTCACGCAAAGCGAAATGAGGGATGATCACTGCCCCATGCAAAGGGGGACGTCTCTCTCTCTCCCTCTCTCTCGCGCGCGCGCACGCACACACACACACACACACACACACACACACACACAGACACACGTACACACACGCACACATGCACACACGTCACTCTCTCGCGTGCGTGCGTGCGTGCAAGAGAAAGCGAGATTTTGAGATTTTCAAGACTCACGGGTGGAGGGAGAGAGAGAGAGAGAGAGAGAGAGAGAGAGAGAGAGAGTCAGACAGTCAGACAGACAGAGAGAGAGAGAGAGATAGAGAGAGAGAGAGAGAGAGAGAGTCAGTCAGAGAGAGAAAGAGAGACATGCACAGATCAGTGTGTCAGTGGAGAAGCATCAAACAGCGTCATTCACAGCATTAACTCTGGAAAGACTGTAGCGACTTCAAGCCTCGATATCTATCTATCCATCCTGAGGATTACAGTATACCCGGTTTTTTAGGGTTAGATTTGACATTTTCCTTTTCTAATTATTTCATGGACGCCAACAATTAAAGAAGGAATTCTTGACGAGGAGCGCGTGTGAGGCTGCGCTCATCAGGCTATAATATACAGTGCATGTGTGAGCTCTGCAGACCCGCACAGACATGGTGAGTGTCTCAATGTAATGCTCTACCGTTTTTATGATATTAACGATACTGTCATGCAAGCTTTATTAATGATAGCATATCATCGGCGACATGAGCGTCGCCTACAAACATGGCTTTACAAGACACACACTAACTTCCCCCCCTGCACTGAGTTTTTTCGATTGATTGATTGATTTATTAACAGTTTGCAGAATTACAGTAGGCCTACATATTTTCAAGTACAACTCAATACAAAAGCACCACAAAGGCATTACACTTGTTTACAATAGGGCCCACCATTTTCAATTCATCAAAAGCCTCATGAGCCTGGGAGTAACATTAGCCGAACACATTATAAACCAATCTACAAGCTCACCTTTCGCCGTGTGAGTGAGCGATTTTGTGTAGATGAAGGTGATGAACACTCAAAGTAAAAAAAAAAGCTAAGAGAAGACAGTATAGTTTATTTGGGGAAGTGAATAATTCATAGGGTGATCATAGAATTCAAAACACTAAATGTTGGTTTTGTTTTCCCTCTCTCAACCCTGTGTAATAGGTGTACACATTTATCTAACTGTTTATCTATACCCAATCAGTTATGCTACAGTTGCAACTTTGATTGATTGATTAATTGATTGATTGGTTGATTGATTGGATACTTTATTTATTAACAGTTCAAAGGATGCTTATATCCAAGATTCAGAAAGCCCATGACTTGTTTAGTTGTTTCCATTGGGGTTGTAGATTCAAGTCACTAAGACTATAGTGGTTTTGAGGTGACTCATGAAATTAATTATTGCCCATGCAGTCTAGTCTAAATCGTTCTTTTAATGTTAATAATAAAGTTAATTTATACTATAGAGCGGGCGTGGGGCCTCTACAGTCATCGGGCAGTGCAGGGCACTGTCCTACTTGGAATGATGCAAGTTGGAAATGCATGATATTATGTCTGTGTCCCATTTATGCCCATATATGGAGTTCTTTGTCAGGTATTCCCAAATATGGAGTAGATGCAGACGTCAGAATGATGTCAGATCAGGCCATCTCCATATATGGACCCTGGGTAGGGGCCCGGTCCAGAGCCCGGGCAGAGGCGTGTTTGGCGCGGTTCGAGCCAACCGCAGGTCCGACTGACCTGTGCAGTGCTGTGAGGGTGTGGAACGCGTGTGTGGAACGCGGTTCTCGAGTTACGTGGATTACAGACGTACACACAGAGACTTAGTGCATTTATAGATAGATAGAGCCCGGGCAGAGGCCTTTTGTTGGCGGTTTTGGACAACCGTGGGTCCGGCCAACTCAACACCGGGCACTGCACGCCCTGTGAGGGTGTGAATTTGAAATCGGTAGGGCGAACGGTTCTGGATTAGAGACGTACAGACACACAGAGACTTAGTGAATTTATAGTTAGAAGATGTTTGGTATATGCACTGTGAGGCTATGTGAACCAACAGGTTTTGTACAGAATTTTATAATTTCACTGTCTTTGAAATAATTTGATGGATTTTTGTTTTCTTTTTTTGCACGGGAAATGCATGGAAACTTGCAAAATAATTGTGATTTAATATCTCTAATAGTTGTGATGAGTAGCATCTATCTATCTATCTATCTATCTATCTATCTATCTATCTATCTATCTATCTATCTATCTATCTATCTATCTATTTAGGTTCAGACATTTAGAATTTGGCAAGGTCGATGGAAAACAGGAGCTATCAGACGACTAGACTCTTCCTCGGTTGAAGGAGGATTTTCTAGGAGTTGTTTGAAGTGCTGGTCAGGGACTAACAGAGAGTGCTAGAGGGGCAGGGGCTGGAAAAAAAAAGACGGCACTTAGCGAACGTATAGCAGATCTACAAGCTCACAACGTGTCGCGCTGCGACGCATTGAGAGCTTGTAGATCATCTATTTTCAGGGCGCAAACCAGCACTCTTTAGCTATAGTGGAGATGTGGTGTACAACATGGATTTCTAAACAAATGTGTTCAACGCAAAATACTGTGTTCAAGTTCAGGACTGGACTGGAAAAAAGCAATTCTCCTCCTGAATGCTGCCTTTCCGGTATATGGCATGGAAAGGAGTGGCATATGCATTTCTTTCACCATGTAGTAAATGCTGCATTCATGGTCTTGTATTCATGGTCTTGTTAAGGGCAGTTGTTTTACAGACGGGTAAAAGGGCAGGGGCTGAAGCCCCCTTTGATGTCTATGTGTGCACGTCCCTGGTGGCACCATGTTTCAACTCGTTCCTTTCTCCCTGGATCTTGGAAGTCTGGGAAGAGCTTCTGCCATAAGATGTCATTGATGACGAGTCTCCATGCACTGCCCTCCAGCTGACCAGGTCTTGCCATGCTTCTGGTTAAAATCATAGACATATAAACGTAGACGCCCCTTTCCGGCTCTGAGGCATATGTCACAATTGCAGGCACAATTTTCCAGACATTCCTTGCAAAGCATTTGCCTTCAATGAGCGCTTCCATGTGCGTAACATAAGTCCCGGAAAAGACGCGCTGTGATTGGCCAGTGGTCACTTGAGTGACAGCGAGAGACATGGAGGAGTCGAATGAGTGACGCCACTTGGGCAGCGACGCAGCGTGCCTTCAGCAAATGCCTTCAGCACTTCTAAATAAAAAAGCTGCAGAGAACTGTTGCTTTGTGTTCACTCTTTAATGTTTTCTGTTAGTTGCGAACGCAGTGAGCACTTACTATGAGACCTAGCAGATCATGTCTGTGTGTCTGTCTGTCTGTCCGTGTGTCTGTCCCGCTATCCAAATATGGAGTGTGTTACATCAGCAATCACTCAGCTCCATATATGGGCACAAAAGGGGCCATGTCCACTCGTAATCTAAACCCCCCTGGCTCTGATGTTGTATTGTTGTAATAATAACTTTGTTGTTTGTGTTTTTTTTGTTTGTATTGTAATGTATTTTCATGGAAATCACTCAACCGTCCTGCGTACCACCTAAAATGTCACCTTTCTAAATGTCACATAATGCAGGAGGCAGAAAAAATGTTGTGTTTATGAAAACAAGCACTTCCAAACTCTGAAACTTAGAAAAATAATCAAATGCAGGGCATTTCTTGAGAGCTCATAATGTTTCTATGGTGGATTTTTATGAAACAAAAACTTTGCAGATAGAAAGAGGATAATTCAAGCTTTTCGTAGCTGCAATGTTGGTGAGTTTAACATTGTTTAATGCAATCAGACAGGACTTTTCTGTTTGGATGAATGGGCTGTCAAGACCAGAAAGTATTTTTTTTGCCACTCAGTAGGCGTCCCTGCATAACTTCCTGGTTTGACGATGATGTCACGTGCATACCCTCTATAGGTGCATCATGGGCTGTGACATTCCTGACTCGGCCACCGTTGCGCCATTGTGCCTGTTTTAAATGTTGCAGCAAATGCACGGTTGCTACATTTAAACAATTTAAATGATTATTCCCATTATTATGTACTAGGTTTAGGTTTAGGTTCATTTATTTAGCACATAGTATAAAAATCACACCTGTGTGAACTGAGTGGTGCAATCCCCCCCCCCCCCACACACACACATCTCTCTCTCTCTCTCTCTCTCTCTCTCTCTCTCTCTCTCTCTCTCTCTCTCTCTCTCTCTCTCCTCTCCCTCTCTCTCTCTCTCTCTCTCTCTCTCTCTCTCTCTCTCATTAGCAGGAAGCAGGCACAGCAATACCCCTCTCTCTGTTTCTGGCGCCCCCTACTGGTATTATTAAGTCACATACTCGTGTTCATGACAACATGATACAGGTACACAGGTACACAGGTACACGGACATAGGGGTGATCAGTTTTGTGCTGGTTCTGGACAACGGCGTATCTGACCGACTCGACATGCAGGCACTGCACTCCCTGTGGGGGTGTGGAACACGTGTGTCGAATTTGAAGTTGGTGGGGCGAACGGTTCTCGAGATACGTGGATTAAAGACACACATGTAAGCTACACACAGAGACTTGGTGGTTGACTAATAGTTGTATTGTTTTGTTCTTGTTGAGCCAACTCTGCCGGATATACTGTTTTTGTTCTTTTGTGTGTGCAATTCATCATCAGCTTATGAAGAACATTGTCCTAAGGGTGCATGGCATGGCAGGGCAGTGTCTTGAGTGTACAAGGGAGACATCACAAAGCAAGGACGGGTGGGGAGGGATCAACATAATATGGAATGTCATAACAGGTCAGCTCCATATATGGAGATCTAATGGTTTGAGGTCAGATGTAGAGTTGCTGGCCGGATCCATATATGCAGATCTAGGTGATGATCCAGTCTTCTCCATGTATGGCTATCCAGGTTTTGATGAGGTTAGTGTTGTGATCTTCATATATGGAAACGGCCATATACTGTATGGTGGTGTGACGTGTCACAAGGCCTGATGTCATGGGGCGTGATCATATCTGGAACCAACCGACTGACGGGCCATACTGATATTTGGAAGCCTGGGTCGTGTACATTATACTGACCACGAGTGGCCAGCTGGCATGACAAAGAGCAAAGGCAAAAAAACTTGCCAAATACTGGTCTGTACGTTTGGGCTGTTCTAGGCAGTGTGTGGAGGACATGCGCGTGCATAAACTAAAGTGAGTGGACAAACCGAGTGTCAAATTGAGTTTAATGCAATACTGAATAGCAACTGTCAACTAGTAATAATGAAAACTAGAACTGCACTCTGTCGAGTGAAAACTTGCTTGTTGCACACTAGTAGGCCATAAATGGCCTTCTAGTGCGCAATCAGAGCGCACAAGTACTTTTGACCGCTACAAACTGTCAAATCTCAGTAATGACTGCTACTTGTGCCTGATACGGCAGTGGTGCCAGATTACATACATGTATACATAGGAGCATTACCTTTAATCCTCCCAACACTAAAACATATCGTCATTACGTCACCATCGAAAACCAATTACACTCTGGCATTGGGTCCTTTAATCCACATCTTTATTACGTCATTATTGAGAGCTAGTTATACATTATACTATGTGTATATGTTATTTGTAAGTTGATTAGCGGTATACTGTGGTTACTTTGCGCCGTATGCACCGTCCCAGCCGTCCCGCCAATTTTGACTGCATGCCGTATCAGGCTAAATTAGTCATTACGTCATTTGCTGGGACGGTGCATACGCATCAAAATTGGCGGGACGGCTGGGACGGTGCATACTAGTACTTGTGCACTCTGCTGCAAGTGAATAACAAACAATGAGACAATGATAACAGTGATATGCAGCCGTTACAGTGACTTTGTGACTGTTCTCTATAGAACATATTGAAGTGATGACTTGAGGGTGGATTCAAATTTGTTATATCTGTCTTTAAGGGAAGAATAGTGCTCAAATGTCTCCACCTCCCCTTGAGAACAGTGATCCCTCTCTCTCTCTCTCTCTCTCTCTCTCTCTCTCTTCATTTGGCTTCTCTGATTTAAAATGTCTAATAATATGTATTATGTAGAGGCACCCTGTGGTTAGCTATAATCATCCGTCATATTTTTCTTGTACTGCGGAAAGTTTTAATGAGGCGGCCATGAAAAGTATATATAAATCTCTCTCTCTCTCTCTCTCTCTCTCTCAACCCACCGGTCAAGCCAGATGGCATGCCCACCTAGGGCCAAGGTTTCTTCCCATAGAAGGGGGGAGGTTGCTTGCCACGGCCGCTGTAAGTGTTTGCTCATTGGGGAAATTGGTGGGTCTCGTTAAATGCAGACCTGAGGCCGATACTACAAATGCCTGTTAAATGAGTAGTTCTCACACTTGACAGATTTATTTTTAAATGTCCATCAATATGTACAAAAGCTCACAGCAGCAAGTGGGAAGTGACACATTGTGAGTTTGTAGATCTGCTATTAGCCTGCTATTAGGGTTATGACTATGAGACAACTTGTTGTGGACTTGGTAGTGTATATAAATCAGTGGTTCCCAAAGTGGGGTCTGGGGACCCCTAGGGGTCCTGGAGAGAGTTCCAGGGGGTCCCCAGATAAATTATAGTTCGGAACCAAATGGACCCTTATGGGTCTGTAACTGTGAGAGTGTACAAATTACACTCTCAGAGTGAAATTAACATTGATTTTACAATATAAATTGGGGGTCCCAGAGATAGAAATGCCATTAAATGGGGGGCCCGTAGACTAATCCATGTCAAACTGGGGGTCCTTGAAATTAAAACGTTTGGGATTCCGACTCCGTAAGCAAGATGTGCATGGTTTACTTTGCTCCGTGCACATGCGTGCGTGTGAATCATTGAGTGTGTGTGAATGTGTGTGTGAAACTGTGAATGGGCACACTGTGTAAAGTGCTTTGGTTAATGATGGTATAAGTTCACCTACAAATCTACAAATGTGCTGTTTGAGAACTGCACATGTCCTGACATGTCTGACATGTCCCCACATTCAGTAGATTGTCAGTGCATTGTCAGAAACAGAACATTGTCAGCGAGAAAGGGGGACGGGTCATGGTGCCATGGTGTTGTATGTTCATTCTATTTCAGATTCCCTGAATAGATAGAGTTCCTCTGGTGGCCACGTCTTGTCAGTAGCAAAGCAGTAGAATTAGCATTAGACCAGTGGTTCCCAAAGTGGGGTCCGGGGACCCCCAGGGGACCTTGAGGGAGTTCCAGCTAAATGATAGTTTGGAACCAAATGGACCCTTATGGGTCTGTAACTCTGAGAGTGTACAAATGGATGTACCATTTGTACACTGAGTTAAATTAACATTGATTTTACAATATAAATTGGGGGTCCCAGAGATGGAAATGCCATTACAGTGTGGTCTGTATGACTAATGCATGTCAAACTGGGGGGTCCTTGAAATTAAACGGGTTGAGAATCACTGCTAGAGCTGTAAAAATCTTCTCTTATGGGGGTCCCCGGCATATGTTTTCAAATGGGGGTCCGCGGGCTAATTAGTGTCAATTTGGGGGTCCTTGACATGAACAAGTTTGGGAATGAGACTAATCAGTGAATAAAACTTCCGGGGTAAACATGCATTTTCACAAACCCTCCTAGCAAAAGGAAAAATATAGACACAGGATTTGGAAATGGCACATAAAGGCACCATCTTTATGAGGTGAGATCTTTATCGAGGCACCATGTGTATGAGTGCACCACCCATGCAAGCATCCTAAATTGCCTAACGAGTGGATAGTAGGACATCACAGGAAGCACTGTGTCTCCAACCCACTGTGGCACAAACGCAATTAGGCACCAATCTTGGCGTTTATTGGTTATGCACCAAACGCCGGTCAGGGGCCTGCATGCCGTCAGGGGACATGCAGCAACACCTAAACCTAAATTGCATATGATATGGGGCACTATACAGCAGTAGCTTCGTGAGCGATAGGCTACTAATATCGCACAGGTCCTGGACGTGGTGAGACGTAGGAGGGTCAACCCACGGAGTCAACCCACGGAGCCTTTATAGTCCTTCCACGCGCCAGATTGATCTGCCTCCTAGTCCCGGCAGAGTATACGGTAGTTCCGAAGCGCCAGATTGTGTGGCCCTAGATATCACTCAACTGCCCTGCCCTACCACCTGTTTTGAATTTGCACATAATGCAGGAGGCAGCAGGACTGTCTGCCTGTCTGTCTGTCTGGATCCAATGGATCCAATGTAGTTGTTATTTAGTCACAACTCACAAGCTCTTTAATACTTTTCTTTGATTCAATATGTATAATACACACGGCCGCACGCACGCACTCACGCACACACGCACGCACACACGCGCACACACACATACGCGTGCTTGCACGATTTTGCAATGGTTTTCGAAGTTAGGTCTATTCAGAAATTGTTGCTGTCGGGGAGGAAACCGCCTAACCTCCTAAGGTTTTTGATTTATTTGCATTTTGTTTGTGTGATGTTTTGAAAATATTGAAACATCTTAACTCCATTGGACCCTCAAACCGTCTGCTAAAGCAACCGACTCCACCACCTCTTCCCTTCTCATGGAAGTAATTGACAATACATGAAGTCACAACACAAACTTTGATGGGGCAGTATTGCTTTGTTTTCAAATTATAAGGTTTTCCTAATTTCCTGATTTTTTTTAATTTTTAATTTCCTGAAAAATGTTAGGTGGTTTCTTCCCGACAGCAGAGATATATTGTAAATAAGTGTAAATATTTTTGATATTTAGTCGACTAAGACTAGACCAAGACTAGACCAAGACTTAACAATTTCCGATGAGTAAAATTAAGTTATATCGAGTTTGAACTTTGCAAACGTGTCAAATAACTGTAGTATATGCGCCGTGTCTGGGACTCGATGGGGGTGAGCTCTTCCCGTGAGTGTGATCTGCTCTGCTGCTTTGCTCTGCACTGTCTCTGCATTTGCCGTTGTTTGGCGTCTCATTGGCCAGAGAAATGCCAATCAGGACGTTGCTACTATGATGGGCAACCAATCACGAGGAGGAGGTTGCTATACTATGATGACTAAGTCGTCTACATTTCATGAGATTTCATTAGTCAGGCTTCACCTGACACAAAAATATAGGAAACAAAAAAGATAATAAGGGACCCATAGAAATGTGTCCACGAACCACAAATGGGTCTCGACCCACAGTTTGGGAAACTTTGTGGCGTGTCCGTACACTGCCTACAGATTGCATTTTCACATGAGCGGGTCGGTGGCGTGGGGGGTGGGGTGGGATGAATCACAGGACATATGTCCAGGACATCATGTGACACCAAGCAGGGCAGGGATTGGCCGCAGGGTGGACATGAGGGGATGTGGCCCGCTGCGCCCTGGCACACCACCACCACACCACCAACACCCCCCTCCAACCCTCCACCCCTCCATCCCGGCGCCAGGGGCGGACAGAGTATAGACTGTATATGCTCAAGTACTTGAGTATTCTATCTTTACTTTGTTTTTATTCCTTTTTACAGGTCAATACAGGCAGACAGGCGATTCAGTCAAAACAGTTCATTTTTCTTTTCTTTTTTCCCCCTCTCCCCTGTACCCAGCCCCCCTCCCCCCTCCAGAGACAGCAGACAGATGCAAGGATAAAGTATATATGCACAAAGTGTATAAAGAGATATACACAGAATACAAAAATAAAAACAAAAACAAAGACAATAAAGGTACAAAGACTGTAATAGTAAAAAATATGAATAAAAGTAAAAAAAAGTAACCGCCACCAGCAATCGTAATCCCGGGAAGGAGGTATGTTCCGGTCACATCGACCCCAGTCCCCACTAGGGGGTTAGAACATGGGGTCTAGTACTTGAGTATTCCAATGTACACATTTATCTTTTTTTCTTTTTTTTGTAATGTAAATTGAAAATTGTGAAAATAACACATATGGAAGCATCACAACGGGTTGTGTGTGCGTGACACATCGCATGCTTGTAGATCAGCTATTTTCAATATTTGAAATGAGGCTTAAGGTTTTTTTAAAACATGCTTGTGTGCGTGCGTGTTTGTTTGTGCCTGCATGTGTGTGTGTGTGCGCGTGCGCGTATGTATGTGTGCGCGTGTGTGTGCGTATGTGTGTGTGTGTGTGTGTGTGTGCGACTGTGCGTGCGTGTGTACAGTACTGGAGTAAATATAGTTAGTAGTAGTTACTCTCTGCCACTGCCCCCCTGGCACAGACTGGGGCCCTTGGCACAGACCGTGCGTTCTGCGTCTCCCCTGAAGGAGGCAGGAACCATCACGCAGGAATATAGAATCGCACAAATGTTCAATACTGAAAATAGTCCTATCGCCCTGGGCCATGACTCAGCGGTCCAGGCACCTTGGCCGGTATAGTCCGAGTCTGGCAGTGTGCCACGGGTTCGACTCCCGATCCAGACGGCCTTTACTGCATGTCACTCCACCATCTCTCTCTCTCCCCCATTTCCTGTCAGCCATACTGTCTGTCCCTCTATAAAAAGAAAAAAAACATTAAGTAGTTCACCCCGGAATCTTGCTTTTGAGTGGTGCTATAGCCACTCCATTGAACAGCTATGTGTGTCTGTCCCATTTTTAAAAAGTATATCGCGAGTCGCGATGCGAACTATCGCAATAGAGCGTGCTGCAACCCGTTGAGAGCTTGTAGATCAGCAATTTCCGGGGAGCAACCCAGCGCTCTTTAGCTAGTGCAAAATACTGTGTTCAAGTTCAGGAGACTTCGGGAAAAAAATCTATTCTCCTGAATGCTGCCTTCCGGCATGGCATGGAAAGGAGTGGCATTTGCATTTCTTTCACCATATAGTAAATGCTGCATTTGTGGTCTGGAGAGGGAAGTTGTTTTACAGACGGGTAAAGGGGCAGGGGCTGAAGCCCCCTTTGATGTCTATGTGTGCACGTCCCTGTTTTCAGGGTCCAGTTTAAGACAATAGCCCTGAGACTTGCACCCTCTGTGGACATTTTTAAGAACAACCTTAAAACGTTCCTTTTTAAACAAGCATTTGTGGATGGTTCAACCTGAATTTCCTGTTTTTGCTAACGCAGTGATTGCGAATGCATTGAGCACTTACTATGAGACCTAGCAGATCATGTCTGTCTGTCTGTCTGTGTGTCTGTGTGTCTGTCTGTCCCGCTTTTGTGCCCATATATGGAGCTGAGTGATTTGTGTCACCATGACTCAGCCATAAACATATAAGGAGTCCCCAAAGCAGCTATACGTCCAAAACCCAAATATGTACGAGCTGCGTTCGCTTCCCGCGTTTGCGCGTCTTATTGGTATCTTATATTTATTGATTCATTTATGCTTGTATTGTCTTTTTGTTTGAGTTGAATTGTACAGCAATTTGTATCTGCTTTTTAATTTTTTTTATTTCATTGCACGTAAAGCACTTTGTGAGTCCTCTCTGTGAAAGGTGCTATATAAATAAAAATGACTTACTTACTATCAATTATGTGATTTTTTTAAAAATGATTATAGATATGGGGCAGGTATTAATAAGATGTATCTTCTTCCTGCTCCCTTTCTTTCTTTTATGTAAAATGTAAAAAAATAAATAAAGTGGTAATAAAATTATAATCAGGTAAAAGCATAAATGAAACAAAATAAAGAAATATGAAATTAAATTAAATTATTGCACTGCGCCGTTCACAGCGAAACACGAGGGCTAAATAAACCAAGCATGAGAAAGTAGTAGCCACGCACGTACAGTATGTTTAGCCCGTTATGGACGGGAACGCGTACAGTACTGTATGTGTGTCACTTTAGCGTTTATTAACCAACCATTATTTTTAGCTGTTGAAAAATAGCAGATCTTACAAGCTCATAGCGCTGCACCGAGTGCGCTATGAGCTTGTAAGAACTGCTATTATTTTGGCAAAATCGTGACAATGTGTACAAATCTTTGAATATATTATTATTTCACAGCGTTTTTAACTCAAATCTTTGAGTTTCTCCTGGAACAACATATTTTGTAATGGGGGGGGTCGGCAGCCAATTACACATAATGCTTGGGTCCTTGACATGAGATTGTTTGAGAACCACTCATAAAAATGTCAGGATTTATAGAAGACATTATTGTAGAATCTGCATGGCCTCAGGGCCTAAAAGGGTTAGACCTCACCAAATGCAGAGATGTCCCACTGTGCAGTGTGCCTGCCGCCATCTGTTCCAGGCACAACAACACTAGCAGCAAGCTGCCACAGCTTTTTGTCATACACACATTTACACAATGGGTGGATGGTAAATGAAAACTGCATTTACATTCATGTGTCGTGGATCAGACATTTTCTTTTTGCAATAGCCAAAGTGTGTAAAGTGCTTAAAGCGGTTCATGTGTGTTTGGTAATGATACTTTCAATATGCAAAGAGTAACTTGTAACTCGAGTTTTCAAATAAGTGTTGTGGCGGCTGTAAAGATATTTACTATTGAGCGGGAGAGTAATCGATAGGGGTGGGGGTGGGGGGGGGGGAGTTTGGGAAGATGCAATTAACCAAAAATAACTAAAATCTTTGCGATACGATACATGGACGATATTGGTTCATTATGGCGATACGATACGATTCAAGGATTTGAAATAGATACAGTAACTATTTAGCAAATTTGTGTGAAACTTGTGGATAGTGCATGTTTTTTAAGGGAAATATTTATTATTATGGATATAAATTATAAATTAAACACAGTGATTATCTGGCAAATAAATGGACATTATATTTGAACACATTATGGCCTTGACATGAACACAGAGAATATACACATTTATTGTGTAGTGCCCATCTTTTTCCTTTTTCTTCTTAAAATTGCTAAATACAATGCACCCCAGTTCGGCGTATTTTGGGGGGGGGGGGTCACGGCCTGAAAATGTTGAGAACCACTAAACCTTGCGACATGTTCTGAATATCTGCTTTTCTTTTTTTTAAATATCCGTTAATTGTAATTGCGGCAAAGGCAAAGGTTTAAAACAATGGTGATATCACTTTACTCCTTAGAACATTGGTTCCCAAAGTGCATGGGTCCGGGGACCCCCAGGGGCATTTGAGGGAGTTCCAGGGGGTCCCCAGCAAAATGAAAGATAGTTTGTAACTATAAATGGACCTTGATGGGTCTGTAACTCAGAGTGTATTGAACCAAATGGACGCCAATGGGTCCATCTGGTTCCAATTGTCCACTCTCAACGGGTCCATCTGGGTCCAATTGTCCACTCTCAACGGGTCCATCTGGTTCCAATTGTCCACTCTCAGAGTAAAATATTCATAGATTTTACAATATGAATTGGCGTTCCAGAGATAGAAATTATATTAAATTAGGGAGGCCTAATGCATGTCAAACTGCAGGTTTGATCATTTCAAACAAGGTTTCAAATAAATATTAGATTTTGTCATTTACGTGAGAACAATAACTTTCCAGGAATAGAAAGCCTGCAGTTTCTCTTAGCGTGGATTCCCCATTGATGATGATGTGACTGGCAGACAGGTTTCTGGACTGCCCACAGCGCAACTCTAAGAACTGGTACCATATCTTATTAGTGACGCGCGCACGCATGCACGCCACACGTACATAGGCCTACACACACTCTGCAATTAGTGGAATTTCATATATGCAGTTCAGTGCCTTAATTTGATGGATACATTAGCAGTTTATTAATTAACTGTTCACTATACCGCTGTTCGTCTTTGAAATGGCAGTGATGTTTGAGAGTTGATTAATTACCTGCTCCCAGCTGTGAATATAATAATCCTGGACGTCTCTGCTGTTCCACCTGTGAGAGAGAGAGAGAGATTCATTTGATCATAAGAAAGTTTGCTATAGTAAGTTCGAACAAACCATCACAAAACATGGAATGCCATTGAAAATGAATGGTCATTTTTGAGTGTTTGCGCAAACACAAACATTGAAGACGAAGGTAAGGACGCAAATTGTGATTGGCTGGAATGATATGATGATGATAAGAGTGCCCCTCACTTGAAGTCACTTCACACGGGTGTGACTTTTTTTTTTTACATTGTATTTATATTCAAACAATACTTGCTGCTCTAACTGAAGTCTTGAAAGCACAAATTCTACTATTTTGCCCGTATACATCAAACCAAATGTGCTCTCCAGAGGACATCGCAAAGGTGCTATACCAGAAATCCAGTGGCATGCAGATTTAGCCTGACCATGGCCAGACTAATACTGTGTCTGGAACGTCAGATTAACTTCCAAGAGGCGGTTACAAACAGATTCTAACGTCACAGCAAGACAGACAGACAAGACAAGACAAGACAGACAGACAAGGCAGACAGACAAGGCAGACAGACAAGGCAGGCAGGCAGGCAGTAGCAGCTTTCATCCTCGAGGGGGTTGTCATTGTGAGTACAGCTGACTCCACACTTCTCTGACGACACCACAGGACCACATCCCTCACACGCACGCACGCAAGCACACACACCCACACACACACACACACACACACACACACACACACACACACACACACACACACACACACACACACACACACACACACACACACACACTGAGAGATGCTGTCGCGTACAGTACACAGAGCACGTTGCCTGCAAGCGCTGCCATTGAGAGACTGATTATGATGATCCCTGAGAAAGATTGTTCTTAGAAACAGGAAAGTACAAAGTGTTGCAACAGGCAACGGGTCAACACCTGTCTAAAGTCTGATTCAGTTATTTTGGGGGAGGCATGTGTACTCGCGTCAACTCACTAACCCATTAAGACCTGAGGCCAAACCAAATGCTTTCTAAATCAGTAAGTTCTCAAACTTTCAGGATTTTGTTTTTGAAATGTTAAAGAAATAGCAGATGTATACAAGCTTCGTGAAACACTGCAAGCTTGTACAATAGATTTAAGCAATAAGCCACGAGAGGTCTCAGGTTACCAGGTATTTTACACTGGCTGGGGGCGTAGGCCCCCCAGCCAGTGTAAAATACCCTGTAAGCTGAGGCCTCGAGTGGCTTATTGCTTTTCTAAAACGGTTACAAACATATAGCAATATTAACCTAATAATTTAATTCACAAAAGTAGCTACGCTTTGCGCCACCAGAGCGAGCCACATCACTTCCTTGTTTTGCTCGGCAAGTAGCCCCATTGATTGAAGGAGTGGGTTATCGGTGGAATTTACACCGGTCACGTGACGGTAACCAGCCAATCAGAAGAAGAAGTATTGGGACTACCCATTTTAGAACTGCTATTTTTGAATAGCCATAGCAAAACCTAAAAATGCTTTGTGTCTGTGAGGTCTTTCTGACCCATTTTGACCCAAGTTGATTATCGGGGCGGCATGCGGTGGCTCAGGGGTAGAGTGGCCGGATGGTAACCGCAAGGTTGCCAGTTTGAACCAGGGCTCCCCCAGAGTTATTGTCGAAGTGTCCTTGAGCAAGACACTGAACCCCTAATTGCTCCTGATGTGCAGGTTGGTGCCTTGCATGGTTTCCGCTGCCATCTGTGTATGAATGTGTGTATGTGAATGGGTGAATGTAATGCACAATTTGCACCATTTACCAATTACCATTATCTTTGCCTGTGAAGCTCTCGGAAGATTCACCTTCCATGACTTCCCTTAATATTCAATTCAAATCTGTGTTAAAACAAAAATCCACCCGAAACATTTTCTAAATATGAATTCAGGCATACTGTCAAAATGACCCCTGTCACTCTTCCTCCCGCACGGGAATGGACCTCACACCTCCAGACAGCCCATTGTTTAATTTAATCCATTCTAGATAGCAGATCTACAAGCTCATAGCGCGGCACTCGGTGCCGCGCTATGAGCTTGTAGATCTGCTATTAACTTGTAGGTCTGCTAATTTTTGAAAAATTGTGAAAATGTGTCACAAATTTGGAATATATATTTTTTTCAGAACGAACGTTTTTAACTAAAATCTTTTCTTCTGGGGGGGTCCCTGGAACAACATATTTTCAGATTGGGGTCAGAGGCCAATTAGCCTAAAATTTTTGGGGTCCTTGACATAAAATATTGAGCACCACTGATACAGAAACATAGGTATTTCAGATAACCGTCATGATTTAGAGGAAATATTTTCGACGTCAGGCCTAAATGGGTTAAAAGTAGAGCTGGCACTCGATTAAAAATGTTAATCTAATTAATTAGAAGCTTTGTAATTAATTAATCTTGATTAATCACATTTTAATCGCATATCAATATTCAACCCGAGAACAGCGAGAAAACTTTTTTTCAAATGTTTTTTGGTATCCCAGTGAATCAATGAATAGTGACTACAGGATACCACTCATTTTCAACATTTTGCTGTCATAATATACCTGTTGTGGAAATAATAATAAAAAGTCAACCCATTCTGTGTTGCCTAGAACTGGAGGTCTGAAAAAAATCAGTAACAGTATACATGTCAGTGACATCACAAAGCTGTACTTCATATTGTTACTGTTTTTTGTCAGACCTC
Source organism: Protomyctophum bolini (assembly GCF_963924005.1). NCBI lineage: Eukaryota > Metazoa > Chordata > Actinopteri > Myctophiformes > Myctophidae > Protomyctophum > Protomyctophum bolini. The sequence continues at coordinate 49,993,866 of NC_137869.1, read as the reverse complement.
CAGTTCTAGGCAACACAAAATGGGGTGACTTTTTATTATTTCCAGTTTCCCACACAAACACAAAGGAATAAAATAAAAAACGGTGGATTTCACATGGGGTTGGGGGCTTGGGGCAGACCATTGTCTGACCACGGACCTTCACACTTGTTTCGCATCGAGGACAGCTTGACAGCTTCGTGCTGTGGTGAAATCTCCGCTAGCATGGAAGCTAACGTTGGTCATATGGCTTATGGATCCTTTCCCTCTGACATTGCACACAACCATGCTGCTATCCACGCGTCCATCCGATAGCTTTTAAATGTAAATGTCCCATCCATGGAGCAAAAGCGATATAAGCGGCTTCTTCATTCGATTCGTTTGGGTGTTGTTGTTATCTGACCATAGACTGTAATATCTGACGGAGCTGTAGTGTAGAGTGAACTGGACTAATGAGCCTATTCAGTACTAGAAATGCGTCCAGTGAGAAACGTTCCGCCGTGAAAAAAAGGTGCGATTAAATGTGTTAATAATTTTTTAACGCGTTCATTTTTCTGTAGTTAATTCATCTCAATTAATAACGCGTTAAAGTCCCGGCCCTAGTTAAAAGACAATGGTCCTCATTCACAAAGGAGAAATATGCCACAGTGTAACTGATTTTTTGCCGTGCAATTCAAAGAGCGGTGTGTACCACAGGTGCGCCGGAATATCGCAGGTGTATGTCATACTGAATGCAGCGGGTGCCAAGTGATCAGAAAATCACCCGACAACCTCATTTGCATTGATCCACGCCCCATGTCACACCATAAAAGGCTTCAA
>NC_137869.1:49875571-49990571 GCF_963924005.1 Protomyctophum bolini | reverse complement strand
CTTCGGCCTGGTGGAGACAATAACACTGCAGGGAAAAAACAGGTCAAAACAGGTCTTTTTGACCTGAAGTTAGCTTGTGTGGTAGCTGGCCTTCCTTCAAATGTTAAGGGGTTAAAGGACCACTTCGCCAATTTTCAACTTATCTTCGTATAATTGGTGTGGCATTTTTATCATGAACATTAGTGAGGACCCGATTACATGAAGTTAGGTTGAGAAGTGTTCATTTAAGTTAAGACCAAGCCCACAGCTTCGTTTTTCCGCCCAAAATGGGCCCAAGCCAAGCTGTGGGCTACAGCTTGGTTTTGGTTTTGGGCGGGAAACCCTTTTGGTGTAAAGCATTATATTATACTTTAGCTATTGAAAAATAGTAGATCTACAAGCTCATAGTGTGGCACCGAGTGCCGCGCTACGAGCTTGTAGGTTGTAGGCTATTTTTTTTAAATCTTGAAAATGTGGCGCAAATTATATTCTTTCAGAGCGAGCGTTTTTTTAACTCGGTAGTTCTCTCAAATTGGTAGTTCTCTCAAATGTTTTTGTGTCAATAAGGACCCCAAATTGATATGCTGCTTATTTGATTTGAAACGTTTTGAATCGGGTGATGCATGTACAAGTATAACTAACTAGTAACTATAGGTACAGGACCAGCACTTTTGCAACCAGATCTTCGAGACAAGAAACACTTTCCTGGGGTTTGTATGTGGGAAAATTTGTGTTTTTAGATATTTTAGTATATTTCAAAGTGTCTGTGATATATCATGTCATGGACACTGGTCTCACCGCTGGATTACTACAATGCCCATAATGCTTTGCTGCACTCACGCCACCTTGTAAAGATCAGGGACAGCCTGGGCACACTTGAACTTCCATGTGTGGACAGAAGAAGCTGTGTTTTGTGTCATTTCCGGTTTTTTTAGACAGGTGGTGGATGGAAAATAAGCTCCACCCACGCGGCAGAATGCTGCTGGGGCAAGCTTTTCCGGGAATCTGGCCGACGCGGCAACCTGCCGCGTGGGTGGAGCTTCAGTTCCATCCACCAGCTGTCTAAAAACTCTGAAATTACGCAAAACACAGCTTCTTCTGTCCGTGCATGGAATCTAAAGTGTGCCCAGACCCGGAGAGGGCTGTCTTACTGAGACAATATGCAGTCTAGGAAGGAAGTGAGACCAGTGTCCATGACATCACTGGCTCTTTGAAATACTAAAATATCTAAAAACACATATTACCCACGTATAAAAACCCCAGGAAAGTGTTTCTTGTCTCCCAAACATCATTAACCCCATTTTGGTGTTTTAAAGCATTATGTTATGCTTTAGCTATTCAAAAATAACAGATCTATAATCTCTTGTAGGTCTGCTATTTTTTTATATCAGGAAAATGTGGCGCGATTTCAAAGCATCAAAGCAATATTTAGATTTTTTATAATTTTGTATTTAAATACAAAATTTGCGACACGTTGTGAGCTTGCAGATCAGCTATTTTTTTAACATGCGACACATCGTACGGCGAAGCATACATCAGGCTTCCTTAGTTCCCTTTAGTTTTTAGCTGAGGCGACGTACGTAGTCAGACAGTCAGACACACATGGCTCCTCGGTGCAAAAATAAACAGTGTACACTACCCGACTTTACGATAATAAGGGACAGTATGTCGAGACACGGTGTTCATGTTGGGCAGCAGCAGTGCCAGTCCGCAATGCTTTAAAGTTTAAAGCATTGCGGACTGGCACTGTGGCCGTGGGACACCGCACGCTGAGAGCCACATACACCGCTGCATTTGGTTTTTAATTAAGGGCGCGTTCTGAATAATACCAGTCTGCAATGCAAACTAATAGGCGAGTGCACTCCAGGGCATATGCAAAGGGAAAGAATGACTTCTGTCCGTGACAATAATCAATGCTACAGTTTGAATTCTGTACACACGCACACATAGAGCAAAAAATATGATAAATATGAAATATGAAAACTTGTTGAAGTACAACGCATGAGTCAAGTAGCTGCTTTTGTATCAAACCCTTTCCTCTTTACTGAGCCTACTGTCATTGAACTGCTGTCCGATAAAATGCAGGATGTGTTTGCATTAACTTCAGATATTTAAATGGAGATTATTGGATTAGTAAGTGACTGTCACCTGCAGGTCAGAGCTAAAGAGAAGGAATTTTGGTCTCTTGTGAGCAGAGAAGTATCCCCTGATTGTGTCGTGTGCACTCAAGCTGCATGCCTACTTTGGTTCCACGTACTTGAAATGGCCTTTTCACAAATGAAAATAATAAAATCCAAGTTTAGAACTCGTATGACTGACTCACATCTTAATGACACCCTCAGACTGGCAATCACTAAATATGAACCAAATTTCAAAACGCTTGCAGATAAAGTGCAGTCACAGCAGTCTCATTAAAGGTGGGCTGACCCTGAGAGTAACCATATCTGTGCAAATATATATGGTCATGTTATGCCTGTCATTTGAACATCTGCCAATGTGAATATTCATTGAAATGAGAAACAAAATATTTCTAATACTAATTATTTCTAATTTGTCTTAATATTATTTGACATTGATAATATAACTTACTATAAGTATTTATTCTAATTTAAGCTTTAGTCTTTGTGTGGATGTGTGCACATGCATTGAGCCTGTCAGAAATAGCAAAAAAACAAGTGTTTTTTCTAACACGTTTTAGTGGTAGATCTTGGCTTACAATTGGGAATAAAATGGGCTCTTGGGCTTGAAAAGGTTGGTTACCACTGCTTTAAACTCTTCCCACTCCACTATGTCGGAACTAAAACCTTATAGTAGGGCCTACCCGTAAAAAGTCGGTGGCCGGTGCCTAGGCTGTGAGAGACGCTAATATGGTTTCTGCCTCGGATTCGGGTTCTGAGACGGCATCGCACACGAGCAACCATGCTCCTCCAGCAGCCGGAAAACAAACACAAGCACAGCGACAAATGGGAATAGTGCAAAGCATCCAAAGCATGCCCTTTTACACCGGGGACTACAGTAGTTTGAAACGGAGAAGACGAAACTATTTGTGTCAGGTTTTCCTGTCAACCGCCCTCCGCCTCCTCCCAGGCTCCCAGCAGAAAGCAGCATGGAATCCTCCCCCTTTTGAGTAAGGACGCGCTGTGATTGGCCAGTAGCCACTTTGAGTGGTAGTCGGTGGGAAATGCTCTCGCCACAGAATTTACTAGTATTCTGGCTATAATAATCATTCTAGGCGGCCCTGGCTGTTGGTACGCAGAAGCGCTTCCCGGCGCTTGATTGACAGCGCATTTTTAATTTTGACGACGCATGCACGGTGGCGCACCACTTATGTGCAACCCTGAGTATAATGTATATGTGTCAAATGAATGACCTCTACTACTGCTGCTGGAAAAGATCTCCCACACGCTACTGAAAAAAATGATCCAAAATCGATCTGCAGCGGTGAGGAAGAAGCCATTTTGAAATCCCCCAGTTCCTGCTTACTAATGCCTGTGTCCCTGGCAATGACATCAGGGAACGACAGTTTTCTACCTCTGGTCTGCTTTGAGGCAGGACTCCAGAGAAGAATTAAGCAATAAGCCACGAAAGGTCTCAGGTTACCAGGTGCCATTTTACAATGGCTGGGGGCGTAGGCAGACCTGACGTGGAGCGGAGGGTCTGGGTCTTTACTATAATAATATATATTATTATATTATAGCTACTTTTGTGAATGTAATAGTTGTATTAGGTTAATATTTATTACATTCACAAAAGTAGCTACGCTTTGCGCCACCAGAGCGAGCCACATCGCTTCCTTGTTTTGCTCGGCAAGTAGGATATGTGACGGCTGACGGGAGAATAACGCTTGATGTCTTTACAGGGCTGCCTGGAGCCACACATTCGGGTGCAGTACTTAGTTTAGACAGTTTTTGGTTTGGACTAGTCATTGATTAGACCAGTCATTAGTCCTACAACTACAACCTATCTCAAACCCTCACCCTAAACCTAACCTCCCACGGGGCAGCACACCTAAACCTAACCTTAACCCATGTCTAACCAATGACTAGTCTAAACTAAGTATGCAAACCACACATTTACAGTCATATGAGCCGGGTGGTGGTTAGACGCCCGCGCGGCATGGGTTTGTAAGGTATTGAAGCGCTCCCCTTCCCCAGTACAGCTACGGAGATGCGGAATCAGGTGGGAATGATATAAAGTGATTGCAGGTGTGGGTTATCGGTGAAATTTACACCGGTCACATGACGGTAACCAGCCAATCAGAATCAAGTATTGGGACTAACCGTTTTAGAACGGAAGATATAACCTTATAAACTGTTGTAGCGGCAACATCGCTTTGGCTGACAGGCTGGGGACACAGAGAACGACACCCCTTCAGTGTCTGCACATCCTGCCTGATAGTTCTGAGGGCAGATCTTCAGGTTTTTCGTTGAGGAGGAGTCTTTCCACTGCAGCAGGAAAGAAGCATTGTGCGTTCTGACCCATCGTCGAGAAGGGCATAAGTGTCGAGGGAACGGTCACCACGTGTCGTAATATAACTCAATTTGAGTAGGACTCTTTTTTCCGGGCAACTGGCCTAATTGTCAAGGTACAGCACCTCGGCAGTGGTGCTGTAGGGAACCGTAACAGTGATAAGGGATATCTTTCGGTGAAAACAAAACAGTCTTATGTTTAAAGGTAAAATTTGTACACTGTATACATGACTTGAATTTGATCCATTGACTTCCGATGATGCCACTCTCAGACACTGTTCTCTGGAGTCTGTTCAACTGCACCTGATAACCACATGTAGTCTCACCATGGCTGGAAACGTGCACTGAACTTGAACACAACATTTTGCGTTGAACAAATGGGTTTAGAAATCCATGTCGTTACACACCGCATCTCCACTAGCTAAAGAGTGCTGTGTTGCGCACCGAAAATAGCTGATCTACAAGCAGTTCGACGCGTTGAGAGCTTGTAGATCAGCTATTTCTGTCCAAAAGTGCCCTCTTACGCGATTTCAGCCCCGGCCCCTCTAACACTCTCTGCACGACCCTGGGAAACGTTATTGCACCGATCCATTCATCGCCATGTTGGATACTCTCATTCAGCTAGAATGTGTGATCGTAATCATTTAAAGAGTCTCCCTGGCTCTTCCGCTCTTTTATACAATTTACAATTTAATCCAGAGCAATTTACAGTAAGCAATAACAACAACAACATGATAATACATCAAAGTCATAGAAATGGTCATCTAGGATGAAAAGTAGACAACCGTAACATCCGTCTAACAGTACAATATCTGTGCAATGAAACTATAAATATACACTATAGAATGGTATAAATATAAGGCAGGCAGGCAGGCAGGTGTTCTGATAACAAAGTGGTTGTGAAACAATAACTCCCACAAGTCAGTGCAGGAACAGTTAAAGTACAGTAGGTGGTCTGTATCCAGCGCACTACAAAGTACTCCAAAAGTAGATACTTACTCTACTGCAAGTGACAGATAACTTTGGTTGCTTTGTAAATTCAATTTCAGTGGTGATGGAAACAGTCGCCGTACCCCAGAGAGAGAGAGAGAGAGAGAGAGAGAGAGAGAGAGAGAGAGAGAGAGAGAGAGAGTTTTACTACCACAGCCACGGGTAGTAGCAGCCAGGGTTGGGAGGGTTACTTTTAAAAATAAATCCCCTACAGTTACAAGTTTCTTGCTAAAAAATGTAGTCAGTAACGTAATCCTGATTACTCCATTTAAAAAGTAACTACGAGTTACTTTCAGTTACTTTTGGATTACTTTTAAGTAAAACTCAATTTAATTAGATAATACAAGTTTTACCATTGATAGACAAGAATGTTGAGCCTATGAAAGGACAACAGAAATATGGTTATGGTCATTTAATTGTTAAGAATTTGACCTCTCTGAACAGTTACATTACTGTAGAGTCATTGTGTCGACTAATAACAGATCATAAGAAAAATGCATCTTGACCTACAGAACCATTTTGATTGTTTGACAACAACCAACAACTTTGACAACCAACAACTCCATCCATGTGTGGTCAAAGTGGCAAATAAAAACTATTTTTGACATTCCTGGCTGACACTCATTTAGATAGACATGGCATGAGTTTAAAACATTGACTAGACAGTAAAGACTCATTTATATAGTCTACAAAGAACTCAGCCCTATACAATTATATTTATACCCCGTAGGCTATACTCTTTAAATAAAAAGCCTCATTGTATTTGACCTAAAAGAGAAGACTGCGCTGACCCATTATTTATCCCCAATCCAATATATCATTATATGCTCTCCTATCTAGTGTCTCTGCAGTGTTGCCTGGTCTGATTATTATAAGCCACATTGGGCTTATTTTTCTGAAGTTGCTTGTAAATAATGGTAGAACGGTTGTGAGCTTGAAGATCGTCTATTTTCAAATAGCCAACATATATAAATATGCACATTGTTTAATGGACGATATATATAGCTTTAAAGTGCTCGTGTGGCCTTTTATAGTCGCTTCTTTTGGGCTTGTTTTCATATACCTGGTTGCTTATTTCCCTCGCAAATTGGCAACACCGCCCTGACGCAGCAGCAGCCTCCACTGTGAGGATTTTACACAGAGTCAGAGAGGTGCGTGCTGCGCTCAACTTCAATCCATTGCCGTGTGTGCGCTCATGCAGGTGGTTGTTTGGTGTTATAATAATTCATAACTTGTTTGTAAAATTAATGAGGGGAAGGGGAGAATGTAATCCTCATGTAACCCCAGTTACAACACCCCCGTTACTGTAATCCAGATTACACATTATTTGAAAAATAAATCTTACTTACCGTAACTTTAAAGTCTGTCTTAGTTTGTTCCTTGTTCAGACAATGTTGGTTTGTTGTTCACATAATGCTATTCAGACAGGAGCTACTATAGGTTTGATGTTTATCTAGATCATTGTTTTCGTTGTCCTCTAATTTAAGTGAACAATTCCCCTGGCGGGTTTTTGACAAGAGTTTAAGTTATTTTGGTGAGATCTTACACTCCCTTGGCAAGAGTGTGTGTTATTAGATGCCTAAATGGCACACCGTATGGGGCACAGCAGTGTTAAGTGACTGAGTGAATAGCACAAATGACAGAAAACGGACAAGGTGCGGGGTTCAATATGTCATACTCAGACAGGGTCAAAAGGGACATACACACACACACACACACACGCACAAAAAGGGTGCAGTACTTAGTTTAGACAGTTTTTGGTTTAGACAGACAGACAGACAGACAGACAGACAGACAGACAGACAGACAGACAGACAATGACTAGTTATAATATCATTAGCAGCCATTGAATGACTACTACTAGTACTGTGACAATGGCCCCCAGAAGTCGGCATACCCCTACCGGAGGTAGGACCAAACACAACATAGTTTTTCCTCATCTCTAAGGTCTCCCATACATGAAATGGATTCTTGTATAAAAATATTTTACTGCAAAAGTGGTGAAATTGTTATTTAAAGTTATACAGCTCAAACTAAAAATAAAGCCTGTCCGTCTGGGGGTTGAGGCACTTAAAGTCATGTAGATTCACAATGGAAGGTCTGAGAGGTTCAAAACTTGGCATAATTGAAGCCAGAACATACCTCTACATTCTAGAAAAGACTAAATGTCAATATCTGAATGTCAATATGAGATATAGTCATTTGAACACATACCTACAGTAGGCGGAATTGTACATCTATGTAGATGTCTTCTCTACTTTGTAGTGACTCTGGAATGGATTGTCATAGCAACACATATGAGGGCTTGTAGGAAAGGTGAGGTTCTACTGAATCCAGCAATACCAATTGTGTAAATGTAGCTTGCATAATCGTGGAGTTATGCCACAAAACATATATGGTGTCCCAAACGAGGGGAAATAAAACTAATGAAATCTACAGTATCACATTAGTTTTATTTTTACTTCACTTATCAAGGGTGGGAAAACATAAAAAAATCACTTGAGTAGAAGTCCCTAAAATGTATGAAATGTCTCAAACTTGAGAAATGAGAAAATGTGAACAAATAGATGCCGCTTCAAGAGAAATAGTAGAGAAATATGCAAGCCTACAGTGGAACTACTAACTATTATTATGTTGCAGCACATGACCTGGATGCTCCCTCATCAAGCTCAAATGTCAATATTATCCTCATAAATATAAATAATCAAGTTATTCATTTCTGTTATTTCTGATTGGGACATCCCTAGTATCAATATGATATCCATATCATGATATTAGACTGGATATTGTCCGTGATTTGGGAAATTGTACTATTGTGATATTGCATAGGAGTTGCATAAAAATATAATTTTCGGATGGGGAAAAATCGGTATCGGCAGATACTCAAAATTAAAATGATCGGAATCAGATCGGGAGCAAAAACGTGTGATCGGGACATCCCTATCCATAATGTTGAAAAGCCCAAGGCAGAAGACCTTCAACTCTTACTAAATGTTGCTCAGCAGAGATATGATGATGTTCATACAACCGTGCAGTGGCTCTATATACAGACAATATGCTGCAGTAATGAGCAAGTTGCAAATGTTGAGTGAGAGCATGCCTGAACCAGTCTCATCAAGAAGTCTGAATAGGGTTGATACAACATTCATACAAAGATATTTTTCATTTGTGTGAAGGCCAGTACAAGACCAGAACATCTGACAGCCATTATGGCTGGTACTGGTATGTGTACCAGAGACTAATGGTCCTTCATGCAGCATCAGAAAGGTTGATGAAGTTGTACATCATCTGCTCCTCTCGTACCCAGATCTCTTTGTGTATGATGACAAATATACAATAATACTGGTAATATGCCGAGGCGGCAGTGCCTCAGGGATAGAGTGGCCAATAGAGCGGCTGGATGGAGAACCGTGAGGTTCGCAAGGCAAATTTCAGTGTGAACTAACAATATACCGGTAGTACTATATCATACCATATTCTCAGTTCGATCCAGGGCTCCCCCAGAGTTAGACTCTGGACCCCTAATTGATCCCGATGTGCAGGTCGTTGCCTTGTATGGTTTCCTCTGCCATGGGTGTGTGACTGAATGTGTGAATGTAATGCACAATCTATGTAAAGTGCTTTGGATAAAAGCTCTATATACTGTAAATGCACCAATTTCCATTTACGGTATATAAACTCCTTGACTGTTATGACATACTGAAGACACTGACTCTGAGGAGGAAGAAGATGATATTGTCTAAATACAAACCCTGGAAACATACAGCATTACAATTTGTAGAACATGGAAAGTCTGATGTTGCATGCTCTGCAAGTGTGCCCATGGGAAATGGGCACAATGAGAGAAGATGCAAATATCCAAGAAAATCCAGAACTACTACATAGACCTGCAGATATATCGCTGAAGAAAACCATGGACCAGTGTCTTCAGTATGTCATAACTCTTATTTATTGAAAGTGATGACTTGTCATCACTTTCATTTATTTAAAGAAAAACTACTTCAGTGAGATTAATAAAAGCTTTGACATAGATACTGCTGTTCTAATTCTTTGTTTTATAGCTGCTATATTTCGTTTAGAGATAGTGGCTGTATTTTGCATGTCTTAAGTACCAGGTCTTATTCCCTAACTTGAGTAAACTAAAGACCTGGAGGCGTGATCAATGCCATTTGGCTATTCTGAGTGGCCAAAGAGCATTGACCACGCCTCCAGGTCTTTAGTTTACTCAAGTTAGGGAATAAGACCTGGTACTTAAGACACGCAAAATACAGCCCTTAGTGTTTTAGGTAGCAGATATTTGTCATCATATGCAAAGAGATCTGAGAGCTTTCTGATGCTGAATGTGAAGGCCCTGTCTCTGGTACTCTGACCAGTAGTCCTGTTTTTGTCTATGAACTGATTGCAACAAGACCGCAAAGGACTTTTTTGTGCTATCCCTTTTGGACTGATTGTATGACTGTAGGCCTACTCTGTTGCTGTTTTTACATTTATGTCTAATAAACTATTAAATCCATCAATCAATCAATCAATTGTGCTGGCCTTCCCACAAATGAAACAATATATTTGTATGTTAAACAGTGTTGTATCCTATTCAACAATGTTGAACTTGTACCCTATTCAGTCTTCTTGACGAGACTGCATGCTCTCACTCTGGTCTTATATTACTGGAGTAGTTTTCTCAACATGATATATGATGAGGAGAGTATATTGAATTTGGGTTTGCCAGGGTTTTATGAACATCATCTCTCTGTTGAACAACAGTTAGTGTTGAAGGTCTTCTGCCGTGGGCTTTATACATTATGGGTCTTGTTTCATGCCTTTTTCCAACTGTTTAGCAAAGATGATACAAAGATTTGGATCCAATATTCAATTTTGGTAAAATTTTAAAGATACACTTCAGAATGTATACAGTATTTATGTTGTGCATTGCGCGCACTATTATTAGGCTATAGTATGTGCAGTAACCATATTACAAGTGATACTAATTAAGTCTATTTTCCATTCTGGTGAAATAGTGTCAGGGCAGGGTTCTGCTATCGTCAGTGTAGACTACTGGACAGGCAGTAGGCTCTGTTACACTAAAGAGAACTAAATGCTAGGTCACTCTCCACTCCAGTCAGCTAAATAGCTACTTGATTTGACAAGGTTCATCTCATCTTTTCACATTCCAAAATATGTGAAATGATTTTACCTGTCATTTTATGAAGAAAGCCACATACTGTAGGCAATAAGATGCAGGTGGAGCCAAATACTGTAGTATAACTTGACTGTAACCAAATAACTACAGAAATGAATAACTTGCTGTTATGAGGATAATATTGAGATTTGAGCTTGATGAGGGAACATCCAGGTCATGTGCTGCAACATAATAATAGTTCCACTGTAGTTCCACTGTAGGCTTGCATATTTCTCTGTACTATTGTTGAAGCGGCATACATTTTTACCACACATTCTAATTTCTCAAGTTTGACACATTTCATACATTATAATGTAGGGACTTATACTCAAGTGAATTTGTTATTATTTTTCCACCCTTGATAAGTGAAGCCAAAACTAATCAAATCTGTGTGATACTGTAGATTTCTAGGAGTTGGGACTGTTTTATTTCTCCCCGTTTGGCACACCATATACGTTAGTGGCATAACTTCACGAGTATGCAAGCTACAGTTATACAATTGGTATTGCTGGATTCAGTAGAACTACACCTTTCCTACAAGCCCTCATATGTGTTGCTTTGACAATCCATTCCAGAGTCACTACAAAGTAAAGAAGACAGTCTTTACTGTCTTTTCTAGAATGTAGAAGTATGTCCTGGCTTCAAGTATGCCAAGTTTTGAACCTCTCAGAGCTTCCGATATCCAGTCTAATATCATGATATGGATATCATATTGATACTAGGGATGTCCCAATCACATTTTTGTGCTCCCGATCTGATCATTTAAAAATAGCATGATCGGCCCCGATTTCCGATACACTTCACATATAAGATCACATAAGATGCACATAGGTGGAGCCAAATACTGTAGTATAAATTGACTGTAACTAAATAACTCAAATAACAGATATTAATAACTTGATTATTTATATTTATGAGGATAATATTGACATTTGAGCTTGATGAGGGAACATCCAGGTCATGTGCTGCAACATAATAATAGTTAGTAGTTCCACTGTAGGCTTGCATATTTATCTGTACTATTGTTGAAGCGGCATCTATTTGTACACAATTTCTCAAGTTTGAGACATTTCATACATTTTAGGGACTTCTACTCAAGTGATTTTTTTATGTTTTCCCACCCTTGATAAGTGAAGTAAAAATAAAACTAATGTGATACTGTAGATTTCATTAGTTTTATTTCCCCCCGTTTGGGACACCATATATGTTTTGTGGCATAACTCCACGATTATGCAAGCTACATTTACACAATTGGTATTGCTGGATTCAGTAGAACCTCACCTTTCCTACAAGCCCTCATATGTGTTGCTATGACAATCCATTCCAGAGTCACTACAAAGTAGAGAAGACATCTACATAGATGTACAATTCCGCCTACTGTAGGTATGTGTTCAAATGACTATATCTCATATTGACATTCAGATATTGACATTTAGTCTTTTCTAGAATGTAGAGGTATGTTCTGGCTTCAATTATGCCAAGTTTTGAACCTCTCAGACCTTCCATTGTGAATCTACATGACTTTAAGTGCCTCAACCCCCAGACGGACAGGCTTTATTTTTAGTTTGGGGTGTATAACTTTATATATCAATTTCACCACTTTTGCAGTAAAATGTTTTTATACAAGAATCCATTTCATGTATGGGAGACCTTAGAGATGAGGAAAAACTATGTTGTGTTTGGTCCTACCTCCGGTAGGGGTATCTCGAAAACTAAAGCACTTTTTGACTATTCGTCACAGGACTATAGTGACTATTATGCTGTTAGCCAAGCCTAAAAGTCTTCTTGACCGTCAGTGTTCCTTATATTTCTGTGTAATGTGATCATATTGACCACTGTCAGTGGTTAAGATGATCAGGAGCACAGCAGGAGACTCCTTCCGGATTCAGGAGTGTTGGCAGCCCTGACTCACTGACCAGGTCCACTTCGGGTCCTCTAAGTCTGCACTGTTCTTCTCTCATATACACTTTTCTGCAGTGATTTGACTGAGTTGTCTTTTTCCATCATGAAGTTACACTATTACTGTGTTTACCCGACGCTCGTCATTTTGTTCTGAACAGGCGGACTGTGCCGTCTTTGTTTTGAGGTGTACACATATGCATTACGCAAATGGTGTTTTGTATTACCAGCCGCTGCAGGCACAGCCTAAATGCGACCACCTCTCGTCTAAAGCGTGTGTATTGAGAGGACAGCCCGGCACGTTATAGACATATATATCCAACTTAAAATGAGAGTCAACGGGCTACAGATGCTTAGGCACGAACATGTGACACATCGTAGAACATTTTTTATCAACATTTGAGCTAACATGGCTAATATTAGCCTATTATAATTGTTACTCACTATTACTGGTACTATTATATAATATTTATGTTGGTGGCTTGTTCATTTTAAATAGATTAGTCTGGTGAGGCTGCATACTTCATTTCTCATTTTTATTCAGGTCAGTGGATGGTGGTGGTACTCCACTATTCAGTATTTTAGCCATGACGTGAGCGCCCCCTCCAGAGATACTTCCGGGTCCTACTTTTGTGTCGCTTTTGTGTCCCCATAGAGTTATACTGTACTACTTATACTCTGACTAAATCTGAGACGAAAACAACAAGAAAGTCTCATTTTACCGCTTTCCTCGCAACAACAAAGCTGCTGCTCTCCCAAATCTGGCTGTGACAGGCCGTCTGCCCCACACGGAATACTATCGCCATTTTATTTAATTGTGTCAACTAAATCCTCATTAATTGCAAACTAGATTCAACATACTCAAGCCTGCACACATTCTAAATATGCCCCCGAAATATTGTACTGAGTAAATGGACTGTTACCACCTTCAATAATAATGATAATAATAGTCTTTATTGTCTCCACATTATATATTTTCTTTGTAATGCACAACATTAATAATTCTACTCGAGTTGGAAGCATTAAGACCCATTTTAACCCTCAATGGCTTCCTTTCTGAAAAATAACGTCATTGTAAAAAGATTCACGCGTTTAGATATTCTATTTGCAATGAGATGCGGACGGGAGCTGGTGCCACTTGGATCCGGACGTAACGTAGCACTACAAAATGACGTCGGACTTAAATACTGAATTTCTCAAAGGCAATTGTAGTATTTCTTTCACTACCACCCCTATGATGATTTGATCTCTCATTCTCAAGACTTTTGCACTTTCCATTTTGAATAGCGTAGTCGCATTTGTAACGGACTCTTTCAACGATAGAGTAATACATGCGGGTATACTTTTAATGTGAGTACTTCTCCCCCCACGGCAGACAGATCAGTAACCTGGTTCACATGGTGTCTGTCTGTCTGTCTGTCTGTCTGTCTGTCTGTCTGTCTGTCTGTCTGTCTGTCTGTCTGTCTGTCTGTCTGTCTCTCTCTCTGTGTCTCAGGAGATAGAGCTCTGACCTGAAGCCACGGTTCATTCCTGACAGGAATGACTGCGGAGATAATCAATCAGATATATAGCTCTGTTTCTCTCTCTCTGACTCACAGACGTGAGTCTCTCTCTCTCTCTCTCTCTCTCTCTCTCTCTCTCTCTCTCTCTCTCTCTCTCTCTCTCTCTCTCTCTCTCTCCAACCTGTAGCTGAGCTGACCTAGCTTCGCTTCAGGGCAGACATTGTGTGACAGTGACAGAAGGAAGTACTCACATGTCTTTAGTTAGGGGGGAAACATGTATCAGTACGGCCAGTGGTGTAAAGTAACACAGTATACATTTACTCAAGAACTGCATATATATATATATATATATATATATATATATGTATTATATTATAATTTATTATATATTATATATATATAAGTATACATAAACACACACACACACACACACAACAAAAAGGGCAGCTTGCAAAAAAATGACCTATAATGACTGCTGCTCAAAGCCCCAAGATGCTGTAGTGCCAGTCAAATGTTTGTAGAACTAAATGTACCCACTTGCCCTGCTGTGCTACGAAACCTGATGTATAGATTTATACATGCTGAGCGGCATAAACGGAGGTCTCCGTCTTATCAAATAGTAACGCTCAGCACTCAGGACGGAGATTAATAAAAGGACGGAACATAACCGAGCGCAGCACTCCACAGGGAGCGCCTGTTGGGCAACATTCAATGTCATTTCCGGTTGGGACGTCATCCAAAATGTTCCCCCCCATTTTAGTGGATGAGATCGAAAATCTTATAACGTGAAATAATCAATCCGTCCAATTCTAATCAGAGATTATGTTTTTTGACGGCCCATTGCGGTCCCGTCGCTAGTCGCGTTGGAAGTATAAGCATTACCTGTAATCCTCCCAACACTAAAACATATCGTCATTACGTCACCATCGAAAACCAATTACACTCTGGCATTTGGTCCTTTAATCCACATATTTCTTACGTCACCATTGAGAGCTAGTTATACATATACTATATATATGTATATGTAATTTGTAAGTTGATTAGCGGTATACTGTGGTTACTTTGCGCCAAAAACCGTCCCAGCCAACCCGCCACTTTTGATGCGTATGCACCGTCCCAGCAAATTGTGCCTGATACGGCAGTGGTGCCAGATTACATACATGTATACACAGGAGCATTACCTTTAATCCTCCCAACACTAAAACATATCGTCATTACGTCACCATCGAAAACCAATTACACTCTGGCATTGGGTCCTTTAATCCCCATATTTCTTACGTCATCATTGAGAGCTAGTTATACACTCCAGTTTTACCGTAGGTGATAAGGTAACCACCCAAACGATGGTCACCTTATCACCTAAAAGTGGAACGTATGAACAGGCCTTAAGGTTACTGAAGGAGACATTCTGCCTGTGTGTCTTTGGCCTGTTGTGGGCGTTGAGGGGAGGAGCGGTGTCGTAGCAATCAGCAGGTTGATAAGGGCAGGTGCAACAAGACACATTTTAATGAATGGGAAACCCACCCAGCAGCAGTTTGAAGTCTGGACTGTTGATTATTTGAAACACGTCAAAAACGGTTTCCATGTGCCCAGCCGAGTGGAGAAAAGTTTGTCTGAGACAGTTACATTCACAACATCATGGCGTATGTCTTCATGATGATACAATATATTGGCCATAGCCTCAAACAATGGATTCCTCCTCATCTGAGGCTGGCCTCGGCAACTTGCACATGTTCTTTGGAAGAGCATACAGGCAGATGGACACGCAGACGAGCAATGTTCCAAAGGCAAAGATGAGGTTTATCTGGAGGCGAAACAAAAGGACCGAAGCCACGGTTGCGATAAGGATGGCAGCCACGGAAGCGAAGTTCTTCACAATGTTATCCGTGTACTGTATTACGACGGATACATACATACCCCCCACACTGGCCAAGCCTACTACTAACCACACCCAGGGTGTGTAAGCAAAGTAGAATCCTTTATCCAAGATGATGGTCCTGTTAGCCTCCGAATTGAAAACGACAGCAAAGGTGATCAGGGTGCCAGACAGGTACAGCTGGATGTTTCTGACCCACAGGGACTTTGTTTTATGTGGACTCTTCAGTATCTTCTCAAAGTAAACGCCTGCGAGTCCAGAACACAGGACAGCGACAATAACAGCTCCAAATCCAACGAGAGGGTCTTGGGCCCCGGGAGTGACTTCTTCAGGTTTCCAATGGACAAGGGTGGCGCCCGCGGAAAGCACTATCACAGAGATCCACTGGTGTGCGCTGAGAGTGCGGCGCAGCAAGTAAACTGAACAAAGGGCTGTGTAGGGTATCTTCAACTGGTAGGTCAGTTGAAAGGTGGCTGCGTCCAGGTTGCTCAAGGCCAGAAAGGCCATGTTGTTCTGAAGTGCGTACAGCACAGATACAACGCACAGTTTCAGCAACTCTTTGGGAATGAATACATGTTCCACAATTGAGCTTCCCAGCCGTCTGAGACCGGTTTCCTTTGCCATCATGCAGAAACTCAGTAATAACTTTATGAGCTCAGCAGTGAACACAACAGTAGCTGAGACATACTGAGCTTGTCCTGTTGTTCTGGTGTACCGCACTGCCACTGCATTCGATGCTGAGATTGTTGACATAACGCCCAAGCAATACAATTTGAACAAAAGACTCACAGGTCTGTTGTTAGCCATCGTTGTTCTTTTGTCGTGGATCGGGGCGGCGGGGGTCCCTATCAATGTATTAGAAATATACTTGTATTAGTATAACAAATATAAATTGAGTATGTAATAAATTAATTTTAAGTATTTGATAGTATACTTGAAACTAATATTTCAAATTAATGAATTTTATACATTTTAAGCATTATATATATATATATATATATATATATATATATATATACACATCTGAAAAGTATAAATTTGCATATATTTGCATATATAACTCTTTGTTGGAGCAACCATGTTAGTATACATATGAATGGGAAAAGGGGAGAGAGACTGACCAAAAAACAGACATTTAGACTCATGGTTTTACTAAAAAAACATAAAACAACATAAATCACCAAAAAAATCCACAACAAAACCCTAAACACAATGACCCATAACATAACTCCAGTATACATTCTAATATTAAAATAATAACACAAATAAGAACAATAACACACGGTCCTTGGCGCCCCAGTGCATGCTGGGATATGGACTTCCTCTAGCCACTCCCATTTCACCTGGCAGTATTTATAGCACATTAGTACTTAATATACTTAAACTTAATATACTGACATTTTATACTTGTATTGTATTTATAATGTATTAAAAATACAATCTACAAATATATTTACTTAAAATATGCTAAGAGTGCATTTAAAAAATACAATCTACAAATATATTTACTTAAAATATGCTAAGAGTGCATTAAAAAAAATACAATCTACAAATATATTTACTTAAAATATGCTAAGAGTGCATTTAAAAAAATACAATCTACAAATATATTTTGAATTATTATATTAATTATATTGTATTACTTACAATAAATGCATGTTCAGGAGAACTTGCTATAAATATATTGCTAATGGACTTAAAATATAATAATCACAAATGTATTTTTAATTATTATATTAAAGTACATCTTACAATAAATGCATGTTCAGGAGAACTTGCTATGAATATATTGCTAATGGACATAAAATATAATAATCACGAATGTATTTTTTATTATTATATTAAAGTACATCTTACAATAAATGCATGTTCAGGATAACTTGCTATGAATATTTTGCTAATGGAATTAAAATATAATCATCACAAATGTATTTGTGATTATATGTATTTAAGTTAGACAAAAGTAATAACATAAAATGAATGCACTCATGAAAAGCATATTTTCATACTATTTGAAATATATTTCTCATTTAGTACACATATCACAAATGTGCTAAATCACAAATTAATTTATGTTCACTTATATTATATTTAGCAAAAATGTAAGTGTACTTAAGTATGGAATAAATATATTTCTTTTTCGCCTGGGTAATCATACCTCCCGTTGTTGTCGATCGCCTCGGGGGTGTTTTTGGGCTACATCTATCTACTTCAGCTACAGTACATCCAAGATGGCGCCTGGTGCACCTTGAAATGCGCTCCGTAGCTGCAAATCGCTGGGCGCCCTTTAATGGTCCTATATACCCCCGGGCGTGCGGGGTGTTAACAGACTCTGTTAACAGCATTTTAGCACTTTCCAACCCTGCTAAGAGCTGTCTTCTCTTTAGGCTGTCTTCTAAGCTGGCGTTCTAGCCTGTATGTACAGAGACAAGTCCTCCTTGTTTGTTTATGCTTTGTTTATTTATAGTTTGTTTACTTTTGTGTTTTTATGTATGTGTTCCGCCCTATATGGACCCCCTTGTGAGTGTCTTGAATCAAGTTTGAATTGAATTGGCCATTTGAAAATAGCCGATCTACAAGCTCACAATGCATTGCCTCGTGACACATTGTGAGCTTGTTGATCTACTATTTCCCACACTGGCTGAAGTGGTATAGTATAGTGTACAAATCAAAATCCACAAAGTAACTAGTAACAAAAAAATTCAAATAATTGTAGTGGAGCCTACTCCATTAAAGTAAAAGTAAATCAAAAGTAACTGAGTAATTACTTGCGCAAGCAGAGTGCGTAAGTACTGTGGTCAGCTGTGTGTGTGTGTGTAGCTCTGTCCTCGGTGGTCCTTAATTGGCTGTTGATGGTGACGTAATTAAGATATGTTTCAATGTTAATGGGTATGTAGGCGTGTCCTCGTGGTCTCTTATTGGTTGTTGTTCAAGTTTGGAGGGCAGTACTTGCGCACTCTGCTTGCGCACAAGTAGGCCATTTATGGCCTACTTGTGTGCATGTAAAAGTATTGATACTTTTACTTAAGTACTGTAAACCATTTGAGTATAGTTTTTCCAGCACTGGTACTATTGCAGTGTGTCATGCTGTAGTTGTTGTTGGTTTAGTGTCTGCTGAACACGACATCACAGTCCCTCTGGCATGTGATGTCAGAACGGACCGCGGAGATAATCAATCAGCTGCCTGGGATTTCACCCCCCCCCCCTCTCTCTCTGTGTGTGCGTGTGAGAGCGTCTCTCTCTCTCTCTCTCTCTCTCTCTCTCTCTCTCTGTGTGTGTGCGTGTGATAGCCTCTCAGCTCTCTCTCTCTCTCTCTCTCTCTCTCTCAATTTAATTCAATTCAATTCAAAGGAGCTTTATTGGCATGAGAAAACATGAGAGCATCTCTGTCTGTCTGTCTGTCTGTCTGTCTGTCTGTCCGCGTCTGTCTGTCTGTCTGTCTGTCTGTCTGTCTGTCTGTCTGTCTGTCTGTCTGTCTGTCTGTCTGTGTTTTGTGCGTGCGTGTCTCTCTCTCTCTTCCTTCCTCCTTCCCCCCCTCTCTCTCTCTCCCTCCCCCCCCCCCCTCTCTCTCTCTCTCTCTCTCTCTCTCTCTCTCTCATAACAACCTGTGCATGGCAGCAGGGTTGACGTAGGTCCACAGTGGACTTGTCCCTCCCTCCCTCCCTCCAGACAGACAGTGTGTTCAGAGGAACTCTGTCTCATGACAGCGGAGGTTTACACCCTGCACAGTTCCTCAGTGTCTGCCGAGGGCAGGCCAGGGAAGCCAAACCTGTCACAGGAATATTCACCTTTCTTTCTTCCTCCGACCAGATTCTGTTTGCCTTCCTGCAGGGCATGGGGAGGGGGAGGGCGGACGTGTTCACTTTTAGGTAAGAACTGATTTCCTTGTAGCTGTCTGGCACGTAAAACTACGGTGGTGGGAGATCAGAAGTATACTCACACTTTTGTTTTTGAGGGCCCAGGCATTGTGTGTTTGTGTGTAATCCCTATAGCGATGATTTGATTGGCTGCGGCACCCTATAGCGATGATTTGATTGGCTGAGCAAATATTGAGGATAAAAAAGTGAGGACAGAAAGGTGAGGACGCCAATTGTGATTGGCCCGGGATTTGATGATGCGCTCGTATGATGGTAAGAGCGCCCCTCACTTCACACGGGTGTGATTTTTGTTTTGTATCAACACGCTATAGTCTGTTACAGGTTAAGTTCACTATTAAAAAGTGCCAAAGTATTGGCATCAAATTATACTTATGCAGAAGGTCCCATTTCACAAGTTTTCAAATGTGTAAAATGTATATAAAAAAAATTGAAAATACTATGTGAGCTTGTAGCAGTGTTGATTCCGTCGACTAAAACTAGAATGAAAAATGTTCGTTTGTCGACTACCTTTTTTCACTGACGAAAACGAAATGGAAAGTAATGAAAACTAAGTTATGATGACTAAAACTAAGATACTAAATATACTGACAATTGTGTCGACAAAAAAACTAGACTAAAGTGTTAGGAAGGGACTAGTGGACAACAGATCCAGTATGAGTCATTTTACACTTGGTTGCATGCTGAAAATACCAGATCTACAAGCTCACAATGCGTCACAAAGTGTAAAATGAGCCATTACAATGGCATCAAGGCCCTCCAAAACCCATAGTTGACTAAAATCTTATGATATTTAGACGACTAAAACTAGACCAACACTAAAATATTCCAGGTGACTAAAATGTGACTGAAACTAAATTAGAACTATTGAAGAGACTATGACTAAAACTAAAATCTAAATTTGCTGCCAGATATGGATAGACCATATCCATATAGGTGTGGTAGTGGTTTTGTAATAATAATCAAAATCTACAAAGTAGGCCTAACTAAGAAAAGTTTTCAAATAATTGTAGTGGACTTCTATCTAGGGATAGATGGCGGTAGGATAGGCGGTAGCCACAGACGAGAAGGCGAGATGTGATAAATGAGCATGAATCCAGAATTATCACTGCACTTTCTACACATTTTGGGAGTCTTTAACATTTTCATGTCAAGGACCCCCAAAATTATATGTAATTGGCCGCCGACCCCATCTGAAAATATATTGTTCCAGGTCCCAGAAGCAAAGATTTGAATTGAAAACGTTTGCTCTGAAAGAATATATATTCAAAGATTTGCGCCACATTTTACGATTTAAAAAATAAATAGCAGACCTTCAAGCTCGTAGCGCGCCACTCGGTGGCTTGTAGATCTGTTATTTTTCAATAGCTAAAGTTTAAATGAATGATTAAAACACCAAAAGGGGTTCCCGCACAAAATGGGTTAACCCATTATAATCCTGTGTCATTTTAGATTTTAGTTTTAGCCATTAAAAAATTGCAGCCGTACAAGACTGTGCCCTGCTGTGAGCTTTTTTGGTCAGGTGACAACCTGACCTAACATCTACTTCTGAAATGTAGACGACATGTTCGCCACCTAGTCGACTCTAATAGAAGAGTTGCGATATTGAGGGGACAGAAAACAACTTCCGGTTGTCCCCATTCAATAGAAGTCTATATGTAGAAGAGCCGCCATTGGACTGCATGGCCCCGTGAAGTGCACGGAGTTTGCATAACTCTGGCTCTGGTCGACTCCAGGCATAAGCGGACTCCAAGTCCGCTTATTTCCAGCAAAACTTGGATTGGTTTTTTCCCACAGTTGCTTGCCTGGTTTTTGGAGGTTGGTTATTGGCTGACTGTCTGAGAGAGTGAAGACACTCACGGCTTGACGGGGAAGACACGTTTGCAATGTTAGAACGTCACTCAATATAACTTCACTCCAAACGCGGCTGCATACACGTTACTAAAATAATAATCATACTAATATGGGGAAAGAACACAGCGGAGACAGCGCACGCAAACGGCCGGGAAGCGCGAGGTTGTGACACACAAACATACACGTTACTAATAAAACAATAATCATACTAATATCACAATGTGATTCATTCTTGTTTGTGGATTTTTGAAAAAAACTGAATGATAGTTATAATTAAATTATAATAGAAGACCACATTTTATTTACAGTTAGCAGCTGTCCGTGTTCCACCTGGGAAGCAGTGTTGTTTTTGGCAGCAAATTTTGATTTTAGTTTTAGTCACATTTTAGTCACCTGGACTGTCTTAGTGTTAGTCTAGTTTTAGTCAACTAAATATCATAGGGTTTTAGTTGACTAAATCTACATTTGATTTAGTCGACTAAAATGTATTTTTACCGGCCTTGATGCCGTTTTTACTGTCGCTGAAAATAGCAACGTGCTTCTGAGCTTGTAGCTATTTTGTGTAAAATGACTAATACTGGATCTAGTTTTTATTTTTCGACACAATTGTCAGTATATTTAGTCTTAGTTTTAGTCGTCATGGCTTAGTTTTCATTTAGTTTCCATTTAGTTTTCGTCAGTGATAAAAGGTAGTTGATGAACATTTTTCGTCATGTAGTTTTATAGTCGACGAAAACAACACTGCTGGGAAGCAGATGTAGCTGCTCATGCGGTTGTTCTGAGACGTCTTCTGTCTAGTGTGTGTTTTTGAAAGAGTTGGCACGTTTTGAAAAGAAATGCTTTGCATTAGTGCGCATGTTTTGTGCGCGAGCGGCAATAATCCCGTCATTAGCTCTGCTCTGTCGGACACAGACATCTGTGCGTATACTTTATTTATCATGTGGCGGGATTTGCACTCGCAACAGAACCTTAATGAGCTTTACGCACGCACGCAGTAAAGACGTGAGACATTTTGACACGTTCAGAGTTCAGTGTTTGCTAATAATACCAGGTTAGGGTCACGGGGTGGATGCTGACCCTTGACCTTTGCATTGTTGACGCCCACTCTTCAGGAAGTCATTGTCACGTCCCTGTGGTGCGCCGCATGGCGCCACATGTCACCAGCACATTCACTTTGACTACTGAGACATTTCACTTTCAAAACACCCCGGAGAGTTGCTCTATTAAGAATTTAGATATTCTACTAGAGCGGTACTCGTTGGGCACAGCTGGCCTACTTGGAACGATGCAAGTTGGAAATGCAAGCCCCACCCAGTTATTATGTATGTGTCCCTTTTATGCCCATACATGGAGTTCTTTGTCAGGCATGCCCAAATATGGACTATATTCAGACGTCTGAATGATGTCAGAACAGGACAGCTGGCATGCCCAAATATGGAGTCTATGCAGTGATTTAGATCACTGTCAGATGTGTCCCCTTTTTTGCCTATATATGGAGTTCTCTGTTAGGCATGCCCAAATATGGAGTCTGGCCCGGGCAGAGGCCTTTTGTGGCGGTTCTGGACAACCGTGAAGATCCGGCCGACTCGACACCGGGCACTCCACTCCCTGTGGGGGTGTGGAAGGTCAAGGTAAACTTTATTGTTCACAAGGGAAATTTGTCTTGGGCTTTCACCCCAGCTACAGCCACACATAAAACATCAATGACAACAAAAATACATTACAGAGGAAGACACAACATTACACAATTGCACACAATGATGTGGATAATCTAGCCTCACGTAGTTACCGCTGTTTCAGAGCCTCGTTCAGCATCTTAGTTGATGCTGGTACAAACGATTTTTTAAATCTGATGTACTTCCACTTTGGTTCTTTGTATCTTCTCCCAGAGGGCTTTAGGCTAAATGAAAACTATCCAAGTGTGACTATGACTAAAACTAAAATCAAAATTTGCTGTCAAAATCAACACTGGTTTGGATCAGACTTTGAAGATATTTGGGTGCCATATAGCGTCAGAGTACAAAACATCAGAGTTTTGTACTCTGTGCGGGCAGTAACCGGGAGCCAATGGAGGGAGCGGAGAAGGGGGGTGGTTTTGGCTGGTTGAAGACCAGGCGACCTGCGGCATTTTGGATCAATTGACCTATAGCTATAGCTATGGTCCAATCACAGCTAAACATAACATGGGTTAGACAAACCTCTCCATAGTTTTCCTATTATGATAAAACATTGTTTAAAAAAACAAATGTCACGCACATATTTCTCCAGTGCATATGGCAGGCCTTGTTGACGGATTTGGAAGAGATTTTGAAGGTCTGGTTCCAAAAATGAACCAGTACTTATTGTGAAAAATCCACGATATGGAATGAATGAATACGTTGGATAGACATACTAACAGTCCTATACCTACCGTACCTATACCTATATAGGTATATATAGGTAAGCACACGCACACGCACACGCACACACACATTTTTCCATTAAATATCTCATATCAAATGTGTGTCCCACGTCTTCGTCAACTCCGTCAGGTTTTTTAAAAGTCTTAAATTAATCTGAAAATATTGTCGACAGATTTAGCCTGAAGACTCCTTTTCCAAGTCCTGTTTATATTTGTTGCAACAGTGGAGCACCTGGTCTGACAAGCATTCAATTGTTTGATATTTTAAACAAACAATGTTGATATCAATGTGGTCACAGCTTTTACATGTCAACTCCGTCAGGACATTATTATGATCTTTGTTAAGAATTCCAAAATAATGTTTAGTATTTTAGTTTAGGGTTAGGTTTAGCAACTGAAGAAAAATCGTTTTCCGGTGTGAGAGGACGCTGGCGTTTCTGTCGCCGCTTCTCAATCGGAGAGACAAAAGTCAAGTTTACGTGTGTTTTCAGTGCCTTTACTAAAACCGCAATCAGTACACTATACCTGGATTGTCGCTACAATACAAGGATTGCACAGTTTTGGGACTTACCTGCAGGTTGACCTGCGGTTGTTTACTTGTTTGTCATCGAGCGGCTGTTATCTGACGGCTGTCAGGTTTTCCAGCCTGGTAAACGGCAATCGCCTGTTTGCCCACTTTCTATGACTCCTTGGTTGTAGGACACTTCTGTGCTTGGATCGTTTGGATTACGGGTCTGCTGTGTTACTGGGAAAGTTGGATTCCTTGACTCTTTCCATCCAGCGGTAGCGTTAGCCACCGTTAGCCTCTGCTGTCGTCAATGATGGGTATATTCCAGTACTCCTCCGTGAAACTTCTTGACCTCGTCAGCTACTCCATTCCAAACTCCATCACGGTCATTAAAGCTCTTGGACTCTTGCGTCGCCCTCGCTATATTCATAGGGGCTCGCGACGTAAGTTTGTTCACTCCAGCTCACCCATACCCTCCATAACGTCTGTGTCTCACTCTGGTGCATTACGTCATCACAACAAAGCCCATGTGCGCGCCCGCTATCTCCGCCCACTGGTCTGTGTTGACAGTTCAGCACCTCCCATCCACTCAATGCAGCCACTCCCCCAGGCTATGTATATTTACAGAAGCCTCGCTTGAAGGGGGGTGGTGGTGGGCTGGCCGTGATCCATCGAGCTGACATCCTCATTAAAGAAGTGACAGTAACCACTGCTACCTCATTTGAGTGTGTTGTGTTCACACTAGCTGGATTTTTACAACACTGCTGGTGCCACTGATCTCTGCACCAGATTCCTGGATTTTTTCCAGGAGAAGGTGGATACCATCCACCTGCAGCTGCAGACAACCTCCACCTCTCTGCTGGCACCTCAGTTGCAGGACGTTGCACCCTCAGCTGCATGTCCCCCCTTTGCCTTCTTTGCTCCGGTGGAAGCTACGTTGACCACTGAACTGGTCACCAAGGCCAAGGCCTCCACCTGCTCCCTGGACCCAATGCCCACAGCATTGGTAAGGGCTTGCCTACCTACTCTCTGCCCCATCATAACAAACATCATCAACTCCTCTCTGCAATCAGGCACTGTACCCACCAGTCTCAAAATCGCCTCTGTCACCCCAATCCTGAAGAAGTTTGGTTTGGACCCTGATGACCTTGCCAACTATCGGCCGATCTCCAACCTGCCTTTCCTCAGTAAGACCCTGGAAAGAGTAGTTGCCGCACAGCTCCATCAGCACATATCCAATCATGAACTCTTCGAAGCCTCCAGTCAGGCTACAGAGCTCACCACAGCTCAGAGACTGCCCTGATCAAGATCACCAACGATCTCCTCATGGCTGCTGACTCCGGCAACATCAGTCTCCTGATTCTTCTGGATCTCTCTGCAGCCTTCGACACTGTCTCCCATTCCATACTCCTCAACCGCCTTTCCACCCACCTTGGACTCACCGGATCCGTTCTCTCCTGGTTCCACTCATATCTGTCCGACAGGCAGCAGTTTGTCTCCACCAACGGTTCCAGCTCCCACCATGCCCCAGTAAACCACGGCGTGCCACAAGGCTCTGTACTTGGTCCCATCCTCTTCACCATTTACATGCTTCCGCTCGGTCAGATCATCCGCCAACATGATCTACGGTTCCACTGCTATGCTGATGATACACAGCTGTATCTCAGTACTACACCAACCGCTCTGCTCCCCCCACAGTCCATTGTCAACTGCCTCCTTGAAATAAAAACCTGGATGACTACCAACCTCCTCAAACTCAACAGCAAAAAAACCGAGCTCATGGTTATGGGTCCCAAGGCTCAGCTTGAGAAGATTGGAGATTTTCTTCTCCAGGTGGATGGCTGTTCCATCTCTCCGTCCCCTGAAGTCCGCAACCTGGGTGTCATCCTGGACTCTACCCTCTCCTTTCAATCCCACATCAAATCTGTCACTAAATCTGCCTTCTTCCACCTCAAAAACATTTCCAGACTCCGCCCCTCACTCCCAGACTCTGTTGCAGAGACCCTAATCCATGCTTTCATCTCCTCCCGGCTGGATTACTGCAATGGTGTTCTGAAATTATCAAATTAAAATAAAAGAGATTTTAGTGTGTCTGACGGAGTTGACATGAATCAGTTAAGTGCATAAATGTCCCATTTTAGAAAGAAATGTTATGCGAAAAACCTGTTCCTTCTCAAGATTGGTAGTTGAGACCTGTGTCTACAAATACATCCATTTGATTTGAATGTATCTTTAAAAAAATCTGATTTGAAAAAAGTTTTGTCCCTTATCTCAAGAATGGGTGACATACATACATACATACTGAAATTAAAATATGGTAGTTACAGCAGGCAGGCGCCTACTGTATCTACCATATTTTAATTTCAGAGTTTAAATTGAATACGTTTCATTTCAAAGTATTTTTAGACACAGCATCATTTCTCACTAGCATTAATAAATAAATAGATAAAACAAAATCTAATTACAGTGCCGTGTGGCTGAGTTGAAAGGAGAATGGAAAAATCAAAGCTCCGAACCTTCCCGAGTTGTTTTCAAGGACAAGATTGATTGATTGATTGTTTGTTTGATTGATTTATGTGTTGTTTACACGCAGTGTTGACTTTTAGTTTTAGTCATAGTCTCTTGAATAGTTTATTTAGTTTTTGTCACATTTGAGTCACATGGAATGTTTTAGTGTTTTAGTGTAGTTTTAGTCGACTGAGTTGATTTAGTCGACTAAAATGTATTCTGGCGGGCCTTAATGCAGTCGTAATGACTGATTTTACACTTGCTGATTTTTCCAAAATAGTAAAAAATGGCAAATAAGTTTAGGGATAAGGGACGCAAGCTGGAGCCCTTGACCCTAATTTCTCCTTTCATTGTCGATGGCAAATATGAAACTTGCGGGGACAAGATGACGTAAATCTTCCCTTCATTGGGGCGGCTGCGGCTGTGGCTCAGGAGGTAGAGCAGGTCGTCCAATGATCCCTGGGCTGGAGGTTCGAATCCCGGCTCCCAATGTCCACATGTCGAAGGGAAACTGCCCATAGATCCGAAGTCCCGTTAGTCAGAACATGCACTGCTCCCGTGTTTGCGGTTAGGTTTAGGTTTGCTTCCGTGCTTGCGGTTAGGTTTAGGTTAGGGTTAGAGATAGGGATAGTCATTTCGAAACAATGAACCTTCTGACTAATGACACGGCACCATGTCGAAGTGTCCTTGGGCAAGACACTGAACCCTACATTGCCTCCAATGAGTTGGTCGGTGTAAGCTAGCCACCGTTGGTGTGTAAATGTGGGGAGTGAGGACGCTGGCGTCGTCTGTTCGTCGCTTCACCTCCCAATGTATGAATGAATCGAACCATTGTAAATCGCTTTGAGCACTTGGAAAAGCGCTATAAAAATGCAATTCCTTCATTATTCATTGTCAATGGCATTTAATGTTTGTGTTGCAGCTATTTTGTGCGGACAAAAGCTGTATATAGGCGCCCCTCAAAAATAGAAATCAACGCGGTGCTATATGGCACAGAACGAGTGTGACCTCATAGCTTCCCGTGTCGTGGACGGCTGAGGAATGAGTGCACTTTATATTTCCGTGGCGTTTATGGCGCTGCACCGTGCTCAGCTGTTATCACCACATGGGATAATGTGCAAGTGCTTCCTAAAGCGCAGCCCTTAGCTATCACCATCTCCAAATAGCCACGACTCCACCACCAGTGGTGGACAGTAGGGGTGTAACGATATAGGAATTGGATCTAAATATTAATTTTAATAAAATAAAGAAAATCTAAGTATATCGATGTAAACGGCAAATATCGTATCATAACGTTTGACTTTGTATAGTGTGTGAATGTGTGTGTGTGTGTGTGTGTGTGTGTGTGTGTGTGTGTGTGTGTGTGTGTGTGTGTGTGTGTGTGTGTGTGTGTGTGTGTGTGTGTGTGTGTGTGTGTGAATGGGTGAATGTAATGCACCTATGTAAAGGTGTGTGAATGTGTGTAGGTGGGGGTGAATGTACGGCACAATCTATGAAAATGCACCTTGGATAAAGGCACTATATAAATGCACCATTTACCAAAAATGATAATGAGCATTAATCTCCATGCATCAAAATGCAGCTCAAAGTGCTGTGCAATACAACACAAATGTAAAACAATACAGACAAAGTCAAAACAGATGATAAACAATGCAACACTCAGACAGAGACAGATTAAAATGACAACAAAACAGCAGCAACAGTAGTGCCGGGCTCATACGATGCTAATTCAAAAGTTACGTTAAGCAGGTGGGTTTTCATTTGACGCTTAAAGATGTTGACTGTGCTTATGCCTCCCGGATTTGTCGAGGTAATGTGCTGTACTTTATACCTCATACTTTAAATACTTAGTATGAGGTATAAAGTACAGCAGCCTTATGTTCATGAAACAGAAAGATTGGGTATTGGGTAAGACTGACGTTATGTATCTTTCAGGACCTTCCACTGCTTTGTCTCAACCATTACTCAATTGCTCTGGTCTCAGCCACCGCTGTGTATATTTTGACTTTTTTTTTTATGTTGCCACTACTGGCCAAAAACTACACAGGTTCATCCCGATGTTCTGGGCATCTTTGTAATGTTAGTGTTAGTAAAAAGTATGTAAAAGAGTAACGTTTGAGGCAGACTAACATCAGTCACTCTACAATTCACTGTAGTAGAAGAGGTGCGAGTTTAAACCGCAGCTATGTCGGCTCCGCCTACAGGAAATACGTTGCCTGCGACCATGAGACCCGTTTCTGGTCCGTTTACGGTCTATAGGTTGTTGCTAGGAGAACAACCTAGCAACAACCTATAGCATCGGTTTAAAGTAGTCAATCATATCATATAAAAATAATAATCTATCTTTGTCACTATTTTGTCCAGTCTGCATGTTCGTCAACCTTAATGCAACGGGAGGTCGATCCAATGTGCAGCCAGTATACTGAAGCATCACACTGTCTCTCTGCGTTCTAAGTATGTGATTAGTTACCTTGCTTATATTGTACAGTCTGCATAAAGAGCATTGCTGAATGCCTAAATATGCAAATCGTAATTGTAATTTTTTTTAATGTAATTTAAAATTCATCATTTGTTGCATTTATTTTCCCCCTCCTCTCCAATAGGCTGCCTCCCAATTTGTGCTTTGTGTTAATGTAAAAATAAATAAGACTACAACATCCATACTGTACATCCTAATAGCACTTAATTGAGAGTACAGCTCCCATTACTGTACAATATTAATGCAACATGACATAATGCCATGCACATCATTCAACACCACTGCTTGTACTGCCGCCATGAACTGAATATCAAATTTGTGTTTAACATCTTTAAGGAAAAGGAAATTAAACGTTTTATTTTACTCAAAACAAAACAAATTAAAAGGTTCCTATCCTCTTTCTGGCAAAATTCCTACACGTTATTTTGTTTTATGTGATTTAGCTACACGGCAATTTAGAGACTTATCGCAACTACCAGTCCCTCTTTGCGTGGGACAGTCCCTCATTTCCAAGACTTTTCAGGCGTCCCACAAATTATGACCTTGTCCCTTTTTTTCTTTTTTTCTTAAGCACAGCTGGTCTAAAAAAATGTATTCAGTGGCTTCAGATGTCTGCTTGATCATACATATACAGAGGTCACACAAAAGATCATACATACTGTATACAGGGGTCACACAAAAGCATCAAACGTATAGCAGATCTGCAAGAGCTTGTAGATCTGCTATACTTTTTAATTTGAATCCTGAAAAGAAGCTGCTTTGGACATGAGGTTTTCCACACGGCAGAGACGATCCGTTTAAACACAGCCAAGAATAGGAGGCCTGTACTTTGCACTAATTGGCTGAGAGTCTGCTTAAATAAAACCCCACTGCGTCAATTATTCAATCCAGGCTGCCTCGGTATAGGCAGACAGAACGCCATAATTCTGCTCAGGTACTTGAGGAAATACATGACCCTATTTGTCCTATTTGTGTGTGTGTGTGTGTGTGTGTGTGTGTGTGTGTGTGTGTGTGTGTGTGTGTGTGTGTGTGTGTGTGTGTGTGTGTGGATTTGTGTGTGGGTGGATTTGTGTGTGTGTGTGTGCGTGGGTGCGTGTGTGCGTGCGTGAATTTGTGGCAATTTGAGAAATGACAATTGTCCTGGTCCTAAACAAGATAAATGGTGGTTTTATGTTGCCATTTGTTTTTTTTAGTGTTAGACAATCAGGATAAGATTCACGTCCTGGGCCTGGATTAAGATTCCAAGAGACTTGAATCTTGAATGCACAGGGTTTTCTTTTCAGTTGAGCTGATGCTATTTGAAGGTTTTTAATCTGCAATCTTCCATTTCTTTTTCACTGTTTTGTCATCCAACAAAGTGTTGAGTCATTTGTGGGACTACTTCTTGCATTCTGACAGACCGTAACCAATCATTACCATTACCATACCTCATGCTTGTACAATGTACAGTATGTGACTGCCCCGTAGTCACTGGTGGAAAGTGTAACTTTCCAACTACTTTTACTTAACCCATTTAGGTCTGAGACCAGATATCTACAAATGTCTTATTTTTTTCTGAAAAAGCCTCATGTTCTATGTCAATGGTTCTCAAAGTTTTTCATGTCAAGAACACCAAAAACTACATGTAATTGTCCGCCGACCCACAACTGAAAATATGTTGTTCCAGGGACCTCCCCCAGAAGCAAAGATTTGAGTTAAAAACGTGAATATATTCAAAAATTTGCGCCACACTGGCTACGTTTACATGAGCAGTTAAATCCCCTTTTCATTCCGAATAGAAGTTCAATCCTATTAAACGTTGTTATGTAAACACCTACAAAAACTTACATCCGAATGAAAACGCTCGATGCGATCTAAAAACCATTCCGATGTCACTGGCCGGATTACTCCGATTTTCAATGCGATTGAAAGAAATTTGACTCATGTATACACTGCTTCGGATGTAAATTCATTCTGGTCTTTCTGAGCATGCTCCAAGGCGCTCTATCCAAGGCGAGGAGTTTGCACATAGAGCACGTTATTTCGTTCCTTTTTTCAGATCCGAAATCCACAAAAAAAACGTGGAGCAGCAGCAGATGAGATACCCCTGATCTGTGTGTGTGTGTGTGTGTGTGTGTGTGTGTGTGTGTGTGTGTGTGTGTGTGTGTGTGTGTGTGTGTGTGTGTGTGTGACTGTGTGTGTGTGTGTGTGTGTGTGTGTGTGTTTGTGTGTGTGTGTGTGTGTGTGTGTGTGTGTCACTGTGTGTGTGTGTGTGTGTGTGTGTGTGTGTGTGTGTGTGTGTGTGTGTGTGTGTGTGTGTGTGTTCAACGGTCTCTCTCTCTCTCTCTCTCAAAAATAACGAGCGACCCGATACAATAATAATCATCAGTGTTGCGTTGCGTGCCCTGGCCGTGCTGTAGATACAAAGTAGTAGTACAAATAAAAACGAGATGATCACCTTCCCAATCCCAGCGGAGAAGCGGAGCCGCAGCGGGTGGGGAAAAAAAGACGGTAAACACTAAACATATATGCCCGCGCCGCCCCTATCCAACCAGCAGCCTCCTGAACTGCCTATATTTTATGTGTCCAACAGATGGCGTAGTTTCACGTGAATTAACATGTATCATGTCTTCTATCACTTCTCCATATAAACACTCATTCGGAATGACCATTTCCCATGTAAACTCGCGGCAAAAAACATTACATCGGATGTATTTTATTCGGAAGTATTTATTCGGAATGATCACCCTTCATGTAAACGTAGCCATTGTCACAATTTAAAAAAAAATAGCAGATCTACAAGCTCATAGCGAGGCACAGAGTGCCGCGCTACGAGCTTGTAGATCTGCTATTTTTCAATAGCTAACTTTACCTAGTTCCTGTACTGTTTGTCCCATTTTCAGTACTTTTATTTCTACTCAACTTTAGTTACTAGTTACTTTGTAGATTTGGATTATTATTACAAAACATACATTAACCACTTCAGTCCTACGTATATACATTTCGGCCGTTTGAAAATAGCCGATCTACATGCTCACAAGTGAGCTTGTAGATCGGCTATTTTCAAAATATTTGTAGACATTCAAAACTTAACATTCTGCATAAGTGAGCACTTTCTACCTTTGGAACATTTTGATGACAATACTTTTGTACTTTATACTTACAAGTACATATTGAATTCCGGACTTTTACTTGTAATGGAGTAGTTCTACATTGCAGTATTGATTATTTTAGTCCTTATAAGCCAGAGGCCTTATTATCGGATATCGTTGCCATAAAAAGGGACAAAGCGACAATGTGATTTTTGTATTTCTACATGTCTGTAGTTTATGAAATTATGTGATAGCAATGTCAAAATGGCAGCTGATTACTTGTTTTTCCCCTTATATCTGATATACAGTATGATGAAAAAAAAAGGTATAGTAAAAGGCATAACTCAACGACTAATGGGCCAATTTGGATGATTCTGGCATCAAAGTATACATTTTCTGGGGTGCTGAGTTGATTTAAGAGGTGACTGAAGCAATTCAAGTTCAGGGTCATGTGACAAAGGTCAATGTCAAGGTAATTTTTGATCAAAAATGTCCTATAATACTACACATGTCTTGGATTGGTTTTGATCACATTTTCTCCTGTCTACCTCTGATTCGGAAGCCGTAGATTAACGTTGCACAGGCTGTGGAAGAGTGCCCTCTATCATAAACACTGAAAACACCAAATTACGTCTATAGATGTCAATGGCTTTATTGAACTATGCGACCTGTCCTGTTCAACTGTAGGCATTGAATCTTCCTCAGGTGCTTGGTTTGTACAGTTCTGGAGTTTGCAGAGGTCTGTACATCTCAAACCATTGCTGAGACAACTGCAGTTAGGAAGCTTGCATACTTACAGGCCAAAAACTCAAGGACTACATCTGGTGCAGGGGCTGTGCGCATCCGCTGAATTGCTAACTCTCCACCATCAACAGTTGGGTGAGTCTGCAGAGAGCATCTCCATATTCTAGTCTGGTAATTGGCACGGAGGGCATGGAGAAATAGACATTCTCTACATGGTGGGAGTTGACTGGAACAACTCCCCTCTCCTGGCACAGAAAATACGGTAGCGGATCTCGTTCAGCTACAAGCTACAAGTGAACTGCTGCAGTCGGTCAAAGAGCTCTGTTGAAACATCCCAAGTCTGGCCAAGTTGTTTGGATGTCTCTTGAAAATCAGGGTTTTTCTTCAATAACCTCAGTGCATTCAGATTTCCATGACCAGCAAAGGCACTCACAATATAGTCACATCCTGTAAATATGTGACAGACTCTCACAGAGGTTCTCTTCCAAACCAAGGCCACAAACCGTGTGCGGTTTTGTGTACCACACTTCTGATAGATAGGACAAGGGATGTGGAATGCTAAACAATTACAATTTACAATTTAGGCATTTAGCAGACGCTCTTAATCCAGAGCCATTTACATTAAGCAAGAAAAAAAAAGCATGGGAATACATCACACAAAAAGCATTTATCATGAAACATGCGTAAGCTAAGAAAGTAACAGTGGAATATCTATATAATGAAACTATACATATAAACTATACATATATACTATACTATGCTATACATACTGTATGTACTATGACGTGCTATGACTACATACAATGCAATTATAGTGCTGTCTACATAACATGCTATAAGTCTGTATCAAATGCCATCTAAGTCTACAGAAATGCTATATGGGTTTTCAGACTACGGCGGAAACAAGAACCATTTTTATCAGTATCTCCAGAAGTAACATAATACAGCTTGTGTGTACGTGTATACGTGTGTACGTGTGCGCGTGTATCTCTAAGTTAAGTCTAGTTGTGTGGTCCTCATTTACTCGTTCGTTACATGTTTTCCTGAATTGCGTTGTGTGCTGGGGTAAAACCTTGAGTTTGAGAGTTCCTGACTCTTCAAAGTAATGTCTAAATGGTTTCTACATCCTCATAAACCCATAAAAAGACGTACAGTATCACTCATGATGATGTTTAATCCTGAAGTTTAAGATGTACCCCTTTTCAGAGAGGCAGGTTGTGGATTTTCCCGGTATGGCTACAAGAAGTATAATTCAGCATGTCTGTTGTTCTATTATGATGTTGGTCATGCCCATCCATGGTACAAACATCAGAGATGTGCAAAAAAGTCAATAGAGTTTAGATAACAATGAATTATATGGTTTTGCATTAATCAGATTATACGCCAAAAATCATATTCATCTGCCCTTCTGAAACTTCTATCACACAATTTAGCACTCCTGGATGTCAGACGAACAAAATTATACCACATTTGTCTTGTCCCTTTTTAGGGCAACGATATCTCACCCGGCCTAAGGACTATTTTGCTTGAGTAAAGCAATTGAATGGTATTTTCACCATTGCCCGCAGTGCACGCAGGCACGCACGCACAGAGAGAGAGAGAGAGAGAGAGAGAGAGAGAGAGAGAGAGAGCGCATCAGCATGCATGACTTTCAGGTGCTAATGTGAGTGAATGTTTGCTCGCCCTACAGCGACACTGCCACTAATGCTGCGGCAGTGTGCCAAAATTAACTTGTACAACAACAACCCTCACACGTGATGACGCACGGCAATGAATTCCTGTTGGCCTAGCAGACAGGCTGTCGCTCCACACCTCCATGAAGAACTTTAACGACACGCACGCACGCACATTACACACCCGATTGAATTTGAGATATTTTTAGTTATTTTTTTGTCATTTAACTTTCTTTTATGATGATTTTGTAACACATTTTTTCACCCGGTGCCAACCTGGTGAGAGCCCTGAAATGAGCTCATGCTTCCTTCAAATGCAATGAGGACCGAAGTTTAGGTTTAGGGATAGGCGTATAATTCAAAAACATACGGCCCCCTTATAGAGTGCACTCTTGGTTGCCTCTTGTGGAGAAATGCAGTGACGGAAAAATGCAGTTGCGCAAAAAATATGTGCAACGGGGCCTATCATAGTGATGTTTACGCCAGTGGTTCCTAAGCTGGGGTCCGGGGACCTCCAAGGGTCCTTGAGGGAGTTCCAGGGGGTCCCTAGCTAAATGACAGTTTGGAACCAAATGACCCTTATGGGTCTTTAAAGGCCTATTCATAGTCTGGATTATCGGTGAGGACCAGAGTGAGGTGAGGTGAGGTGACCAGAGTAAAAACAGAGAGAAGGGCTGGAGCGGTAGCGGTGGTTTGCTCTTCACCGCGGCTGGTGACGTCATGTTGTAGTTCAGTGGTCACCCCACCACCGAAAATCCAGACTATGTATGAGCTTTCACTCTGAGAGTGTACAAATGGAACCAAATGGACCCATATGGGTCTGTAACTCTGAGAGTGTACAAATGGAACCAAATGAACCCTAACGGGTTAATTTGGTTCCATTTGTACACTCTCAGAGTTAAAATGAACATTGTTTTTACAATATAAATTGGGGGTCCCCGTGGTAGAATTGTCATTAAATAGGAGTCCATAGATTAATGCATGTCAAACTGGGGGTCCTTGAAATTAAACGGGTTGAGAATCAGTGCTAGAGCCGTAAGAATCTTCTCGTATGAGCATCCCTGCATTGGCATATCTTTTCAAATGGGGGTCCGTGGGATGATAAGTGTCAATTTGGGGTTCCTTGACATGACAAAGTTTGGGAACCACTGGTTTACGCCACTGGAGAGATGCAAGCAATGCATGCATGTCAACTCAGGACATCCCCACCTGGGAATACCCCCCCCCCCTTCCCGACAGCCAGGCTTGGCCTGTGGAACGCTAATGTAGTTCCATTAGCAGTCATGAAACAGCAGCTGTCTGCAGTGATGTCTGCCATTCTTAATGAAGTCATGCTGAAAAGCTTACTAGAGCGAACCTTTGGTTTATACTTGGTTTCCGGAAAATACACAATGTACACGGCTCACAATATGCCGCGGTTATTTGTACGTAAAGTATATTAAAGATCTACCACTCCAAAAAGTGTTGTCATGGCAATTGTTATGCCCTAAAGGGCCATTGAGCACCAAAGATAACTAATATATAGTATATAAAATATATTGTTCACCATTGTAGATTTTTTTATAATTGGTATGAACTCTCTCATCCACTGACACAGATTTTGTTTTAACTAATAGTACGTTTTCTACTTAGAGTTACTATTAGTTAATACTACATTTATAGTTGTAGTTACTAGGGGTGCACAATTATGAAATTATGACCGATTACCGATCACCGATTATATGCAGGGTCATATCTGCCGATACCGATTATAACCGATTTCTATTTTTATACAAAGGACCACAATGGAAACAAGCCTATAGGCCATATAGGGGCTTGACTCAGAGCCTGTTAATAAAGTTTTCAATAAATCAATAAATACATTACATATACTATTCTCCGAGTATACAAATTGAATGTAGATAAATCTAAAGTTTATTTTTTACTTAAAAATAATCAGCTTGAGTGCAAAAAAAAACCTTTAAAAATTGACTGTCCCCTTCTCAACTGCACATTTTTTGCACAGGGGTTCACAAACTTCACCTTCGAGAGAGACAAAAGTGTTTTGTTAAGCTCATTGTTGATTTGTTTTAGCTCATTGTTGATTTTTTTGCGTAAATGGTAAATGGTGCATTTATATAGTGCCTTTATCCAAGGCGCTTTACATATATTTTGCATTATATATTCACCCATTCAGTACACACATTCATACACCGATGGCAGCGTAAACCATGCAAGGCACCAACCAGCACATCAGCAGCAATTTGGGGTTCAGAGTCTTGCACAAGGACACTAACTAACTCTGGGGGAGCCCGGGTTTGCGTGTGCGATATACAAACTAAGCTTACCATAATAATACATTGTTTAGTTTATCACGTCTTACATGCAGGAGTGAGTTTAGCAGGAGAGGGAGAGGCTGAAACAAAGCCAGGGACAGACATGCACGGAAACAGTTAGCTCTAGATAACAGCTTCCTACACTACAGAAGAACACATGATTCCAGGACAGACATTAAAAACAGAAACATTGAGAGCTGAGAGGTCATTCTGTGCTCAGTCTCTGTGGTTAAATACAGAGGCGACTGCAGGCTATCATGTTCAATGCAGCCATTATGGTTGCACTCCACTCCAGTAACAATCACGTTCGTGTTGAAAACATCCTCCCCGGTATCACTACTCTAAACTAATTTAATATGTACAAAAAACCCTCTCCGACTGTTCTTAAGTCAGCATGCAGCTAACAGCTGATGCTCTTAAAGAGACAGGCAGGCTGGCCACTCTGCGAGTACAAAGCCATTGACGGTCATGTTATTATTGCGTCTACAATATCGGTGAAAATAATCAGAGTTATTTTGAGATCGGATTGATACCGATACGGCATAAATAGGCCGATGAAAGAATCGGGCCGATTATATCGTGCACCTATAATAGTTAGTTACGAGTCCATTCCCGTTGGGGGTTAAGAGCACCCTAGCCTCGGTACCCAGGCTTTTATTGTCGTTCGCATGAGAACGGCCAACGTTTGGGAGAGAAAGTGTGTTGTGTTCTTGCAAATATTGATATTGATTGACCTACTGGTGAGACAGGAGAGTAATTGAGAGTTTCTATAAGAGATGAGCTTGGAAAGTTGGAATGGGCACACATTATTATTATTATTATATAGGCTAGTGGTCCCCCAAGTGGCTTCCAGTCATCCCCGTTCTCCATACATATATGGCCAGCTCGTTGGTGCTTTGCGCTTCTGCCTCGTTCTTGAGTACATCCACATTATGTTAATGTGGGACGTCATCTTGATCAATGCCCATGTGTTGGTTCCCACAGCACTACTTTGCTGGCTGGCAGTTCTTGATGTCTTTGGCAGTGTCCTGCTAGTCTCATTCTCCTGGCTGCTACTTTCTGGCTCACCCTTGGTATTCCCTCATACAGGGTGTTGTTGGTAACATGTACGCTCTTGCTGATGTTAAGTACTGCGCGCAGCATTCTGGTGTAGCACCCGTCTAGAGACTTCTACAGGGTTGGCTTCAGGGTCCAGCATTCGCTGCCATATAGGAGAACAGATTCCACCGTTGCATAGAAGAAGCTGAGTTTGATTTGTCGGGAGAGATTGGAGTTCGATACACTGCCACTGGTCATGCCATTCAGGGCCCTCCATGCAAGTGCCCACCTCACTTTCAGATAATGCTCGGTTGAGTTGACCCATGAGCCCAGGTACTTGAAGTCCTCCTTCAGTTCCTCCTGTTGTCAGAGGTGGATGATCCGGTGAGATGTTATAGGTGATATATGGCATTTAACGTGAGGCCCACCTTGACACACTCGGACTCCACTCTGGTCAGGAGTTCCTGTGCTTGCTGCACGTTGTCAGAGAGCAAATCCAGAGTCCAAAGTCCAGATTTGTCAGAGAGCAGCATAGAGAGCAGCAGTCGTGGTGATGCCAGTGGTGAGCATACCTCATGGCGCGCTCTGCTTGCGCACAAGTAGGCAGCATGCAGGCCTACTTGTGTGCAAGGCGCAAGTTGGCATCTCGAGAGAGTGCATTTCTATGTTGATTATGTTGTTCGTATGTCAGTTGATACAGGCTACTATCAATGATAAGGGCTATAAACTAAACCCTAAAAGAAGCTCTCGTCATCCTGCTAAATACCTAACCGACACTGACTTCGCTGATGACCCCGGACGGCGGTGGCTCGAAGTGTCCTTGAGCAAGACACTGAACCCCTAATTGCTCCTGGTGTGCTGGTTGGTGCCTTGCATGGTTTCCGCCGCCATCGTATGAATATGTGTGTGAATGGGTCAATTGATGCACAATCTATGTAAAGCACCCTGGATAAAGGCGCTATATAAATGCACCATTTACATATCAGTACTCCTATCAGTACTCCTTCGAGTACGATCAGGCTCTCCTTCAGTCTCTTGAGCAGGCCACCAACTGTGGTCTTTATCCTTAGTCAAAGCAGACCGGAGGTAGAAAACTGTCGTTCCCTGTCGTCATCGCTAAGCATGGGAACTGCATGGGATGGCAATGAAGGACCGGGAAGTCTGGTGTGCCATTGTGAAATCCATGATCTCGACTGCGGTGTAAAAATGATGATGATGGTAGACCGTTGTATCGCATCTGCCCGTGGGACCTCATTGTTAGCTTTAGGAACCCTATTACACCAACTGTCGGCTGGCTACACTCGTAAACTCCCATTCAGTCTGAATGATGTGGGCTTGTATCTGCTGGTTGCGTTCTCAACACACAGCTCTGTCTTATGGAAGTCCATTCGTCTGATCCTGCGCACTAGAGTTGACTGTTCACCCGCCAACACCCTTCATCCATGCGTTCTCTGAATGAATGACTTCTGTGTTTGTGTGTGTGTGTGTGTGTGTGTGTGTGTGTGTGTGTGTGTGTGTGTGTGTGTGTGTGTGTGTGCTATCTACCCTGGACTAAAGGGAAAGTGGGGCTTTCGAACATTGTAACAAAAGGCCTTTGGCAGACAGGGCAGCATGTAATTTCCCATTCCAGGGGTAAGAGCATGCAAGGGTTGCCTGAACATGTTTTGTTTAGGCCTTGTGGTGTACTCACATTTTGTACTTTGTAGTAAAAGTATCAATACTGCAATAGAATAGCACTCAGAATAGCCAAATGGCATTGATCACGCCTCCAGGTCTTTAGTTTACTCAAGTTAGGGAATAAGACCTGGTACTTAAGACACGCAAAATACAGCCCCAAGTTTCTAAAGTGTAGTTACTTATGTTTGCTTCTTTCTTATTTTATTTTCTTGCAATTATTATTTAAACCAAGGGTTTTCAAATATTCTTTCATCACTAAGCCCCATCTGAAAATGTGAGGAGAAAATCAGTTTTTTTAATTTATTTTATCCAAAATGAGTTAATAGCACAGAAAGATTATTCACATACTGTACAAGAGTATGTTTGAAATAAATATCAGAGGTGAAATCGACATGTATATAAACGCCATTTTTCTAATGGCCGACGCACTGTTTACAGTTAGTATACAGATTAAATGTGCTCATCAGCAATTTAAGTAATGTACTTGTCTAAATGTACTTAGTTACTTTCTACCACTGTCTGAGGGGGACGATGACGACAACACGTTCCTTAAAGATGGAGTGCCGATATTTTTTCCAATTTTTCATGTGTTTATGAGGTGACAGTACTTCATTAGACCCCTTCGTGTGGTTGTTATGTGCAATGATGTCTCCCCGTATTTAGAGTTTCTTCCTGGAGGCTGAAACCTTAACAGTCGAACATGCCAATGAAAAAAAACCAGTGATATAGTGACATCACAATATCATCCCCTCCCCTATCCCATAATGCTTTGGTGCACTGCTCCTCCTTGTGGATAGGGGGAGGGCTGTCTTACTGAGACGTGCGTGCGCGCGATCTAGTCATGATTGACTGCCCCTAAGCCAATGGGAGTCTGACCCCATACTCTGAAACGCCGCTGAAACGCCGCCAGCCAATCGCATAGTAGCGACCTAGTCATGATTGCCTGCACCCAGACCACACTCTGCAACCATAGACATATATAAACACTGAAGCGCGGAGCGGAGCGCATGATAACACCGCCTAATGTTATGAGCTAACTGGAGAGCAGCGGACAGATGCACAACGGAGACAGCGATTGTTTCACCTGACAAATATGACTATATGTCATAATTTCTTGTTTTATTTAGTTTTCGTCAGTGAAAAAAGAGCATGAGCATTTTTCGTCATAGTTGTATTTGACAGAATTAGCAGTGTCAAAATGATTGACACAACAGCTTTCCAGCTTTCCAGACACAACGTTCCAGGTCCTATATACACATTTGTACGAGAACCTTTAAGAATGGAGTATACTAGCGTTTGTTCAACACACATCTTTTTTCTCCTTACAGCTGTCAATCTGTGACTTCATGAGCTCTTAGCCAATCACCGGTGGTTACAAGACCACGGAGGCGGGTCCACAGCCAGAGCATGGACGCCTGCAGTAACCTGCATCAACCAGCCCTGACCAGGGGGGCGCTGTTTCTCCTGCTGCTCTCCAGGCTGCTGCTACCCACACATGCAGACAGTAAGTACAGTACAAGTATATACTAAAGCAGGGTTCCCCAATTCATTTTCCACAAGGCCATATTTTGACTAGGGTAG
Organism: Protomyctophum bolini; assembly: GCF_963924005.1. Lineage (NCBI taxonomy): Eukaryota > Metazoa > Chordata > Actinopteri > Myctophiformes > Myctophidae > Protomyctophum > Protomyctophum bolini. The sequence continues at coordinate 49,948,956 of NC_137869.1, read as the reverse complement.
CAGGCTGGGGGCCGAGTCCGCACGTGTGAGGTCGAGGTCTTGTTGCCGGGGTCTTGCCCTGAAAATGAATTTTCAGGGCAAGACCCATTTGAAAAGGATGCCCAGTTTGTGCATAGGCTACTGACCCCCATTTAATGCCATTTATATCTGGGACCCCCCCCCCCCCCCCACACACACTTTAAAAACAAAAAAATGGCCCGCGGGCCACCTATTGGGGAACCCTGTACTAAAGTATTCAAAAGACTACAAATTACCTGGGACATTTTCTTTTGTAATATCAATATGTATTTAAACTCAAACATAGTTAAGATTGCAGATATACAAGCTTGTAGATCTGCTATTTTCACTATTATCTGAAATTTGGTGGTTACTAGGCTACACAATAAATGTTTTTGGGTCCAAGGAGTCCCTTCTCAGAAATGTATACCTACGAAACATTGTGAGGGCATAATAGTCATGATGTATTTAATGTTTTGCTACCTTTGTGCGACACTGTACTATTGTGCCGGCAGTTTCAGACGTTATCAGACGATCAGTCGTAAATTTGACTTTGTAAATAAAAATAGCACATTACATATGACTCAGGATTTGTTGGCTACCGTTTGGAAACATTTCGTTTAAAGGTTTAAACATTTAGTTAAAAGATTCAGTTCTAAAACAAGCTGACTAAACAGATTGTGTTGTTGTACATCCCATTTTTGCACGGGGGGGGGGGGGGGGCATATGTAATATAATATGTAATGTAATATATTACTCTTGATTCCAAGTAATGAGTGATATAATAATATTACATTACATTCGGTTTGTTGGCTACCGTTTGGAAACATTTAGTTTAAAGGTTTAAACATTTAGTTAAAAGATTCAGTTCTAAAACAAGCTGACTAAACAGATTGTGTTGTTGTACATCCCATTTTTGCAGGGGGGGGGGGGGGGGCATATGTAATATAATATGTAATGTAATATATTACTCTTGATTCCAAGTAATGAGTGATATAATAATATTACATTGCATTCGGTTGATAACATTGGAAGCGGGTGCTTTAGTCTGTGTCATCATGGCTAATGTATGTGGAATTTTACAACTTAGAAATTCAACATGCAAAGTAGAATGATACTGTATATCAATTCAAAGGAGAGAGAGAGAGAGAGAGAGAGAGAGATAGAGAGAGAGAGAGAGAGAGAGAGAGAGGTTTACTAAGTAATTTGCACAAATTAACATTCTGTGGCGGCATGCACAAAAGGAAACAATAGTCCATGACCTCTAGTCTGTGAGTGCAATATGCATTTAGAGAAACCACGATTATGCTGGATAGAGTGTATATAACAGTAAATAATACTTAAGCACTGAATAAGAGTGTGTGTGTGTGTGTGTGTGTGTGTGTGTGTGTGTGTGTGTGTGTGTGTGTGTGTGCACGCGCGTGAACGTGCGCGTGCGTGCGTGCGTGTGAAAATGAAATGAAATGTGCATGATGTTTTTCAACTTGACAATACGCTTGGTTATTATAGTCTTATGATGTCATAATGCCAGTGGCATCGCATGATATGTCATATAGCCTTCATCTGTGAGGCATGATTACAGTATATTGTATTTTTAACACATTCTGGGCGGGAACCCCTTTTGGTGTTTTAACTAAGCATTATGTTATACTTTAGCTATTGAAAAATAGCAGATCTACAAGTAGGTCTGCTATTTTTGAAAAATCGTGAAAATGTGGAGCTGATCTTTGAATATATATTCTTTCAGAAGACTTAGTAACTTCAATATGCACTTAAGAGTCTGGATGGCCACATTCATGCAAATGTGCATTGACTGTTTGTTTGATTGATTGATTAATATAATGATAATTAATTTAATAAAGCTGGCGGGAATGTATTAGGAATGTCAAATTCCAAAATGTTCAAAAAAAAGGAAAAAAGGTAGATGGCCTAAATGTATTTTCTGGTTACCTCCAAGCACTGGGTAGTGGCACTGGTGGAAAAAGTAGTAAATGTTTTACTTAAGTAAAAGTATAAATACTGCAATATATATATCTCCAAAGTAACTAAGTTACGAGTTAGAAGTAAAAGTATTGGAAATTGGAAATCCTCAAGTAAAGTACAAATACCTCAAAGTTGTACTTATGTACATGTACTTATACTTTCCAAGCACTGGGTAGTTTGGGTACACACACATTCTGTGGCACAGGAACAATTTCATCATCATCATTTTTCGACCGCAGTCGAGATCATGGATTTCACAATGCCACGCCAGACTTTCCAGTCCTTCATTGCCACCCCCACTTCCTGCTTACTGATGCATGTGTCTATCCACACTTTTCCTGGGCTGTGTGTGCTCCAGTTCCTGTTGATTTGATCCAATGAAAGCCAATGAAACTGGTCAGATGACCAATGATATCCAATGAAATCAACAGGAACTGGAGCACACACAGCCCAGGAAAAGTGTGGATAGCGATGATATCAGGGAATGACAGTTTTCTACCTCTGGTCTGCTTTGAGGCAGGACTCCAGAGAAGAAGGGAAGATATAACCTCATTATCAGCGTCCGGCAAACTGTGTTCTTCTGGATCGGACTAGTGAAAAACACGGGGAAGGTATTGCCGTATATTAGATTAGTCGACGGGTGGCTCTTCCAAGACAGATGTTGCGCTCTCATTAGAAGTTCCATCCAACCATTTCTCTAATTTCTTTGAATGTGTCCATGTCTCAGAGCCATAGAGTAGAATCGGCACAGCGGTCGTCCTAAATAAACAATTTACTCACTCATTCAAAGTTCAAACCATGCATCAAACTCTTTTTTAACAGTTGTCAACGGCAGAGGGATGTTGGCAGCAGCCTTTGAACTCCTCTGTAGGGACAGAGTGACGCTTCACCAGCCAAACAAACACTGTGTGTTACAAAGAATAACACACACTCGACAATGTGCCGATGTGTCTTACTGCGTTTAGTTTACACAATCGCTCTGTTATTTCTATATCTGTCAATGCAACACACTGTGTGTTGTGAAATTATACTCTATAACTCTGAGAGTGTACAAATGGAACTGAATGGGCCCTTACAGGTTTGTAACTCTGAGAGTGTACAAATGGAACCAAATGGACTCTTACGGGTCTGTAACTCTGAGAGTGTACAAATGGAACCAAATGGACTCTTACTATGGTCTGTAACTCTGAGAGTGTACGAATGGAACCAAATGGACCCTTACTATGGTCTGTAACTCTGAGAGTGTACAAATGGAACCAAATGGACTCTTACTATGGTCTGTAACTCTGAGAGTGTACGAATGGAACCAAATGGACCCTTACTATGGTCTGTAACTCTGAGAGTGTACAAATGGAACCAAATGGACTCTTACTATGGTCTGTAACTCTGAGAGTGTACGAATGGAACCAAATGGACCCTTACGGCCCGGGTCAGTGAGACCCCATTGCCAAGCATGCAATGTGCACGTTGTCCCGGTGCGGCTGCACATGTGCGTGCTTGTGGCAGTACCGGCAACAACTGGCTTTTTCACGGTATGTGAACAATGCTAATGGTCAGCGCCGTCCTGCCGTGTGCAAGTTGCAAGTGTGTGACTTAGCAAAAGTCTACGTAGGATAATATGAATTAGATGGTAAAATAAAAGACATAATTCGTAATAATTCCGAGATTAAGTTTACTTTATCTACAAGATCTACACGCTACGAGCTTGTAGGTCTGCTATTTTTGAAAAGTCGTGAACATTTGGCGGAAATCTTTGAATATATTTCAGAGCGAACATTTTTAACTAAAATATTGGCTGGGGGGTCCCTGGAACTACATATTTTGAGGTGGGGGTCCGTGGCCCAATAGAGATAATTCTGGGGGTCCTTGACATGAAAAAGGTTGAGCACCACTGACATAGAAACATGGGTTTTTCAGAAAGATTTTAGGATTTTGAAGCCTTTTTTTTATCGATCTCAGTCCAAAATGGGTTAATGGTTAAAATGTAGATTTTGATTATAAAACACACTAGCCATTCAGCCTTATAGATTGGCTATACTTTCCCCCCCGAAGGACACACCCATGCACAATTGGGACACAGTGGGGTTGTAAAAAAAATGAACGTGGCGCGAAATCACCTGCACACTGAGTGCACACTGACATTTATTACAGTGCAAATGTCTGTCTGCAGCCTCAGGGGAAGGCTTTGCACTGCATGTTTATTCAGGCGCACAAAGCAAAGCGTCCAGGATTTACAGTCGACACGTTTACGTCTGTCATCATCCTCGCGTGTCTCACGGCTCTGCGGTGGTGGAAAGAAAAGTACTCAAATATTTTACTTAAAGCGGGACTGACACGCCCCTCGGGAAGCTATTAAGGCTATTAACGCTAGCATCTAGATTGTGACGTACGTAAGTGCCAGCTCAATTTGACCAATGAAATTGATCTTGTATCTGGTCTAAATGTCAGAGCGGCTCTGGGCTCTGCGAGTTAGCGTTCCTGGTGGCTATCAACTCATGCTAGTGGTTTTGAGGTCACTTTTAGCTTCATAGCTGGGTTAAAGTTTGGTGGAAAAATTATTTTTTTATTATTTATAATTCGTTAGAATGATATTGAGTTGACGTGTAAATTTTAGCGTAAACTGTTGCATAATCGCAATTTCGCGTGACGGGTTCCATGTACCTATCTTGTCTATCTGTCTCCCCCCCGCTGACACGCCCTCAGCCGGCTAAGTGCTGAACAGGGCTCATGGAGCCCTGGAGCTTCACGTAACGTTACCACTGCCTGTGACTACTCTAGCAAAACTGCACCGGCCTAACCTGAGTCCACCCCTCTCTCTCTCTCTCTCCCACACACACACACACACACACACACACACACACACACACACTCTCTCTCTCTCTCTCTCTCTCTCTCTCTCTCTCTCTCTCTCTCTCTCTCTCACACACACACACACACACACACACACACACACACACACACACCGATATAGGGGCGGTCTCTCTCTCTCTCTCACACACACACACACACACACACACACACACACACCAAGTTGATTCTATCGGTATGTTTTAGCCTGTGTGTATAGCTGTTGTGAACGCGAAGAGTTGTGTTTATTATTTACCAAGAAGAGCATCGGCTCTATCCGTCATCCATTGCAACTGCAAGACGGCGAGACGCGGTGTGTGTGTGTGTGTGTGTGTGAGAGAGAGAGAGAGAGAGAGAGAGAGAGAGAGAGAGAGAGAGAGAGAGAGACTAGCTGGGCAGGCAGTGAAGGTTCCTTCCTTCCTTGTGTTTGCAACATGGGGCTGCATGAATGAATGAGTGACAGCTCGTTACGTCTAATGCTCTACTGAATGAAGTGGAGGCTTTCCCAGCTATAGCCCTACCAAGCAGTTTTAGAGAAAATATTTTTATTTTTAAGACTGTGACCGCGGGTGACTATACCATTAAAAAACAACCGCTGTTCTGGTAGGGCAGACTAGCCTGCTAGCTGCGCCCTCTCCCTCTGCTCATTCTGGAGCTACAGAATGAGCGGAGGGAGAGGGCACATATGGGACATATGCATACCTGCATGAATGGGACATGGGGATCCGTAATCATCATGAATTGGGGCCGACACGGTTACTTACAGTGACTCATAATACCCAATTACGGATTACCCATACAATGTTTTTCACTCGTGAATTGAATTCTGTAGACAGTCTTGCCTACGTCAATTCCAAGGACAGGGCAGAGAGCGATCGGCTCGACTGAATAAATTGGACAGAGCAGCAGTAATTGGAATAAATAAATGCATGTTGTCTTGTGTTCTTATCTTCTCGGGGCTATTGTTAATGCATGTTCAAAATCAATCAGCAATTTGACCTAAACATTCCCATTTCATATTTATATTATGGCGACGAGTATAGTCACTCATGACGGACACTGTAAGTACTGTAAACACGTTTTCAATTTCAATAAATCGTGAGCAAATCTGTAACAAACAAAGCAGACATTTTAATACTGTATTGAATAGTTTTTGTGCTTGTTACAGTTCTACAAAGTACAAACTATTAATTTAATACAGTTTTCGGACTCGGTGAGTTGTCTCCCTCTGAGACCCTAAAGAGAGAGAGAGATATACGGAGGGAGAGAAAAAAAACCCAAAACCACCCCCACCTCCTCTCGCAATCTCCCCGTTCTGAAGTGCCTTGTGTCCGGCCAGAGTTCAAGGCTTACCGCGGCCCGCGATTCTCATGAATTCATTATGCATAAACAAACATTTCACATGTTCAAACAATGTTGTGTGTGTGTGTGTGTGTGTGTGTGTGTGTGTCTGCGTGTGTGTGTGTGTGTGAGAGAGAGAGAGAGAGAGAGAGAGAGAGAGAGAGAGAGAGAGAGAGAGATGCGACCCCCGTGTGTGCTTGTGCAGCCTGCACGAACAGAAGTCGAGGCGCTGTGCCCCCACTGCCCCGGCGGTGAGAGACGCTAAGGACTCAGCAGCAGCCGTGGTTGAGGCCATGGTAGACGGACTAGTCACGCAAAATTGCGATTATGTAACAGTTTACCCTAAAACGTACACGTCAACTCAATGTCATTGTAAGGAATAAATAAAAGCAATAAAATAATTTTTTTATGATATTTTCACCTAGTATGACGCAAAAGGTTACCTCAAAAATATTAGCCTTTTGCGCTAGCCACTCAGCTCGGCTAGATGCTAGGTCACGTCAGAGCCTGAGATATAGTCACGTGTCGTTTGAAACTGTTTTCATTCAGACCACGTGATGTACCTTATCAGCAATGTTAATCTCGGGCCGGGACACTCCCCCTTTAACCCATTTAGACCTACGTTCGATTCTACAAAATGTCTTCTAAATCATGACGGTTTTCAGAAAAATCTGTGTTTCTTTATTAGTGGTGCTGAAACTATTTCATGTTAAGGACCCCAGAAATAATGTAATTGGCCGCCGACCTGAAAATATGTTGTTCCAGGTACCCCCAGAAGCAAATATTTGAGTAAAAACGTCCTCTCTGAAAGAATATATTTTCAAAGATTTGCGCCACATTTTCACAATTTAAAAAAAATAGCAGATCTAAAAACTTGTAGCTTGTAGATGAGCTGATAGATCTGTTATTTTTCAATAGCTAAAGTATAACATAATGCTTAAAACACCAAAAGGGGTTCCCGTTGAGAATGGGTTAAGTAAAAGTATAAATACTGCAATGTAGAAATACTCCATTACAAGTAATATAGTCCGGAATTCAAAATGTACGTGAGTGAATGAAAGCACAAAACTCTATTGGCATCGGAATGTAGCCTGCTTAAAGTATCTAAAGTAAAAGTTTTCATTATGCAGAATGTCTCATTTCAAGTTTTCAAATGTATACAAAATCTTTTGAAAATAGACGATCTACAAGCTTGTCTATTTTATAAAAATAATTTACATTGTACTTAAGTACATACTTAAGTAAATGGACTTAGTTACTTTACACCACTGTGGTTCTGTTCCTGACTCTCTTCAGGGTCTATTGAAACCCGTCTGAAGTGAGTGGTGCTGTACTCTAGTGCACTCTAGTGTACTCTAGTGCAGTACTGTAGTACAGTACTGTACTGTACTGTACTGTACTGTACTGTACTGTACTGTACTGTACTGTACTGTACTGTACTGTACTGTACTGTACTGTACACTGTACAAAAGCCCTCCTCCCTGTCTGTCTGTGTGTTAGGCTGGTTCACACTTGGTGGTGAACAAACGCTATAACGCTATACAGACCCAGGGACACAGCCGCATACATAGCTGTCTATTAGGAGTGGCTGCACCACTCAAAAACACACAAAACACAGTTTTGGGCGGTCTATAATATAGACCCTTTTTTTTGCATAGCGGGTGGGTGTGAAAGAACCTGTCAACGTCCTTATTATGACAACACCTATAGACACACTGTCTGTCTGTCTGTCTCAAGTACTGTACTAAAAGTGTCACCTCACCCCCTTTTGGAACCAGATCATATTCTAAATGATGTTTTAGGACAGAAGGCAACACGTTCCTGGGGTTTTGTAACAATGTGTTTTCAGATATTTCTGTCATGACGCCATGTTCATGACAAACATTATTTTTTCATGAAAATGTGGTCTCGCTTCCTTCCTGTACTACAAAGTCACACCTCCAGACAGTCCCCCCCCCCCCTCTACCACAAGGAGGGGAAAGTGCACCAAAGCATTATGGCCATTGCAGGAATTCAGCAATCCAGTCAAACACGGAACAGACTTCGTTATATAGGGTGCACATTTCAAATTGTGCTACTGTTATCGAGTACAAATTTAACATTGAGTGACTGCAGCTTATTCCAGCTGTGAAATGTCCCTTTAAGTACAATGTTGACGTATTTTATTTTACTTTACTTTAGTATTTTAAATGTCCAATACCTTTACTACTTCACTACATATCAGGTACTGAGCTAATGAAATATTTAAAGATGGTGTGCCACGACTTTTGTGTGCAATGGTGTATTAACTTTGTATTTATGGGTTTATTCGTGGAGGCTGAAACCTTGACAATCAAACGGGCCAATGAAATAAACAGTAATATACATAGTGACATCACACTATCAGTCCCTCCCCTAACCCCTTCAGTTCAGGTGGATCACCACCCATCACCACCCCCCAGGCAAACCAGGCATACTTAATGAACTGGTGGGCGTGTCCACATAAAAGCATGATTTTAACAAATACTGTACACTTTTTCTTCTAATAATACCTGATGATCATGTTTTAGGGTGGAAAAAATCATCTTTAATCTCGCTCTCTCTCTCTCTCAGCCATACCCAGCTTCCTGCAGGCTCCCGAGGACCAGACGGGGGTGTCGGGGGGCGTGGCGTCGTTTGTGTGCCAGGCGGCGGGCGAGCCCCGACCCCGCATCGCCTGGATGAAGAAAGGCAAGAAAGTCAGCTCCCAGCGCTTTGAGGTACGCACGCATGCACGCACGCACGCAAACTCAATGTGTGTTTACAAACATGTTTGTTTACAAACATTGAGACTGGTCGCACAGGTGACGGGTTTCATGTAATCCATTCCCAACAGATCTCCAAACCTGTTGTTTCGGGGAGCTCTGGTTTCACTCCATTCAATCTCTCGTGTGTTGGCTAGTGAGGTTCACCCTAGGAGACTATACTTCATTGCACAACAGTATTGCATGCAGAGAACAGCTGATATACAAGCTCACTTCTAGTCATTTTTACTAGTTGACTAGTTGCCTAGTTTACTAGTCGACTAGTTGTTTAACTACCTATTATGTCACATTGGTGACTATAACTATAATCTAACTGATCTTGAGGCCTATACAAAATATCAACTAGTCAACTATAGTACCAACAAGGTTGACTAGTGGATTTACTAGTCGACTAGTTGAATAGTCGACTAGTTGCTTAATGCCCTATAGTGCGCGTACAATATAGGCTCTGCTGCCGTGATCATGAGCGCAACCACCCCGTTCTTATGACAGCGACTGGAGGTGTGGTTTTGAGGACATCTGCTTTGAATTGCTGTTATTGAAACCAATGGATTATATATTTCAAGAGTGAGAATATAATATAATAAAAATCCTAATCATTCTTCCTCCACACTGGGAGAAACACAGCATTTGAAAGTTTGATGGTGCATTTTTACACACGAGTGCAACTTTTCCATTGCATCTTATGAGAGGTGGTGTTCTTGTGGTGCCGGCCTGCGCGCGATGCGCATGCTGGTGCTTATCAGTGTGGCGTCGTCTGTTAAGGCGTCTATACCGTAGCTTGAATATCTGCTACTTTTGCGACTTAATTTGAATCCTGATATGTTTCCTCACGACAGAGACATTATGGACACAGAGCGTCGCAGTCCCGCCCCCCTTCCAGAACAAAGAGGGCACCGGAAGAGAATGTCCCGTTCATGTTTCCCATTATAGTCTAGTAGCCAGCCCATAGAGCCCCATTGTGAACCCGGACATGTTGAGTACACCAACGTTTTATGTTACAAATGTTGAGTATGGGTCCCCAGCATGTAGAAACTGCCGGAATGCTAACTTGCATATGTTGAGCAATTTTCATAATTGGCATAATCTGTGACCATACCATTAACAACCTACAGTATAGAAGGCAAGCTATTCAAAATGTCATCATGCTTTATGTAGCATGTGATGTTTTGCAAAAAGAACACTCATTGGGCTAAAAACGGCCATGCCCACTTGTCCAATTGTGCTGATATCATCACATTTGTGATGACGGCAATGGCCGTTTATTGCCCAATGAGTGATTTTTTGCTGTCGCTCTGGTTCATTCCAATATGGCGGCCATTGTTCAAGATGGCCGCCAAATGAAAAAACGTCTATATTTCTTGCACATTGGAGATTGTTTTAGTTTTTTGTTATTTTGTGGGTTTTTTCACTACTTGTGCAGTGTTGGGCAATATTACTTAGGAGAGTAATATCTTTACTTTACTTATTACTCCTTAGAAAAAGTAATAATATTACATTACTTATTACTTGGAATCAAGAGTAATACTGTTACATACTGTATTACTTTATATTACTTTTCGAGCCCCTTCCACCCACAAAAAGAACACAATCTGTTTAGCCAGCTCTTTTTACAACTGAACAATTCATTGGAATAAGAAGTCTCCAATCAGCCAAACTGAATAATTGCAGGATATAAAACAAAAATAGTCAACAGTCTCTCATCAGCCTTTTTATGCTGCATATTCCACATTTGGGATTCAACATCAACAATCTGAAAAGCACACACATGGCTGCAGCATCTCAAAACGGACAGTATATATTGTATACATAAATAACAAACAATAAAATAAAGCAACAGTCTCTGACCTTTTTGAGGCAGCCTCTCAAGACAGACTGTTGACTCATGTCCAATTTCAAGGAAAAAGAGGGCGCTGCTATTCCTTTATTTACCGATGGGTTCTCAGATTGGAGGCTGGTATGAACAAACCCAGTGAGTGAGATGCCCTTTAAGGAAAAATGTTTCCTTTCCGGATTTGTACTTGTAACAGAGTATTTCTATATTGCAATATTGGTACCTTTACTTTCTGGCGATCTGCGGCAGTCAAAATATGTCAGTACCTTTTCGTGTGCGTGCGTGCGCGTGCGCGCGTGCGTGCGTGCGTACTGTATGTGTGTGGGCAACAGGCTATTCCTCCCGTAGACAGGAAGAGACTGCAGTTCACTGCATCCTTCATTAGAGCAAGAATGTGTTGACTGTCAGCGGGCGTCTAAAGTCTAAAGCCAGGCATAGCTGCTGTCCACTGAACCCCGTTCAACAGATGGACACACAAAATGACACTGATCTGACAATCATCCACTTGCACCCTAGCGTCTATCCTGGGGCAAAAAATAGCCCATCTACATGATATGCACACCCTCAAATTGATTTAAAATTGGCCGTGGCCCGGACACCCCCAGCTCAACATCTTTTGTGCCAGTGACCCCCAGAAGAGTCAAAGTCGTACGATTTGTCACACACGTTACCCCAATGAAATGTGTTATCCGCATTTGACCTATCTCTTGGAGCGGTGAGCCGCAGCCAAGGAGCGGTGAGCTGCAGCCGTGCCGCGCTCAGGAATCATTTGATTAGTTGTTTTGATCCAACCCAAGAGAAGATGTGGAAATGGTTCAATGTTTTTCAAATACTTTCAAGAAGAATGTTTAAAAATAGCAGATGTACAAGGCTCGTAGCGCGGCATGGCGTGACGTGCTGTGAGCTTGTGCATCTGCGTAGCCAACATATTAACGTATGAATAAAGTTATCTCAACGCATCTTGAATCTTGCCAATTACTTTTATGCCATTTGGAAAGCCTGTTTATTTCCTTTTTTATTTATTTATTTATTATGATGTCACATTTGTAAGGAACATGCATTTTGTGGGATGAGCAGCACAGCTGCTGGCAAATCTTTGTCAACGGCAAACACTAACAGCTTATTCTGCTGTTGCTGCTGTTTTGAGCTTCCCTGATGGTGCATTCAACACGGGCACATGTAAAAGATGCAGTCTACCATTCATTGTCAATGGAAGCCCAGCAATATCGCAGAGACAGTTTGTTTAGACATTTTTTAAGATGACCCTATGTTATTCTCCATAGAGTAATTACTTCCACAAACCAGGGGGAAAAAATACAGAAACTTGAAGTAGTAAAAGTACTCATATTGCAGAATGTCCCATTTCACAGGTTAAAAATGTGTACACAATCTTTTGAAAATAGCAGATCTACAAGCTCACACTGTGTCGTGACTCGTGAGGCGACGCATTGTGAACTTGTAGATCTGCTATTTTCAAATAGGGTTGAAGTGGTTACTGTATGTTTTATAATCAAAAGTAAAAAAAAAAAAAAAAAAAGTAAACAAAAGTAAACTCTCCAAAGTAACTAGTAAGTAGTTTTTAAATAATTGTAGTGGATTTGCCTCTGAGATGTAGTGGATAGAAGTGAAAGTACAAATACCTCAAAATTGTACTTAAGTACACTTAAGTATATATGTAGTTACTTTTCACCACTGCTACTGTGTCATCAGGATAGATTTGAGCAGTGGCGTGCACAGACATTTAGAGGGGCAGGTGCTCAAGTGATAAAAAGGGCACCCTGTGCAGCGCGTAGAACCGGACGGTTGCCTTAATAGTGTGAGATTTATTTATTTTGGGGCATAAATAATATATTAGAAGCTTTTTATCAAGAATTGATCAATGCCACCATGGTCCACATACTGTACAGTGTACAGTGTACACTATTTTTTCTTCCAAAAGGGCACATTGCTGTCCAGAGGGCAAAGGGCAGGTGCTCTAGCACCACCTAGTGTCTATCTGTGCATGCCACTGGATTTGAGTTTGCGTGTGCTCCTTCCGTCCATGCAGGTGATCGAGTTTGACGACGGCTCGGGGTCAGTGCTTCGCATCCAGCCTCTAAGGACGCACCGCGACGAAGCCATCTACGAATGCACCGCCGCCAACAGCGGGGGCGAGATCAACACCAGCGCCAAGCTCACCGTTCTGGAAGGTACGACATTTACAGGCCTCGCTCTCTCTCAGTTCAGTTGGTTCTCTGCCTTTTCTGGATCAGGGACCACTCTGAATCTCTCAAAAGCGTTCGCATTTCTCCTGAAAATGACTTGTCTGACATGTATTTATGGGAAGTTAATGGGCCCTATCTTGTGCCACCCCTTACCCATTATCCCTAAAGTTATTTGCCATAGTTTTAGCCAACTCAGTAGACAAGGCATCTAACAAGCCGCGCCAATAGAGCTAGCTCACTTGGAGGAGCAAGGTACGGCCGGGTCGTTACACTATTCCCCCTCCTTTCTGAAGCTCGCCCCCCGCGCTTCTCGCTTCACTCCTCCAGTCCCTCACGTCCCTCGCGCAAGGGCACGCTCCAGGGGTCCTAGTTCCCTTCTGACACCAATGTAACGTTTAGCACCCTGAGCTGGAGTCGAACCCCGGCCTCCAACTCAGTAGACAAGACAATCGACAAGCGAGAGCTATAGCTCCCTTGGAGGAGCAAGTTACGGCCGGGTCATTCGCAGGGTCGTTACACTATTTTAAAACATAGTTAAAAAAAAAAAAAAAGTTCAACTAGCCGATCTACATCGGCTATTTGTAACTATTGTAAACATTATGTTTGAGTGGTGCAACCACTCCAAGGAACAGCAATGTCCGTGTTCACCCACCTATGTGTTCGCCTATGTGACGTTAACCCACCTATGTGACTATGAGCACCATGACTATTAGTACCAGTAGGGGTGCTGTTGTGTCAGAAACAGAGAGAGATAGTGCTGCACTGTTGCCTGCTAATGAGAGAGAGAGAGAGAGAGAGAGAGAGAGAGGGAGAGAGAGAGAGAGAGGAGGAGGAGGGGGGGGTTGCACCACTCAGTTCACACGGGTGTGATTTTTTCAAAAATAGTAAAAACAAAAAGGCAAAGAAGTTTAGGGATTAAGGGTTAAGGGGGCGCAAGATACAGCCCAATGAGTTAATGGCAATGGCATCCGGTATACTCTAAATTGGTTTGACTAAAGTAGAGCCTAAACCACACCCATGACTAATTCAGTGCAGTTTGCAGTGCAGTTTGCAGTGTAGCACAGTGCACTGATTTCTGCAGTCATAATAACAAAATGGCATTGGCCACGCCTCCACATCTTAACCCATTTTGGGCGGGAACCCCTTTTGGTGTTTTAAGCATTATGTTATGGTTTAGCTATTGAAAAATAGCAGATCTACATAAGCGCCACCGAGTGGCGCGCTACGAGCTTGTAGGTCTGCTATTTTTCAGAAGTCGTGAAAATGTGGTGAAAATCTTTGAATATATATATTTCAGAGCGAACATTTTTAACTAATATATTGGCTTTTGGGGGGTCCCTGGAACTACATATTTTGAGATGGGGGTCCGTGGCTCAATAGAGATAATTCCGGGGGTCCTTGACATGAAAAAGGTTGAGCACCACTGACAGAAAAATGTTAGGATTTAGAAGCCTTTTTTTATCGACCTCAGTGCAAAATGGGTTAAGTTAAGATATATATATATATATATATATATAATTATATATATATATATACGTATATTATAAAAATTATATGGGCTGTTTCTCAGTTTTAATGTTACATGTTAAATTCTGCAGTACTTACACCAGATATGACAAGGACTTCAATTGGAACTCTGCTCATGGTCACGGAGCAGAGCTGGCAGTTAGTTGTTTGCTGCTTGCTTGTCAGACAGCTGGTAAAACAGGGCTGACACAACATGTGACAGTGTTTATTGAACGGGAACGTGTTAGAATCGATCTTGTATAGTGCGCTTTGGAACTCAAAGAAGGGAAATGATTGACGGAACGCCCCAAGGGCTATTATCCAATGAGCCGTCAAACTGATGCACAACACAAACAACCTTGTACGGAAAGTGTTGTTCTGATAGACTTTGCCAACCCCCCCCCCCCCCCTCCCCCCCCTCCCCCCCGTAACAAAATGTCTTCACTCATGGGACGGCAGAAAAACATAGCTCGGGGGCCTCTGGCATCAAACAACGACACCATTATATATTTTTTAATTAAGCAATATTCCATGAAAGGGTGTTTTGTTTACTATTATTGCCACAACAGTGTTGCAAGTTAGAGGAATGAGGTGAAACATTCTGGTTGGTGGCCAATTAAGGTTGATGTGAGTGTTTTTATTTTTTTCTCCATCTCTGCAGTACTTTAAAAAAGGCCCAGGATACCAATTTCCTCCAATCAGGAGGAACGCAGTTCCAATTGTACTGCTCATTCATTGTCTCCACCAAGCCGGACGTCTGTCCGTCCGTCCGATTTGTACAAAATCACATTTCATTATTTTACTCCTGTGAGCTTGAAAATCTGCTATTTTCAAAAGGAATAGGAACGATGATTGCTCGGTAGACAGAGAGCTTTGCCTTCTTGCTCAACTATCTTTTTGTCACAACAGTGCAGTACAGTGACTGCAATACCACCCCTGCCACTCCGTTTCTCCGGCTGATCTCCTTCTCCGTCCTCCCCTCACTCGTGAACAAGAACCCGAGATACTTGAACTCCTTCACCTGGGGTAATGCCTCGTTCCCTACACAATACATGTACCGGTTTCCATGGCCTCATATTTGGCCAAACAAAACTTTAAATTTTTGAGATTTTGTTGTCGCTTCAATTCCTGCATGGACGCGCGCACACACGCACAAACAGGCACACACACACACACACACACACACACACACACACACACACACACACACACACACACACGCACACACATCCCCTAAACATTGTCAGAAAGATGGAGGGCGGCCGAGATCTGTTGAACACTCCGTTCTAGTTAGTGAGTTTGGTCCGTGCTGATTCTCTGTGCCGATACATACCGCTTGAAAGCTGGTCTCCCTCTAGTGATTTTAATCAAAAATAAACAGCCTGTCTGTCTGTCTGTCTGGCTGAG
Organism: Protomyctophum bolini; assembly: GCF_963924005.1. Classification (NCBI taxonomy): domain Eukaryota; kingdom Metazoa; phylum Chordata; class Actinopteri; order Myctophiformes; family Myctophidae; genus Protomyctophum; species Protomyctophum bolini. Next base: position 49,933,054 of record NC_137869.1, on the reverse strand, counting down.
TGAGTGAGTGAGTGAGTGAGTGAGTGAGTGAGTGAGTGAGAGAGAGTGAGTGAGTGAGTGAGTGAGTGAGTGCCTAAATGCATGCATTCTAGAGGCAAGTTAGCCTAGAGTCCCATACAGAAACTGCCTCCGCAAGCACGACACCTTTTAATGTATTTATTAGGATATTTGTAGAATGCGCAATTGGGGCTGCTCACTCGGCAGCCTTCTACTCGAATTGCCACACGTTGTGAGCTTGTAGATCGGCTCCCACGGACTCGCGCTGCATGTTAAAAAACAAACTCACAATTTGAATAAGAACATACACTTATCTGCATTCTGCACTGTATACGAATCCAACGTTGTTTAGTGTAGTAATGCCTGCAGTAGGCCTATTGAAATTGTTTTGTTATGGAGCTCCTTTGAATCAGTTGACTGTCAATGTGTGTGTGTGTGTGTGTGTGTGTGTGTGTGTGTGTGTGTGTGTGTGTGTGTGTGTGTGTGTGTGTGTGTGTGTGTGTGTGGGCGACTGGCTTTTAGCTCTGCATATATGGTTCACAGACATGCCGGCCTGACAGACAGACAGCAGTCACTAGGGCTAATTAGCCCTATATAAAAAATCACACCTGTGTGAACCGAGTGGTGCAACTCCCCTCCCCCCCCCCCCCCTCTTCCTCTCTCTCTCTCTCTCTCTCTCTCTCTCTTTCTCTCTCTCTCATTAGCAGGCAGCAGGCACAGCAATACCCCTCTCTCTGTTTCTGGCGCCCCCTACTGCTATTAATAAGTCACATACTCGTGCTCATGATACATGATACATGATACAGGTACACGGACATTGCTGGTTGTAGGAGTGGTTGCACCACTCAAAAATAGAAGACCACATTAGCCTATACTGCATGAATGGCATCAGCGTGTTTGAAAGTCGGACAGTCATATCATAGTTTTAAGCCAGCTCACATCCACTCGCGCTTGTTCACAAACATGACGGATAGACAGACAAGAAAGGCTGTTGATGATGATTATTATTACCACTGTAACTCGCTGATCAACATATGTTGACAGAGACTCAGCCAATTAAAGTTTCACGTAGGCCTAAATGCCTTTGCTGCAAGCAACTATATCTGCCTCCATTTGCGTCGTGGTATTAATTTATAATAATGTATATTGATCACATGCGGGCGCCACACAGAATAGCCAACTCTTACCTGCAGCTGAGGAAACATACAACAAATTGGATCGGATGAAATATAGCCTTTAGTCCAAAAACAAATTAATCCCACGAGAAAAAAAAAGAAAGAAAATATGTCCTGTGTCCATGCATGTCCATATATTTGCTTTCCAAATCTGACAATGCAGGGCAGGGAATCACCGCAGTAGGCTAATCAATAGGGCCTTTTATTATTGCGGAGTTGTAATATAGCATTTGGTCGTGTGGTACAAATTAACTTATTACGTGAAAGTAACTGTAACATCAGTTAACTTATTAACGTTCTGACATTTAACAAGGAGTCAAGCAATGCGTGCCAAGTTGACAAGTTTCGTTTATAATTATATACATATAACTCACGCTGTTTGCTTGAAGATCTGTCCGTGCAGAGACCCACCCGCCTGTCAAAATTAACTGCTCTACAAGCTCATCGCGGCTGTTGTATATAATTAAATACTTGGGAATCCTCTGTGCAGGCTATGATGACGTATTTCAATATTTCCTGTTGTCTTATATGGTGTAGAATGGGCGTGGATGTTCCAACTAACCAGGCGACACCAGGCGAATCACTTGGGAAAAATGCGGAAAGGATACACTTGGCGATCCGCACAAATTAAGTGATTACACCAGCTTCTCTGAATAACACGTCCTCTCAACGTAGCAGTTGATCGGACGGATTAATACGATATCAATACGCATCTGTTTACGCATCAGTTACAGTGGCGTATTTCTCCTTTGTGAATGAGGACCATAGTCACTTAGGGAAGTGGTTGCACCACTTAAAAATAGAACCTGTGTTCCAATGCATCCAATGTACCGGTAGTCATCACTTCAGACATAAGCTCTAACCCAGGATTAGGGTTAGCTTTAACCCAGGGGTGCCCAAAAGGCATCGTGATAAGGCTGTGCAGGTACAGCCCCTAAAATATATATATATCATTTAAATATAAAAATGTATTTTTCTGCCACCTGCCACTTGTTCTTTTTTGATTGATTGACGTCAAAACGTGCCTGTCAGCTCAAACCCACAATAATAATAAACTTTATTTATATAGCACATTTTCATACATAAAATGAAACTCAAAGTGCTTCACATAAAATAAAAATAAAATAAAATATAACAAGCAGCGGAATGCCGGAAACAAAAAGGAGGTAAATCATTACAATACACAGTATATACAATTAGCAAATAAAAATAGCAATACAAAACTAAAAAAAATAAAATGGTAAGGAAATTTGTACCAGAACACAAGATAAAACTAAACAAATGCCAAATTGAAAACATAAGTTTTCAGCTTGCTCTTAAAAACATCAAGTGAGGTCGCCCTTTTAAGGTGCAGTGGTAGGGTGTTCCACAACTTGGGGCCATAGACCCAGAAAGCGGCCTCACCGGTGCTCCTATGTTGAGCTTTTGGTAATTTTAAAAGAAGAGTGGGTGAAGACCTGAGTGTTCTAGTGGGAACATAAAAATGTATGGAATCCGTAATGTATGAAGGTGTTAGGTTACAATGCAAGTCTTTGTTTTCAAGTGTGTTGCGCACAGATGTCTGTAGCATTATACAGTTATATCTTTTTAAAAACCCTACCAGTTCCATTTCCTCACCACCTCCCCTCTATTCCTCAAGTGCGCCGCTAGGTAAAAAAAAATCAGCAATGGGATAATACTGTTTTTTGGTGGATATATCTTGTTGAGCTCGTCATTTAGCTCGCAAGTCAAAAATCACATCCGTGTGAACTGAGTGGTGCAACTCCCCTGTCCCTTCTCCCCCTGTCTCTCTCTCTCTGTCTCTCTCTCTCTCTCTGTCTCTCTCACTCTCTCTCTCTCTCTCTCTCTCTCTCTCTCTGTAATTAGCTAGCAAAAGTGCAACACTATCTCTCGCTCTCTCTGTTTCTGTCACAATAGCGCCACTTTTGCCCCTACTGGTACTCATAGTCACGTAGGTGAAGATGGTACTCATGGCCTCCCGGGGGAACATTTTAACTGTAGCGTTTCATGCAACATCTCCTGTAAACTATAGTCTCGTGGCTGCTGCATAAGCTGCGCCTGTGCCTTTCTTGGGATGGATCATAATCGTGCCAATGGAGAGAGTAGCCTACTATAATTGTGTAGATATGTTCAGGGGTGGAAAGAAACATAGTGCATGTCTTAACCCATTCTGGAGGGGAAGCCCTTTTGGTGTTTTAAGCATTATGTTATACTTTAGCTATTGAAAAATAGCAGATCTACTTGTAGGTCTGCTATTTTGGAAATATCTTGAAAATGTGGCGCAAATCTTTGACCACACACTGGGTCACGCATCCACACCACCCCCATATTCTGCAGTGCAGCTTGCCTTAAAGACCTGGTGAAATGAAAAAATAAATACGGTCATAATGGTAATACGGTCATAACGGTCATAAGGACAATTTTTTTTTATATATCAAAAGTCACTGAAAATAATTACTTCCTGTAAACACAAACACTTGTGATGACATATACCGTTCTTCCACTCACACCTGATTTGAATTAGGTGTGATTTGAATCGGGCATCCTTTATCTAACTCAAGGTGAGATGAATGTCTCCGTGGAGACCAATCAATACGGTTTCAAAGTGTCCTGGAGTTTGTTCCATTTGTCTGGACCCTAAAACATGAGAGCATTCTCTCTCCTTGTTCACTGAACTTCATGACTGATTTTGATTGATTGAAATTTGTATTTCACAGTATTTCAAACGAAAGCACGAGTCACTACAAAAGAAGTAAGAATGGCACTGAATGCCGCGCTGCGAGCTTTTTAGAAAAATCGTGAAAATGTAGCGCAAATCTTTTAACCCATTGATGCCTGGTGCAACCTATACGCTGTTCTACCTTTGATGCCGGCGCGCTCTCTGTGTCTCATCAGCTATTGCTATACATGTAGCAATATAACTATTTATTTATTTTTTATCCGATTTTGAAGGATTTCAGGAACCTTAGGTCAGGCCCTAGAAGGCATTCCCAGATTCGGCCTCAGGCATCAATGGGTTAACAGATTTTAACTAAAATCTTTGCTTCTGGGTGGTCCCTTGAACAACATATTTTCAGATGGGGTCGGCGGCCAATTACGTATATATTTGGGGGTCCTTGACATGAAAATGTTTGAGAACCATTGACATAGAAACATGAGGTTTTTCAGAAAATTGTCAGGATTTTGAAGATATTTGTAGAATTGTCCTCGGGTCTAAATAGGTTAAGATAAATGCAATGGGAGCTTACAACACAGGACCTCATGAATAAATAAAGCTCCCTCTAGGAGAACATAAAGCACTGTGGTTGACTGCGTCAATGTGGAAAGTGAAACATGCATTTATTTATTTTTACCTCATGCATTCTTTTGGTAAATGGTGCATTTATATAGCACCTTTATCCAAGGCGCTTTACATAGATTGTGCATTACATTCACACACCGATGGCAGAGGTAACCGTGTAAGGCACCAACCTGCACATCGGGAGCAATTAGGGGTATACAGAGTCTTACTCAAGGACACTAACTCTGGGGACTAGGACTTGGCCAGAGTGTATAGAGTAGCGACACGCTTTGATCTCGCCACAAAGCGGGTGCCTATGGGCTTGTTATGGACCTTCGTCTAGGGTGAAGGGATATAACATAATTTGCGAGGAGACAGGGTTGAAAAGAACTTTAGTTTATTTGTAGTAGCTCTTTTTTGTTCGTTAGCAGAGACAATTTTACATTTCTTGTTCTGAGGTTCACAATTCTCATATATTGGCTTCAAGGTGCAGGTTCTATTCTAATAAAACAAATCCAACTAAAAATCTAAAGCTTACCCCTACTTAAAGGCCCTAACAGAATGTTAAACAAAAACTAACTAACCAAAAATACAATAACTTGAAAAAGAAAATTACCTGGCACCCCTACATGGTGGAGTAGGAACCGGGCTTCTTATTAAGCAACAACAAATAATCGGTTACAGACTATTAGCAAATTAAAGATTACTTTTAACGTTGAGGAACTGGGCTAAACAAAACAAATCATAACTTACGGCATAATGAGACAGAACAGTTAACCAAGCATAAACAAAATAATAAGGCAGGCACAAGAGCGGAGGACAAGAGGGATGGAGTCTCTTCTGCTGACGTCCCCTGGAGAAGTCCAAGTTCAACTGAGCTTTTATAGAGCGACAGGAAGAGTGCCCAGCCAACAGGAAACTGGTGTTGTCGGGGAGAACCTATAAGGAACGGAGGGGCAGGTCCAATCAGGGACCTGTCACTCAGAGCCATGTCTGTCAATTCACTTGAGTACTGTAGAAAAAGAAATACAACTTGTCACATGCCATAAATCATAATATTAACTTATAATTATTATCCTCATTTAATATTCACCATAAATAATAATTATACTTAAACAAATAACAAATAATCACAAGGACCGTGGTCCGTAACAGGGCTATAGTTCCAAACATTGCTCCTATGGCTGGAACTATCCCATTGAGATAGAATGAGCACTTCTGCATTCCATTGTTACAATAGGAGTCAACGCTAGTGTCGCCACTCCCTTACTACATTACTCTGGACTTGGCCAAAAAAAACTTTTAATTTTTCAGATTTTCTTGTTGTCGCTTCAATTCTTGCACACACGCACGCACACACACACACATAGATATGTATCGACAGACCACAACACATATTCATGTCAAGGACCTCCAATATTTACAAGCGACTACAAACGACCCCTAGGGTTAAAAACACTATCAGTGCCGGAAGTGCTTCAAAATAGGAGCTCTGGGGTGCCGAAGTCTGAGCACTTTTACTCTGAAAGTCATGACCCGGAAACAATCTACTAAAAAAAAAGTTGACTTTACATTGCTAGCTTACATTGCGAACATTTTAATTTATACGATATATGATCCAAAAAGCGTTCATATTTTGCGGGAGAGACGGATGAGGAGCAGAAATGAAGCATCAAATCCCTATGACGCCCTGAAGGCGTCCTATGTACAGAATGTGTTTTAATAGTTTCTGCCTGTAGGACCCCGACATGTGGCCATGCCGCCTTAGGTGACCCACTAAGTGCCTGCTTCCTTGGGCTCATTGTAGCGTGTAGCTTGCTGTCTGTCCGGATAAGTATACGGCAGAGAATCAACGACCCACGCGCGCACGCACACCTGCACGCACGCACGCCAGAGCGGGGCAGGCTTTCACACTCAAACCCTGTTTCATGTTCAGCTGTCGAACTGTGCTGTGTGACCGTGCGTGCGTTGCGCGCGTGGGTGGTGTGTGTGCGCTTGCCTGTGTGCGTGAGGGCCTCACAGTCAGAACAGCATCAGTGACTTAGTTTTATGGTGTGTGAACAATGCATGCAGTAATGATGATGATCATGTCGAATGGAATGGAACGAGTGTTCACTGCATCTATTTGCCACCACTGATCTGCACTCTATATGTTAACCATTTAGACCTGAGGACGATTCTATAAAAGTCGTCTAAATCCTGACAGTTTTCTGAAAAACCCATGTTGCTATGTCAGTGGTGCTCAAACATTTTCATGTTTTTCATGTCAAATAAAATATGTAATTGGCCGCTGACCCCCTTCTGAAAATATGTTGTTCCAGGGACCCCCGAGATAAGAAGCAAAGATTTGAGTTAAAAACGTTCGCTTGGAAATAATATATGTTCAATGATTTGCGCCACATTTTCACGATTTTTCAAAAATAGCAGACCTACAAGCTCGTAGCGCGGCACTCGATACCGCGCTACGAGCTTTTAGATCTGCTATTTTTCAATAGCTAAAGAGAGCTAACATAATGCTTAAAACACCAAAAGGGGTTGCCGCCCAGAATGGGTTAACCCATAAAGCCGATACTACACATGTCTTCTAAATCAGTGGTTCCCAAAGTGGGGTCCGGGGACCCCCAGGGGTCCTTGAGGGAGTTCCAGGGGGCCCCCAGCTAAATGATAGTTTGGAACCAAATTGACCCTTATGGGTCTATATAACTCTGAGGGTCCATTTGGTTCCATTTGTACACTCAGTGTTACATTAACATCGGTTTTATAATATAAATTGGGGGTCCCAGATATAAATATGCCATTAAAAGGAGGTCTGTAGTAGACTAATGCATGTCAAACCTGAGGGTCCTTGAAATTAAACGGGTTGAAAATCACTATTAGATCACTATTAGAGCCACTATTAGAGTACAAATCTTCTCTTATGGGCCGCGGTCCCTGGCATATCTTTTCAATGGGGGTCCGCGGGCTAATTAGTGTCAATTTGGGGGTCCTTGACATGACAACGTTTGGGAACCACTGTTCTAAATCCTGACAGTTTTCTGAGAAACAGATGCTGCTATATCAAACATTTCTCAGACATTTTCATATGTCAAGGATCCCCAACATTATATGTAGGCCTAGATTGCCAATTGGGGGGTGATCAGGTGTGATCAATTGGTTGCATGTGAGCTTGTAGATCTGCTATTTTCAGCATGAAACCAAGTGTAAAATGACTTATACTGGATCTCTTGTCCACTAGTCCCTTCCGAACTTTTTAGCTTAGTTTTTATTTGTTGACAAAATCAACAGTATCATGGCGTTTTTTGTCAGTGAAAAAAGGTAGTCGATGAACATTTTTCGTCTTAGTTTTAGTCGACGAAATCAACACTGTCTTTACTTAAGTTCCCAGCGTCTTACAAAGTGCTTCTGAACATGAACCATGTCGGAGGCCTGACACTGTGGGAGGGTTGAGGAAGTCACCTTTGACCTCAGAGCATGGGAGCAACATTCAGGGACCCCCCCCCCCCCCCCCCCCCCCCCACCCGCTGAATTCACACGTCTGTGTGTGTGTGCGTGCCTGCCTGCCTGCCTGCGCTTCACTGCGTGTGTGTGTGCGCGCCATGTGGTGTTTTCAGCACACCTGTTTCTTCCGAGGTCGTGATCGTGACATTGTTGCTTCCAGCTTCTGTGCACAACATAAAACCCCACCCACATTCCCATGATGCACTGGGCCATGTGTTCATTATAGACATCCCCAATACAACCGCCATATTCGTTCATGCATTCATTCATTCATTCATTCATTCATTCATTCATTCATTCATTCATTCATTCAAGTTTTATTTATTCTCGAAATTACACTGAGTATTAAATTAAACAAATTTTTTGTGTCGTCGAGTAATACAATATCATATAAAAACATCACAATACATCAGAAGATCAGGATTTTTTTTTTAAAGGTATGTGAATTACAGAGGTTACAAATAGAAGCTAAGACACATTTCAAAACGATCTTAAACAGTTACATATTGTGGGGGATCTGTATGCTCACCAAGGTTTTAAAACGACTCAAGGGTACCAATGTGGTCATGCAGTTGTAATGTAGTTTGCAGATACCAAGTTCAGAGTTAACCTTTGGCACCTTGAATTTGGGGAAATTACTTGATAGGGTTCAGAGTCCCATTTCAGAAATGATGAGATGTATTTAGGACAATCTCCAAGCATGGCTTTATACAAGAACAGGTGTCAATGCAGTTCTCGTCTCTCTGTCAGGGAGGACCATCCAACCTGTTATATAAAATACAATGGTGTTGGTGAGTACCATAGCTATCACCCGTAATACATCGAATCGATGAGTGATAAACAGTCTAGGGATTCATAGTACTGCCCATCGTGGGGACTGCCAGGAACAACAAAAAAAGACTTGTGGAGGACCCACATCTTGAGAACCACTCTTGTTTAGATTAGAATCTGTGTGTAGCACTAGTTGGCAGAACTCTTCCTCAGACAGTCTAGCAGACAACATAGCTCTGCATTCCACAGATAATTGCGTCGTGTGTTTTTTCCCCCTCTGCACAACATTTAAAACAAAAGTGTTCCCTCGCCTAAGGGCTCCTTTGTGTCCGTGTGCCTAAAAGTACAGGCTATTCTGTTACGGGGGAGCGTCGTGTTCGCACAACCACAATATGTTGTGACATTTAATCCGCCGTATGGTGTGTGTGCGTTGCTCTCACGGTGCGGTCTGGGGAAGTGAACGGTGTTGCCAGATTACAAGGAAAAGTCCAGAATTCAATATGTACTTGAGTAAAAGTACAAAAGTATTGCCTTTACAATGTAGTCCCAAAAGTAAAAGTACTCATTATGCAGAATGTCCCATTGTAGGTTTTAAAGTTATCGAAATGTATATAGGGCTTAAGTGGTTACTTATGTTTTGTAATTGCGTGCGTGTGTGCGTGCGTTCTTGCGTGCGTGCGTGCGAGCGTGCGAGCGAGTGACCTGAGACGGCTCATATAGAGTTTCATTCCGCCTTTTATTCACCAGACTTCTCCTCACAACAAAGGTATACACTCTCCTCCCCCATGTATCCAAAACAATATGAGGGGCCAGGAGGGCTGAGGGGCCTCACCCCCCTCCACCCACGCCAGGAATTCGGAACACTCCCCAGGGAGAATATTGACTTACTTCACCTGTATCCAGGGTTATGGTGTGTTCTGTTTTTTTTTTGTCCATTACGTGAAGGATACGTACATAAATATGTGTCGACCTTTGGTTTTGTTTTGTTTCGCCCGTAAACTTAACGTCCTACTTCGATCGTATACCGCAGTATCACACACAAAATATAGCAAAAGATCCACAAGCAGTGTTGTTTTCGTCGACGAAAACTAAGACGAAAAATGTTCGTTGACTAACCTTTTTCCACTGACGAAACTAATTGGAAACTAAATGAAAACTAAGCTATGATGACTAAAACTATAAGACTAAATATACTGACAATTTCGTCAACCAATAAACATCGGTTTTACATCGGCTTGTACATCGGCTATTTTCAGCAAGTGTAAAAACAGTCATCACGATGGAATCAAGCCCCGCCAAAATACATTAAAATCAACTGTAGATTCAGTACATTCCAGGTGACTAAAATGTGATTCAAACTAAATGACTGTGAATTATTCAGACTGTCTATGACTAAAATCAAATGTGCTGCCAAAAACAACAGTGATGTGGACCCCATCTGAAAATGTTATAAAAATATTATTATTAATAATAATAATAATAATAATAATAATAATAATAATAGCTCAGATTTATATAGCGCTTTTCTAAGTACCCAAAGTGCTTTACATAAAATAGTAGGAACAACTTTAATTCAAGAGTAAGTAAGAGTCAAGTAAAATTTCAGTGCTAGGTTAAAAACATGAAAGGCTAAGCAAGGGGATGGGGGGACATCTTAGCCAGACCTCAGCTGGGGAAGGCTATACATTTTTGTATCAATTAAAATATGTGTATACATGTGCGTGCGTGCGTGCGTCTATGTCTATACAGAGGACCAGATCCCCCATGGGTTCCCCTCCAGAGACATGGGTCCCCAGCTGAAGGTGTGTGTGTGTGTGTGTTTGTGTCTATCCAGAGGACCAGATCCCCCACGGGTTCCCCTCCATAGACATGGGTCCCCAGCTGAAGGTGGTGGAGCGCACGCGGACCGCCACCATGCTGTGCGCGGCCAGCGGAGACCCGGACCCCGACATCTCCTGGTTCAAGGACTTCCTGCCCGTGGACATCGACGGAGGCGACGGGCGAATAAAGCAGCTCCGCTCAGGTTAGTGTGCCTCGTGGTGGGAACGCATGCAGTAATCACGTGTTTTACTTCCGTAAAAGTGTCAATATATACTGCCATGTAGAACTATTATTTTACAAGTAAAAGTGTGGTCATCAAAATGTACTTGAGTGCTAAATAATTGGCATCAGCGTGTACTAGAAGTAAAAGCACCAAAGGTAAAAGTACGGATACTTTGTTCCACTTCAAGAATTCAAATGTGTACGAATCTTTTGAAAATGGCAGATCTACTTGTAGATCGGCCAAAAAGTAGTGGAGTAAATGTCAACTGTTTGGGTCCGAGATGTACTGGAGTATAGAACTAAAAGTATTGGAAATTGAAATGTCTCTCAAATACCTCAGCATTGTACTCAATTTTATTATTTTATTGCCATCTACGCTACGTATAGCTAGGCTATTGGGACCTATTCATGCCAGCTACGCGTATAAGCGTAGACAACCGTTTAATCCATATATGAACGTGCCGTCCGTCTGTTTACCATTTAGCATTGCTCTGGCTAGTATAGACCTCCTCCAGCTCCTCCATTATAACCACATTTTCAAAGCGTCGTATCTCCAAAGGTTCGAGAGCTGTCCATTTTGGGCCGCCGCGCACCTGACAATCGTAAATCATTTGTGAGTTTGTATTGCATCGCTGAAAAAATGTAGCTGGTTGTACTGCTAGCTAAAGGCTGTGGGCTAATGCCAGTGGTGTTGTTCCCCTTCCGGAGGCCCCCACCTTCCTGTTCAACCCGGAAGGACAACAAGCTCCGTATAGTGGTAGCCTGGCGCGGCCAGACTTCATCCGCCCCTATTGCATTTGCATTATGCCCCGAGGCAGCCCAACGAAGTGGTATATTAGTATCGCAACGCGAGGCTAGTATAGTGGGCCTGGACGTGCGGCATATCGGGCAGTAACAACATGCTAACACTAGGGGCAGCAAAGGAGGCGTTTTTCTGCCGTTCACGTAGATCACGTAAATTAGCTTTATTCTGGTCCCGTACGATACGTGATAAGGGTCTTTTAATTCATTAATCCATGTTTTGATCCGATCGAGTTGACGGTCGAGTCCCGTTAGCATGCTAGTGTCGAGTGTGACACTGGACCGCGCCATCTTAAGTTGCGCGCGCATCTACGTGATATTTGGCTATTCAAAATAAGGGTTGAAAGGGGGGAAAAACATGGTAATAGGCGATAAATAAATACATTAATCCCGGCGGGGATTGTGTTGATTGAGTACTTTATTAGTCACAAATGTAAACGGCATGTCAGACATTTGGGGCTCTATTTTCGTCCATGCTAAACCCCTTATCCCTAAACGTCTTTGCCTTTTTTTCTTTTTAACTATTTAAATTATTTTTTTAATAGTTCATCTAGCTGAACTACATCGACACATTGTCAGCTTGTGGATTGGCTATTTTTAACTATTTCAAAATGTTTTTCAAAATAGTACAGGCTAAGGGTTAAGCATTCAACATCAATCATCAATAAACCATTCAATCAAGGGTAAAAGGATGGCACAAAAACAAGTCATGGGGACTTGTTTCCATTGTGGTCTTACAGTACATATCGGTTTGTATTACTATACTTCGTTTTTTTTTAAATACATTTTGCCATATTTGTAACCGTATAAGCCTTAAACCCAAATATAGCAGATCTACAAGCGTGTCACGCTGTGATCAGCTCTTTCTCTGAGCATGACTCAAGATGAATCATCTTTGACTCGAATTCCAAACCCAATTAACCTCTAAATGTAACCCTAACCCCAAACTGAAAGTGTTATAGGTATCTAAAAAAATCATCTCTAAAAAGCCAGGTCGTCACAACGTTGATTATTTTTCTATACTTGTGGGGACATCTGGTCCTCGCAAGTATTGTAATACAAACAAGACAAACGCACGCACGCACGCAGGCTGAGAGATTAATTTTGCTGTGCTGCCGTTTCCAATATTTGAGCCGTCATGCTGACACTTTGAAGGTGAAATGACCCCTGCCTCATGTTTTCCCCCTTCTGACAGATGAGTGTATCATTTTCATGGGTCTTAGCAGGGATGTGCACACATAGACATCAAAGGGGGCTTCAGCCCCTGCCCTTTAACCCGTCTGTAAAACAACCGCCCTTTCCAGACCACAAATGCAGCATTTACTACATGGTGAAAGAAATGCAAATGCCACTCCTTTCCATGCCATACGGAAGGCAGCATTCAGGAGAATAGATTTTTTCCCCCGAAGTCTCCTGAACTTGAACACAGTATTTTGTGTTGAACAAATTTGTTTAGAAATCCATCGCTATTTTTGTCCAAAAGTGCCCTCTTACGGGATTTCAGCCCCTGCCTCTCTAACACTCTCTGTGCACGTCCCTGGGACTTAGCATCGTCATTTGGGTCAGAAAACCTGCTGTGTGTGTAACTCCATGTGACACGCCGCCAAAATGTCATTTTCCCAAGCACTGTGTCCACCGTTTGGACCGTTCACAAAGTCGACACAGCCTCGTGGCGTTTTCCTTTGAAACCATGTGCCACCAGGCAGGCTATAGAAGTTGAAGCATTCATGCATGCATTCGGACGGACGTTTTTCTGCATCTGCATTTGCGAGACAAACGCGTTAGATTCAAAAGCCTAGTTCAGAACTAAACATTTGCAACAAAGACAACATTATTTTAAGCCTGATTTATGATTCCATGTTTAAATAGCCAACATACAAGCACACGACAAATCAATGAAATCATATGCCATGTGAACTTGCAGGTGACAGGTCGTTCGTTCTTTCTTTCTTTCTTTCCTTTCCTTTACTTTACTTTACTTTACTTTACTTTACTTTACTACGGTATATTACTTTTACGTTTTTTAATGGAGTTTGCACGTTTTAACACAAATCTTCTCTTCTGGGGGTCCCTGCCACAAAAAACATTTCTAGATGGGGCGTCGGTGGCCAAATACATATCGGGTCCTTGGAACAAAGAACGTTTGAGAACCACTGATTTAGAAGGAATGATGTAGAATCGGACTCAGGTCTAAATGGCTTAACCACATAAACTCTCAACACTTACTGTGTTCTGCTGCTTTTTCCCCCTGTACGCCAAAGGTTTTCAACCAGTGGTCCGGGGACCACCAGTGGTCCTTGTGGGGGTTCCAGGTGGTCTCCAGCTAAATGATGGAAGAGTTGGTAACCAAATGGACCCTTAGATTTTTAACTCTTGAGAGCGTAAAACACTCTCAAAAGTTAATTTATTGGTAACATTCTGCATCAGTTAATTTACAATAAGTCTACAGAATTGTTATTTTGAGAACTGTTATCTCTGTAGTATACCAACATTTATACAGCATGGAATTGTGGACATGTTATCCAACAAAACATTTTGGGTCTGAGAGGCGAAATGTCATCAAATGGTGGTCTGTGGCTCAAATTCTGAATGAATAATGGGCCTTGATATGAAAAGGGTTGAAAACCACTGCTCTACACCGAACCAAACCTCTTTTTGTGAGCTTGTAGATCGGCTTTCTCTTTTTGCTGAATGTAAGTAAGGTTTGTTAGGGTTTTGTTGAGTGGTTAAATGCACAGATCTCATCCAGGGCCTATTCATTTCTATCCAGGCTTTTCAGCAGGGTCAGTGTTCCATTTCCTCCCAGCAGCACTATGTACTTGAGCTTTCTACCCCCTCTGGCTTTAGGCTACTGAATGTTTTCCACATAGACCTGCTAATCTCAGTAGCAGGTTCCGGGTTTAGTGTTACATTAAGAATGCACTGTAAGAAGGTATACTCTAAAGGATGGATTTCCTGTTTACAAACATAACTGCGTGCGTGTGCATTCAGGGGGCAACTCCACTTTGTTTTTGACCGAAACTGTGCAGCTTATAGACACAATGGTGACAAAGTACTCGACCCCAGTAGGCTTGTAATTCTGCTACTGTCACTGCATTTGAAATAAGGCCAATAAGTGTCAAAAGTGAGGAGGGCCTGGAAATGTTTGTGTAAAGGGCTCTAAACAAACATTAGAACAGACTTACTTGGCTGTCATATGACATCATTTCAAAAGCCAGATGTTGGAGGAGCTAGCACCCCTCAAAAATACAATACTCAGTATCATTATTGCTAACACCTGTGAAGAAAGTAAGGAAATTATGGTTTGGAACCAAATGGACCCTGACGGGTACATTTGGTTCCATGTGTACACTCTCAGAGTTAAATTAACATTTTACAATATAAATCGGGGGTCCCAGAGATAGAAATGCCATTACATGGGGGTCCGTAGACTAATATGCGTGTCAAACTGAGGGTCCTTGAATTTAAACGGGTTGAGAATCACTGCTAGAGCCATAAAAATCTTCTCTTATGGTGGGTCTCTGGCGTCCGCAGGCTAATTAGTGTCAATTTGGGGGTCCTTGACATGAAAATGTTTGGGAACCACTGGTATAATATTAATTATATCACATACAGATGGCTGCATGGACTTTGCTTTCAAATTAATCAATAAAATGTAAGCATGTCCTGTCCCAATGAGATATCTAAACCAAGTGTAGATAAGTGTAACAGAAATAATTATATAAATTAGTTTGTAGACTCTCGATGCATTTGCGAGAAGTAATTTGGCCCTGTGTTGATGCTAATCCGGATGCTGTATGAAAACAGTAAAGCCTCGTTCACACCTCACCAACTTATCTGAAATAAGGATGCTCTTTCTCATTTCGATGTTATCTCTATGTGTACCGTCTTTTTGAGTGGTGCTAACTGCTAACCGCTTCTATAGACAGCAATGTGTGTCCCTATGTGTGTACGTGTGTCCAAGCACGGAAATAGCGCTTGTTGACCACCAAGTGTCACTGTTGCACGCTCGCACACACGCACGCACGCACGCAAGCATGCTTTTAAAAGCTCAAAAATAGCTTTGCGTGCTTTATTTCTCCCGTAGCCTACTCCAGCTTTTATCTTTTAGTAGCTCCTTCTAGCCAATCAGAGCACATCGTGGGCAGCTTGGCTCGTTCGCAGCAAGGAGCAGGATCAAATTCAATATTTTTTTGTTTGTTTCTTTAAATAACGACTAATATTAATGATGATTTGGCAATAGCATAGCATATTTATGGACTGAAATAAAAAGTGAAGCTTTTGGTCACCCTTCACACACTGTTGCCACTGTCGCTGTGCTTCACATGACACCACACTATCACTATAGAATATAAACGGTAAGAGGTGCAACCACACTTGCAATAATCAAATACAATAATAAATACAAAACACAAAAACTTTTGTGTATATCGGTATTTATAAGTATACTTCTGAGAGGTTTATTCTTGGTATCAGCCAGAGCAAGGGAGTCAATTGGCCCCATTTACACTGGCAGCCAAATCCAGCCTGAATCAGATCTGAGCCACATCCAGATTGGAATCTGATTCGTTTAAATGAGTCATGTGACATGTTGGACTCATTTAAACCAGTCGGATTTCGATCTCCATGTGGCACAGATCTGATTCAGGCTAGATATGTCTGCCAGTGTAAATGGGGCCCAATAGTGTATCCCCGTTTCGCAATGTGCTAGACCACAGGTTCCCAGCCACTGGTGCGTGTACTGTCCAGGTACGTCCAGCACAGGTACCTGTCCCTCTGCTACTCGAGAAGGGAACCCCACGTTTTCCCGACAATTAATCTTTAACCGCGCGCGCGGGGGGGGGGGGGGGGGGGTGTCTCCTCCCATTGGGACGTGCCTCGAGGAGACAGTGATTTCTGTATCCACAGCAGTGGTGCTCAAACCTTTTCGTGTCAAGGACCCACCCCCCCCCCCCCCCCCCCCCCCCCACGTTGATATGTACAGTATCTGTCCATGGAATCCCATCTGAAATGATTTAGCAACCCCAGAAGAGAAGAATCTTTCTTTGACACGAAAGATTGAAATATTTTGATGCTGTATTAACTGCTTAATCCATGAGTTAAAAAACAAGCATAACAATTAAGTATAATTTGTTTGTTCCTGTCTTTGAAATGTGGTGGGGTGTGAAAGTCATCAGCTTCCAATAAAGCAAAGTATAGACAAAAACAGTCCAGTAACTATTCAAGTGAACGTGGTCATTGTTCACTGCTGGTTAGCATAGCATCACTGTTGTACCCTCTCCTCTCCTCTCCTCTCCTCTCCTCTCCTCTCCTCTCCTCTCCTCTCCTCTCCTCTCCTCTCCTCTCCTCTCCCCCTCTCTCCCCCTCTCTCTCCCTCTCTCTCCCCCCTCTCCCCCCCCCCCCCTCTCTCTCTCTCTCTCTCTCTCTCTCTCTCTCTCTCTCTCTCTCTCTCTCTCTCTCTCTCTCTCTCTCTCTCTCTCTCTCGTCCATGGACTAATAATGCCCCTCTCTCTAATCTTATTTGCACTCTAATTACCAAACCAGGTGGTACGCCAATCCGAGGTAAGAATGCTATAGGCAAAATGGCCAAATCACGCCATTATTCCGCTTGATTACCTATACACTATATCACATCATCACATCTCCGCCATCACCTCACCTCACCTCACCCATCCTCCTCCTTGTCCTCCTCACACTGCTCCTCTTCTTCTCTCCTGATGCTGTGCTCGCACTAGCAGTGACACTGTTGGGGGCCATTTCCATACAAATACTTTTTATTTTATTTAACTTTTTAGGTAGCTAGGACCTGTCGTTTATTTCCATATACCAGACCGGCAAGTGCGTCCATTTTGGGGGCGGGAATCTCCCCATTGTAAAGAAGAACCTATATGGAAGTGTGACATTAATTTTATTAGATTATGTCATTTGATGTATCCAATAATATTTGTGTTGACTCTATTTCGAACTAGCTTGAAAATAAATTGGTTTGTCAATTATGTCAGCCAAGTCTATGGACTTTTTATTGTTCAACATAAACCGTCATCTAGCTGATATAAAGCCCTCGCTCCGCGCCTCACTTCACACAAGTGTGATTTTTAGACTATGCAGCAGTCTTCTCTGACCTGCCGACGTCACGTCATGTCACTACTTTGGCATTCTTTCTGGGCAGGTCGAAGACGCTAAACTGCATAATGCAAACGCATATTAGATATAGTGATGTCAACTGGTGTAATGTAATTTTGGTAACATTCCATATAGGCTTAGCCTACGAATGTCAGTGGCGTGCACAGATAGACACTAGGTGGTGCTATAGCACCTGCCCTTTGCCCTCTGGACAGAAATGTGCACTTTTTTTGTTTGTATACTGTGTACACTGTACAGTATGTGGACCATGGTGGCATTGATCAATTATTGATGAAAAGCTTCTAATATATGATTTATACCCCAAAATCTATAAATCTCACACTATTATAATTATAAGGCAACCGGCTGGTTCCACGCGCTGCACGAGGTGCCCCTTTTTTCACTTGAGCACCTGCCCCTCTAAATGTCTGTGCACGCCACTGACGAATGGAGATGATTCTGCCAATAAGGGTCTGGGCTTTAGTAGTAAAATGTTGTCAGACTGGTGTATTAGTTAGGTAAAGTTAGCAAATCTGCAAAAAAAGGTGTCTATATCACAGAAAAAGGTGTTCCAACTCCCTTGGGAAACTTTGTGACAGCTGCTGAAAGTTGGGGTACCGCATTATCAACCAATATAAGGCAAATAATTCCAAATTTAATTATACTTTAAGTAACATGTGACATGTCAAACTTGGGGGTTTTCATGATTCTGAATACATTACAAGCATGAGTTTTGCACGGAAATACTCCTTGGGCTAAATTCGGCCATAGCCACTTGCCCAAATGGGCCCAAATGTCTGACCTCATCACATTTGTGACGACGGCTATGGGCATTCTTAGGCAAAGGAGTGTTTTTTGTTCAAAACAAATGCTTGCAATGGATTCAGAATCTTGAAAACCCTATAGTTTGACATGTCACATGCTACTTAAAGTATAATGAAATTTGGAATGTTTTTTTGCCATATATTGGTTGATAATGGTACCCCAACTTTCAGCAGTTGTCACAAAGTTTCTCAAGGGAGTTGGGTTGGAACACATTTTTCTGTGATAGTAGACACCTTTATGAACACATCTGTGAAGAAAGCTAGAGGTAAGCATTTATGTTGCAGATTTTCCACAACTTAAGCTAACTTTACCTAACTATGTTAAACAAACAACTCAAATGGTTTTCTTCTGTAAAAATATCAATACTGCAATATAATATTCTATTACAAGTATAAGTCCTAGAGTTCAGTAATTGTAAAAAAACAAAACAATACTTGAGTAGTCTAAATGTACAAAATTATGGGCATCAATTGTACCTAAAGTACCAAAGGTAAAAGTAATCATCTTGCTGAATGTCCCATTTCAAGTTTTCAAATGTATAAAAATAATTTTGAAAATAGCAGATCTACAAGCTCACAGTGTGTTGCATCGCGGCATATTGTGAGTTTGTAAGTTGTAGATTGGCTATTTTCAAATGGCCAAAATGTATAGAGTTGAAGTGGTTAATGTATGTTTTGTAATAATCAAAAACTAGTAAACTAGTAAATAATGTTTTAAAATAAATGTAAAAGTATTGGAATTTGGGAATTCTCAAGTAAAGTAAAAAATAGCTCAAAAGGGGAAAAAATGTGTTACTTAAGTTCCACCACTGAGTGCTGCTCATTTGACCTGATTGTGTCTGAAAACCCAACAAATTACGGCCCAACGTTCAACCATGAGAAGTCCATGTTTACATTGTTTTAGCTAAGCTATCTCTAATGACACAGATGACATACGGTTTGAACGTTGCCGGTATCAATAAGACACGCTGTACATGCATTGTGTTCCTTATGAAAAGCTTTCTGTGGACATGGCCCTTTCAAAGTGTTGTGCAGCACGCTTGTTGGCGTGGTCAAGCGTGCGTCCGTGTTCGGGACTGATGAGCGAGGAAAATATAAAGGTTTGGGTGAAAGAAAAAACATCACAGGGAAGTGGCTGACAGCAGGAATTGGTTCCGCCTCCATTACAAGCAGGAAAAGCCTCTATGCAGAGCAGCCATAGTGGAAAGAAATTGGGCCTCTTCCTTATAAGGAAGTATACTTCCTTCACAGGTCGCTTATGCTAATAAAGGGTCTGTTCCGTTTAGTAAAGTGGTTCTCAAACCTTTTAACTAATTTACAGCCAACAGCGCCATCTGGTGGTGGGCTCAGAGCGCCATCCAGTCATTTAATAGGCGAAGCATTCTTTTTCTGAAAGCAGTTTCACTCGAAAAACGAGAATCAGGAAGTAAAGATCATCTGTGCAACAGGTCCCGCGATTGTCACTTAATCCACCCAAAGCATACTTGTTGTAACCGTTTAGAGAAATGAGCCGCAAATTAAGCTTATTTTGGCCCAAAAAGAAGAATCAGATTCTAAAATCTGTGTCCCCATATAGACATAAGCCAGCGGAATTTTCATTTCCGTGTGCGTACAGGACACAGTTGCGAAACGTAATATCCATATATCTGAGAGTGTACAAATGAAACCAACTGTTTGGTCCTAAGGTGCCATTTGGAACCATGAAGGTTCCTGGACCCACACTTTGAGACCCACTGGTGTAGCAGAGTGTTTCCAGTGAGCCAACATGCACAATCAGCACTCTGACTCTGTCTGACCGGAATGGAACAGAGCCTTAATTTGCACAGTTGGCAACACCTGTGAAGGAAGTAAGGATGACGTCCAATTTATATCCAATAAGGCTGCTGTGCATAGAGCATAGACTAAAAACAATATGGACAAAGCGTTCTCCGGGTCTGATATGGACGTAAAATGAAGCCAGTCCTTGAATTGTAAATCGCCATCTTTCTAGATCCGTTTGAGCCATTGGCTGGCCCAGACAACGAGGCGGGACTTCCCCCCTTCTTCTTCGTTGGTTTTTATTTTGACTCGAGTGGGTGGGGGATCCCGTTCATAGGGCCTGATTCATTAAAAAGAAATACGCCACCGTTACACTGTGGCGGAAACAGATATCGTATTTATCCGTCCGATCAAGCTACGTTGAGATGACGTGTTATTCAGAGAGCGGTGTGTACCACAGGTGCGCTGGCGTATCGCAGGTGTATGTCATACTGAATGCAGTGGGTGCAAAGTGATCGGAAAAGCAACCGACAACCTAATTTGCATTGATCCACGCCCCATATCGCACCATAAAAGGCTTCAAGCATGACTCAGCAGACAGCAGTTTGGTCTGTCAAAAAAAGAAAAAAGGCTTTGCAGCCGCAGACTATGCGGCTTCACAGCCGCGGTCAATGCATGAATATAGCCCGCACTCTATTAATATGTCCACAACGGTGCGTGCTCCGCTGCTGAAGCAATATAATTATAATTTATTTAATTAAGTTCGGGACCAAGGCGGGTGCTGCACTCACACCTTTGCAGTCAGAGGTAAAATATAGGCTATCCGATATTTAAAATATCGGATATATGTCAATGCAAAAGTCGTCTTTTGAGAGAGAGAGAGAGAGAGAGAGAGAGAGAGAGAGAGAGGGGGGGGAGAGGGAGGGGGGCATGGCTTGCGCGATAAAGAACAGTACAAGCATATACATTCATAAGTGAATAATTGGGATCCTCTTGTCTGAAGAATTTAAGAAATTATAATCCAGTGAGTTTATCCAGTGAGTTAAACTATTCTGTGTGTGGCATCCATGCATGTGATCAATATCAATACATGATATTAATTTGTACTGTTCACCACACGACCAAATGCTATATTACAACTCGGCAATGATAAGCCCTTAGGCTACTGATGAATGCACCTGATCAGGTGAGGGTTATAAAAAAAAGAAAGAACACTCGCCTGCAGAAGTAAAATAGATATCCGATGTATCAGATGTAAATTAATTTCATGATGTCGTCATATTAAAATGATTCGCGGGACACGGCAAACTTGATTCATCTCATGATGAGATCAATGCATATAGCAAACAGCATATAGCCTACACAGCTACAACGTTGCCCATATTATAATTAATTAAGGTGAGCTGGCTTAAAACTGACTGGCCAAATTGCACGCGCTGTGGATTTATAGCCCTCGTCGTAACTGCTGTCTGTCTGTCAGACCGGCATGTCTGTCAGTCTGTGAACCATAGAATGCCATAGATAGACGATATAACAGTCGGGCCGGGCCGTGTTCTGTCCTTGCCGGGCTCACCGCGCCGTTATATTAATTTTCCAATGTAAATTTCACCCAGATTGGACTCGGTTCAGCGGCCGCATGCTGCTGTCCGCCCCACACACACACACACACACACACACACACACACACACACACACACACACACACACACACACACACCGACAGTCAGAGAACTGACTCACTAAACAACACTAACACACACTAAACAACGTTGGATTTGTACAGTGCAGAATGCAGATAAGTGTAGGCCTATGTTCTTATTATAATTGTGAGTTTGTTTTTTAACATGCAGCGCGAGTCCACGGGAGCCGATCTACAAGCTCACAACGCACTGCGAGTAGAAGGCTGTCAAGTGAGCAGCGCAATCGCGCATGCTATAGAAATATCCTAATAAATAAATAAAAAGGTGTCGCTTGCAGGGGCAGTTTCCTTATGGGAGCTTGCCTCTAGAATGCATGCATAGGCATACAAGTGCAAGTGCACTCGGCTTTTATATATCATTTTTTTATGTGCTGAACAATGTTAGGGTCGGGACACATGCCTACATATTTTATCTGCGATTTGGGAACTATTTATTGATTCAGCATGAAGACTAAAGCCTTCTGAATATATCCGTAAATTCGTCCGCCACCTAAAGAGGTCCCGTGGGATTTTACGGAGTTTCCGACCAACCTACGTGAGCGTCAAGTTCACGGCCATTTCCATGAATTCCAAATTAATGTGGGAAATCCACGTAAATGCCTTTCCGCTAGCTTCACGTCATTATATCAGCGTAAACGCGTTGAAGAATCAGGCCCAATGTCTTTAACGGTAGCCACGCCCCTCAGAACATACGCGACTTTATTTTTTTAATAAATGGGACCATAATTTTCCAAAAAGAATATTATGACATTAGAAATGAGACTTTAAACTAGTGACTGGAAGCAGAAAGTATTCATGACCATGTTTATTAAGGTAATACAGTCTAGGTGAAGTTGGGCCCAAATTTATGGATCTCTATGGAGCTATGGGGTTTTTTGAGCCCAATGACAGCGCCACAACAGGCCATTATATTAATTTTCAGGAAATCCCGATTTCCTTAGTGGCTTCACAAAATATCTGTCTGACTGCCCCCCTGGCATAGAGCCTATTGTGTGGCAGGAGGAGGGGAGTGGAAAAGGTGAAACAACTATTATGATTGGTTGATGCTTTACTAGCCTGGGATGCAGACTTATTAGCTATGCTTATTATTATTATTATTTTCCATTCGAGCCTGAGTAAGAAGAGAAGTGACTTGACATTTACATTGGAAAGTTTGGATCCTGCCCCGCCCACAGACCAATCAGAACCCTCGGCTCCTCTGTGTCCGAAACCGCTCCTTTCACATAGGAATAAACAAACAAACGAATGCTACATGTATACTACATGACCCAAGTCCTAGTAGAAATGGGGACCACACAAGACAAGTTTACAATGGAGTAATGGTCACACATCTTTTTATATTTGATCAGTTTGCCCATGCAGTTGACTGTTTTCCTAAGGTAGGGACTCGTGGGTCAAATAAATAATACACTTTAGTTGTACAGCGCTTTTCTACACAGATTTACGTGCGTTACAAAGCAACATATATAGCAATATTCTTCAAAAATCACTCATTTGGAAGTATAGCTTAAGGTATATTGGTGAACACCATGTTTGAATTAAGCTGCAATAATACAAAAATAAAGGAATAATTATAATAACAAGTCTGGATGACAAAATGTTGAAGCACCTCAACTTTTTTCTTTCATAGCTTTTGTAGCATTAGGTGACAGTAGCTTTCATGGGCTGGCTTCCGTTGAAAATGACATGCTACGTCAGGTGTTAACGCTGCGCTATAGGCTCTGATGCCTTCTTATTCAAGCATGGGCAGTCTTTCAAGCGTGTGCGGTTTTCGGGTCTGTCCCTCTCTGATCAAAGTCGAGAGAAGCCAGGTGGCACTAAATTGTCCCCGAGACGAGTGACACGAGGAACACATCGGCTCCGCCATAGAGAGAAACGAGAGCGGCACATTACATTTAGTTTGCTGTCGGGTTGAAACCCTGTATGTCCATATATTTTTGCTTCATTGTAGTATGACAAATAATTAGTATTAGTCGGAGAAAAAGTATTTACTTAATAGAAAAGGAAAAACAAGAAGTAAAACGTTGACATATAGGTTTCTGCCGCCAGGTTTCCGCAGGTCATTTCTCAGCTAACATCTCTAGAGATTTATACTCGGTCGTCCCGGGCAACCAGGAATAAATAATCTGTCACCATCAGGTTACGGTGACATATTTTTTCTATTTTACCTCTGCAGAATGGAATGTGCAGTGGTGGACAATGTATGCTACTCTACACCAGTGGTTCTCAACTTTTCAGGCCGCGACCCCTCCCCCCCCCACACACACACACACAATAATAATCCTATTTGAACTGGGGACCTGCCAGTAGGAGTTCGAGGCATGTAGTTTGACTCGGTTCCACAGATGAATATTGTGAAGATAAAAAAATTGAAAAATGACTTTTAAGGCATTTTACGAAAGAAAGAAAGAAAGAAAGAAAGAAAGAAAGAGAGAGAGAAAGAGAGAGAGAGAGAGAGAGAGAAAGGAAGGAAGAAAGAAAAATAAATTAAAAATACCATGACTGCATAGTAGCCTAAGTAGGCTAATCAAGAAACTATAGGCCTACAACAAAAATTGGTTTCTTTCTTTCTTTCTTTAGTAATATTTTTAAAAATTCCTTAAATGGTCACTTCACTGTCATCGGCCTTGATCTTCCCTACTTGGTCTGTGTCTCAGAGGAAGGCTGTGGACACTTCAGTTAGGCAGTTTTATCTTTTACGCAGTGATGTGATATAAGGAGGAGCCATGCTTCACATAATGCTATACTGAACCCCACATGCGTGCGTGCGTGCGCACGTGCGTGCGTGTGCACGCGCATGCACGCAAGCATGCATGTAACTTCTGGAAGCACATCAGAGACGAAGTCCCTCAGATGGCTGGCATCCCACTGCGAGATGACCACATGTACACCGTAACAGCCTGAGTGTAAATGTAACTCCATAGCCTAGTGTGTACCAAATGAACCCGTAGGGGTGCCCTCCATCTGCAGCAGTTTGCCTCCGGATGTGCCCCGGGCACTCTCACTCTCATAAATCGTATTTATATATTTTTGTTCCCAGCTCTTAACAATCCATTTCATGATGCATTTCAGGAGCACTCCTTGAAATATGCATGCATTTATTTGTTCTTTTGTCTATACCAGTCGTCTCAAAACTGCATTTTCACCATTTTCAGCTAATTTGAATGACCTTGCATTGAGTTACAGTCACATCGTCCGTCTAAATAGAGTCTAGGTGGAGACCTATAACGACTGTACGAATGCTGTTATTTTCTTTGACATGAATGGAGATAACTATGGTATACAGTGCTGCTGCCATGTGCTGGGGGGAAAAACAAAGTCCCATCATGTTAATGGCATGAAATGTCTCTCTTGTTATAACAAGCGTCACGTTTCAACGAGATATGATTTGGCAACAAATGTGTAACCTTTGATGCTATTTGGTTTTATCTTGTTATAACGTGAATACTGTTGAGGAGGTATACAGAGAGCTTATTGAGTACCCGTTGTCAATATGCTTTTGGCTTATCAAGAATGTTATCGAGCATATAGCGGCCCATGACGTCATGTTTAAACAATCAAGATAAGATGCGATCAAGAAGAAAATCTAATCACCCATGATGGCACAAACATGTCGGTCTACATGTGTATTGATGCATTGACCTGCAAACCAGCGCTGTCTGGGTAAACAAAATGACGCTTTTAAAGTGGCGGTACACATATTAACCTAAACAGTTTCTTTAATATTATTTTATTGGTAAAAAGGTCAATTGCCTTCCGTCTGTTAGAAAAGTACTGTATTTGAAGGTCCTATAGTAAAAGATACTGGTTCTTTTAAGAATGTATTGTCTCCCGTCTTTCTTCATTAAACAAAATATAGAAAATGCTTGATAGTGGGCTCGATAAGAACCCAGCTCGATAAACCTGATCGTGATAAACCGTGACATGTTTCACGTTGAAACACCATAAAGGCGTTTAGCGAACTTTATACTGTGAATCGTTGAAGTTCTATAAAGTGATAGGATTGTGATTTAGTTTTCCCTGTCATGGCAGCAATGCACGCAGCACGTCCGTCAATAAATGGTGCATTGAGGACAGGTAAGTTGCTCTGGGGCAGCTGCATGTACTGAATGGTTTTCCAGACCATTTGAAGAGCAACAGAACCCGGTCCACTTTGTTTGGTTCTCTAATATAATGTAACTTGTTTGGTTTTGTTTTGAAAATGCATGTCCTACTTCTCCATACTACAGTGTCACACACAAGTAGAACAACATAGCTGATCGACAAGCTCAACACGCATCTCATCAGAACCCATTTCGAGCTGTAGATCTGCTATTGTTTATTGTTTATTGTGTATTGTTATTGCTACTTTAATGAAATTAATTAAATTAAGTCACAGTTTTGGACATTTGAGGTTTCCAGCCGGCAACTGCAGTATATGAATGTTATTTTTTTAAATATATTGTAAACATACAGTATGTCCGTGGTGGGGACAGACAATCAAAACGTTGTATTTAGGAGATGTCCAAAATGCACATTTCTGTGGAATGGCTATTGTTAAAAATATACCAGTGAAGGATTATATCAGACTTTTATGTTTAATTGAAAACATTGCACTGTATGACTTTATAGTGATTCCAATATTCCGATATTGTTCGCCCCTGTCGTCATTATAAGTTACGGCATGAACTTGCATAGAACAAAGTTTAGAACAATACATGCATCGTTACGGTTATACGGTTATGTGGAACAAGATTATTATAGTTTAGTTTTTAATGTTATTTTAATTTTAAATATGGTCAGGGGTGAGATTTAACATGCTCTGAAAAATAGCAAAAATAGCAGACCTACTAGCTCACAACTTGTAGATTGTTTATGCTACTTTTGCTACTTTCAAGATTTTATTTTTATTTAACATTAAAGGGATATTTCACTTATTTCACATTCATTTTAGCTGCCCCGTCCCGAAAAAAATAGCGCCATTTTATCATGAGCTTTAGTGAGGATAAAATATGAGGATAGTGAGGATAATAAAATACATAAAGTTAGGTTGAAAATGGTTAACGTCCTTTAAATAAAATTCCCGTTTTAGTTATTTTGTTATTGTTAGTTTTATTGTTAGTTCAGAGCGCTAAAATGGACGACCACTAACTTTCATCTTTGGCCTCCTCTCCACTAGGGGCGCTGCAGATCGAGAACAGCGAGGAGTCGGACCAGGGCAAGTATGAGTGTGTGGCCGCCAATCACGCTGGGACGCGCTACTCGGCCCCGGCCAACCTCTACGTGCGAGGTAAGAAGCCTCGCCCACCCAGGCTACAGCGTCAATACAGGGTATGCGCATGCATGAAGTGAATGTCAAATCGAGTGGCAAAGTGAGTGACAAAGTGCATTTAATGTTGTTTAAAGTAATTTAATGCGAATCAGACTTTTCTGGATGGGTTGTCAAGGCCAGGATGTCGATTTTTGTCACTCAGTAGGCTTTCCCGCATAACTTCCGGGTATGATTATGATGTCACACGCATACCCTCTATAGTCCATTCGGCCAGAGCCACTTGCCCAAATGTGCTCAAATGTGCTGACCTCATCACATTTGTGATGGCCGTTTTTAGCCCAAGGAGTGTTTTTTCGCGCAAAACTGAATGCTTGCAATAGATTCAGAATCATGAAAACCCCCATGACAATGCAAATGTGAAATGTATAGGTTGTTAATGGTAAGGAATCGCTACGTCATGTTGTAGTATTGTTTTGTAGTCATTAATCTTCCGGAACTTCCTTTTCCCTCAAACCGATTTTTCTCAATACAAGCTGCGCTACAAGAGCTTTTATTGTTATTCTTCTGGTTTGAGGGAAAAGGAAGTACCGGATGATTCTATGCTGCCTGATGACATGACGTAGCGATATCATCCGCTCCAGACTGGTTCACACAGCAATTTTGTAACACAGACCAGGCTTTCCTCCGAGGTGGAAAGCCGAGTCACAATTTGAAACACATTTACAAACATAATTATATCAATTATTGTAAGCCTAGCTAGAATCCAGACATCCCAGGATCATGGTGAAGCATGACCATAAAAACTTTGATTCTGTGAAAATAAAAACTGTTACAGTAATTTTATATGATATACTACATTTAATATAAATATAAATACCCTTTGTTTGTGGTTTTCATTTTTATTTCTTCGCAGAATCAAAGGTGTTATGGTTATGATTCTCCAGGATCCTGGGTGGCTTGATTCTGGGCTTAAAATAATTGATAGCCTATAAATATCTTTGTAAATCTCTATAGGAAAATATGAATGGCAGATTTTTCAGTGCATCCAGAAAACAACGTCCACTGTAGTGCTCTCTAGATCCAGAGCCATCTAATAGAAGAGTTACGATATTGAGGGGGCAGAAACCGAGCGCTCGAAGGTCCAATGCATTTCTGCCTACTTCCGGTCCAGTTGGTTGTCCCCATTCTCAATAGAAGTCTATGTAGGAGAGCAGCCATTGGACTGAAGCCCCATGAAGTGAACGCAGTTTGCGTAACTCTGTCTATATCTAAGGCTCTGTATAGATCAAGACAAAGTGGCAGGTCAAACGACGCTCCCTGCTGAGATATGCCTTTGAGAAGTGAAAAACGCAGGCCCTATCCAAACCCGTTAGGAGTGTGTGAATAAATGTTAATACCCAACTAGGACACCATTCACTCTGTATCTCCTCTTTTAGTTGTTTTCTCAACCCATCATCTCTGCAGGCGTGACGTGTGCGTTCCTTTTCTCCTGGCACAGTTTGACTCCCCACAACGCCTCGCGATGCCTCTCATGTTTTCTGTCATGTCACTAAAACGCTAAATCCTTTACAATTCCTTCCTTCACCAACTTGCTTTCACTTGTCTGTTGTTGCTTTTGATGACCACCCTGGGTTATGTTACTGTGCGGTGTCTGCTGGGTGGGCTTGTTGTAACCACAGCCTGATTTAGACCTGGTTGCACGCCTGCGTCTAATCTTTAAACTGGAATTATGCTGCTTTTCATAAAGCAAACACTCAAGATGACCCTCATTTTTCAGCGGTTTGATCACTTCATCAATAATTGCATTTAATTATGTCCATTTTGAGGACATTCTGTCCTGTGAGAATGTGTGCATGCAGGACAGGTGTGTGAAACTCACAGAGTAGGCGTACAGCGACGCCGCCGAGTGTATTCAATTGAGTGTTGATCCGAAGAGAGAATGAATGCAGAATCAAATGATGGCCATCTTGGAAAACACCCACTGTCTGCTTTGAGTGTTCAGCTATAGGCTAAACCAGATATTTCAGTTTACTATAGGATTGGAATAAGCATGTACGTGTTCCAAAGGCTTTTCCTTATTTTTTTCTTTTACGTGTTTTCAACGGGAAACTATGCTGAGAGCATCTATTCTGCTCTGCCTTGTCAAGTCTGATGTTTATGTCTGGATGCTTCGATTTTCGGATAAGCGGATATATTTGCCTGTTTTACTCTCTCGTTTCTCCCTGTCTTCTCCCTCTCGTTTTTTTTTTCTGTGTCGTTGCTGTTGTTATCGTTTGTTTTTCACTTCACCTCACCTTTATTTATTTATTGTTTTTGCCATCAACATCCCCCCCCCCCCTCCAATAAAATACCAAATCCCCCAAAAACCTGTCGCCGTCATTCAGATCAGCGGGAAGGTTGGTTTTGCTTTTGCACTTATTTTACACGATGCCACTTATATGTTGCCAAGGCCTGGCAGACTTGAGCCATGTGGCGCCGGCGCTGCCTCGCTGTGCGCCTTAGGCTCGTCCCGGCCTGGCCATTTCTTTCTCAGAACCCCCCCCCCCCATTCCCTAACTTACTACCACTCCAGCCCCACCACCCTATGCTACTATACCACTTGTTGTTGCTACTGTATCACGTTTGTGATGATACTCTTCAGAATGCCTTGGTTTTCCACAGTTTTCTTTTTACTACATAGACCAAATGCCTTGCAGCTGAGGTCTCCGTTTAACGTAATAAACCCCCCTCATCTCATTATGTTTGTCAAATTGTGACTTGGAAGTTTTCATATAGTCCCAACATTATAGTATGATAGTGCGAAAAAATTGCTCACAATGATTGCAACATGTGGTGAATTTATATATCAGCTAATTTCAGATGACATTACTGTAGGCTACTCTCTACTGTGTAGAATATGGTCCATATAGCCTTAAGGACTTCTCCTTAAGGCTGTTACTCTCGACTTCCTGCACTCGCATGAAATGCAGCACAGCCTGTCGACATTTGCAAAAATAAAAAGAACGATTTCGCTACTCACCAATACAAAGGCGGTTTTGTGTTGAAGGAAAAAATCACGGGAAGAAACAATACAGTACGTTTTAGTTACTCCACTCTACAGATCTTGTCAATAGATCCCATTGACCAGATTTTTCCTTCCGGTGAAATATTTTATTTTCTGGCCAAAAGGTGTCATTTTAGATGTGTGTGCAGGGAATTCAGAGTGCATCGACTATGAAAAGTAGGCTTTCCACTCTGCAAAACCATCTTTGTATTGGTGAGTAGCAAATGTTTGCAGCAGTCGACAGGCTTTCATGCAGTCTTTCATGCGAGTGCAGGAAGTTGAGTAGCATAGAAAGTATAGTTAAGTATGTATAATTGAAATAGGTAATCCTGGTCTCTAAACTGCCTCCCCCTGGCCAGCCGCGGCGCCTGATGGAGGGGAAAGGAACTGGTTGGAATAACGTGTTCCTTCCACGCGCTACGTCCAACCAGGGAAACTCCCCCCTGTCAGGTGTAAAGGAGGAACTTGGACACTCAGGCATGAAGGGAGCATGAGTTAAGTCCGTTGCTCCCCCCAGGTTGGCGGAGGGTGTGTAGAGCCCAGGATCACAGTAGATGATTGGCACAGGGGTGAAAAATGGGTTACAAAATCGTGGGATAAAAAATATATATAAAAAATAAAAAAAATGAAATAGGGTGTGGGAGCACTTTTTATATCACAAAAAAGGAAACGTTACTATTAAGGAGAGCTGCCAGGCATTATGGGAAAACCAGCTCATACGGCTCAGCATGTGTGCCGTTCAGAGTGTTCAGCATGTGGAGATGTCTGTGACATCTCCAGATAAATGTCCCCCACCCCAGGCATATATAGTCCCTGTTGTCCCCCCCAGGCATGACGCTTTGTCCTGACATATATGGTCCCTGTTGTCCCCCCCAGGCATGACTCTTTGTCCTGACATATATGGTCCCTGTTGTCCCCCCCAGGAATGACGCTTTGTCCTGACATATATGGTCCCTGTTGTCCCCCCCAGGCATGACACTTTAGTCCTGACATATATGGTCCCTGTTGTCCCTACAAGGCATGACGCTTTGTCCTGACATATATGGTCCCTGTTGTCCCCCCAGGCATGACGCTTTGTCCTGACATATATGGTCCCTGTTGTCCCTACAAGGCATGACATTTGTCCTGAAATATATGGTCCCTGTTGTTGTCCCCCCCAAGGCATGACATTTATCCTGACATATATGGTTCCTGTTGTCCCCCCCAGGCTTGACATTTGTCCTGAAATATATATGGTCCCTGTTGTCCCCCCCAGGCATGACGCTTTGTTCAACCATGGTCACTGTGGGCTGCACGCCACACTGCTTTCGCCGCATCCGCACACACATGTAAACTAGTTTATTTATCAGGATGACCCCCCCGCCCTCTCAGCTCTCTCTCTCTCTCTCTCTCTCTCTCTCTCTCTCTCTCTCTCTCTCTGGCATGCTAATGACCTACTCACAGTCTTTGAGTTTGTGTTGTCTGCATTACAACTGAAACTGCTACTAACAGAATGATTCTGTTACTGATTAATGGTTCATTGTTCATTGTTGTGTAGGCTGATAATAAGAGCACAAAATGAGCAGCATAATTATCTACACCAACATACAACCGCATCTTTACGCAGCAGCCACAGTGCTGTATATGCAACAGTTAGGGCAGAGAAACAGACAGACACGAAGAAAAAAAAACTCATTCACACACACACACACACACACACACACACACACACACACACACAGACACACAGACACACACAGACACACACACGCACACACACACTAATGGCGGAGAATGGCGGAGGAATCTAAACATGCATTGATACATGTTTAAGATATTTCCTTTAAACCACAAAAAAAAGTACACACCGATGTGATAACAATTCTTCACGAATTATTTCCTACACAATATGTAACACGAATAATGTCAACAATGTTATACATTATTTAATAATCATTCACCAATGTATATAAATAATAATAATAATAATAATATACATAATAATATTTCATATTTCTAAATAACATAGATATAACTTTAGTTATAATTTAATATAATAATTTACAAATGTATACAAATGGATTATCCATGAATAGTTGCCCATACTTATAACTTTAGTTATAAATGTCTTAGCAATTATTTACAAATGTGAACAACCTTTTGGTTTTAGATACGAATGATTTAGTAATAATTTACAAATTATACAAATGGCTTATTCAAGAATAGTTTACAACTTACTAAAACATTATAAAATATGTTTAACCATAGCTACAAATGTTCTATTAATCGTTTACGAATGTGAACACACGGTTTGTTTGTGATTAGTTACTGCTAAGAAACTTCCATGCCCCGCACGCCATGAAGCATCCCAGTGCACACGAGGAGGACGCTCAAGAGGAACGCGGTGGACAAATTCATTCTGAAAGCTGTTAGAAAGAACCCCAGTCCGGTTAGAAAGAGGTCGTTGGAGAAGCCCGAGAGCGTTCAATAATTAATATGTGAGATTATTGTTCTCTCATTTATGTTGGCTGCAGTGCTAGAGTCGTCACGGTGATGTCACTCTGAGTCAGACAAAACCATATATGGAGTCCTGATAACAATTTACAATTTAGGCATTTAGCAGACGCTCTTAATCCAGAGCGATTTACATTAAGCAAGAACAAAAGCATGGGAATACATCACATAAAAGCATTTATCATGAAACATGCGTAAGCTAAGAAAGTAACAGTGGAATATCTATATAATGAAACTATACATATATACTACTATGCTATACATATGTACTATGGCGTGCTATGACTATATACAATGCAATTATAGTGCTGTCAACATGCTATAAGTCTGTATCAAATGCTATCTAAGTCTACAGAAATGCTATCTAAGGGGGTGGGGTAAGTGCTATGGGCCATGATGGAGTCTGAAAAGGTGGGTTTTCAGACTACGGCGGAAGATTGGGAGTGATGATGCAGTTCTGACTGCAATGGGAAGTGCATTCCACAGTTTTGGAGCCAGAAGGGAGAAGAGTTTGGGACGTGTGGAACGTTGTCCCGGCGTTTTTAGTGAGGGTACTTCCAGCTTCCCTGCGTTGGCTTATCTGAGTGCGCGGGAGGGTTTGTAGGGTTCAATCATACTTGCAAGATATGGGGGAGCCATACCTTTGGTTGCTTTGCATGCCAGCATCAGAGTTTTGTATTCTGTGCGGGCAGCGACCAGGAGCCAGTGCAGGGAGCGGAGCAGGTGGGAGACATGTGGAAATTTTGGCTGGTTGAAGACCAAGCGAGCTGTGGCATTTTGGATCAGTTGGAGAGGCTTAAGTGCACATGCTGGAAGGCCAGTAAGGAGGGAGTTACAATAGTCGAGTTTTGACCAGACGGTTGTCTGTTGTCACAGATCGAGAACTCTAACAGATATCTTCATACATGGACATAAAAGCGACAAGGACTGACATAGAGATCTCCATGGATCAGTCAGGTGTGCCCGAACTCTAGATGTGAGGAAACCCAAACCTCAAGTTCATAAAACTGGCAGACACATGCATAACCGCTTCTGCTTTCCAAATCTTTTTTTTTTATTTGTTTACCAAACACAGTGAAAATTGCTCATCCACCATCTCACAACACAATTTGTATAGATTTTCCACTATACACTCACGTAAAATGAAGATGAAGAGGAAAAAATAAATAAATCTCCACGGGCGCGAGTCATTAACGGTACACCTCTGGAGGTAATAACCGAGAAGATCAATCGCCAAATCAAACGTCAAGACCGTTTTTGAAGCTGAAAGATTAAAGCCTCCAGCCTCATAAAACAGGAGGCTGTGGTACCAGCTCATTCCTGGATGCCCCCACAGCTCAAATATCTAAAAGTCCCACCTCATTTGACACTTCTGATGCCTATAGGACATACCACACACGTCTTTATCAAATAAACAAACGAAAACAAACAAACTAAAGAAAAGAGGAAAAAAAAGACACGACAGAAGAAAAGGATAAATAAGACACATTTGATCAATCAGAATTCAGAATTGCACGGGGGGATGCTATTTTATAGTCATAGCATTGTTTTACACCAATAGGGCATTCACTTCTAGTCATTTTTACTAGTCGACTAGTTGTTTAACTTCGTGGTCATGTAAAAAATTTTTTTTGGAAATAAATATTTGTACATTTAAAAACTAGTATCTAGTACCAACAACGTCGACTAGTGGATTTACTTGTCGACTAGTTGCTTAATACCCTACCTCCCAACATTATTAGTAATATAACTAGTTACAGCCCAGCTGTTACTCCTCTCAATATGAGAACGTTCTGGCGTGAGAGGGTGAGAGTGTTTATTCTCACCCTCGCCTTATTCTCTCTGTCCACCCCCCCCCCCCCCTCCGTATACCCCTCCTCTCAGTCCGCCGCGTGCCCCCACGCTTCTCCATCCCGCCCACCGACCACGAGGTGATGCCGGGCGGCGCCGTCAACCTCACGTGCGTGGCGGTGGGCGCGCCCATGCCGTACGTGAAGTGGGTGAGCGGCGCTGGGGCCGAGCTCACCCGGGAGGAGGAGATGCCGGTGGGGCGCAACGTGCTGGAGCTGACCGACGTGCGCCAGTCGGGGAACTACACGTGCGTGGCCATCTCCTCGCTGGGCGTCATCGACACCACCGCCCAGGTCACCGTCAAAGGTGGGTGGAGGAGGGAGGCTGTGTTGTATTAGCCCATTTAAGGAGTTTTCTGAAAAACCTATGTTTCAGTGCTGCTCCACCTTTTCATGTCAAGGAACCGCAGATTATCTGTATTTGGCCGAGGACCCCCATCTGAAAATATGTTTTTTCCAGGGACCCCCCAGATTCCAGAAGCAAATATTTGACGTTCGCTCTGGAAGAATATATATTCAAAGATTTGCGCCACATTTTTACTGATGAAACTAATGAAGGCTCTGTTCCATTCTGGTTGAAACAGATTCAGGGTGCTGCACTATTGTGCATGCTCACTGGAAACACTTTGCTTCACCAGTGGGTCCTAAAGTGTCCTTAAGTGGGTTCCAAATGGTCCCGTACGAGTGTACAAAACGGAACCAAATCCATTTTGTACACTCTCAGAGTTATGGAGGGTCCTTGAAAGTTTGAGAACCACTGTTCCGTTCCACTGAATAGAACGGCATTTTGACAAAAATGTCCGCCACGAAGCCAGCATGGCGTTGATGACCCCTAGTCCTGCATGTGTTTTCATCCCTCAGCCTTACCCAAACCCCCCACCTCACTGACGGTGACCGAGACCACGGCCACCAGTGTCACGCTGACCTGGGACTCCGGGAACACGGAACCCGTGTCCTACTACGTCATCCAGTACCACGCCAGCGCGCCCCCCGTCCTCAATGGCTTCCAGGTATATACCACTGTCGTCACCAGGTCACATTGTCACGTCATTCACTGTCATATTGTTCATCACTAGTTCCCAATCACTGGGGCGAGACCCGCTTGTGGGTCGCCGCGGCGGACACATTTTCATGGGTCCCTTTACGTTTTTCAAGAATAAAAAATAAATGATTATAATTATTTTCCCCATAATTGTATGAATACATTTAGGAAAAATCAAAGAAATTACATGAATTAGAGAACAGATGTTTAGCGACAATAGCCGATCTACAAGCTCACAACACGGCACGAAGTGACACGTTGTGAGCTTGTAGATCTGCTATTGGTCCTGGGCAAATCTAATATATTTACAAGCTTACAATGCGTCGCATCGTGACGCATTGTAAGCTTGTCGATCTGCAATTTCAAAAGATTTGTATACATTTGAAAACTTGAAATGGGACATTCTGCACAATGAGCATTTTAATGCCAATACTTTTGTACTTTTACTCAAGTAGGTCTACATTTTGAATTCTGGACTATTTACTTAACGGAGTAGTTCTACATTGCAGTAATTGATACTTTTACCTACATTTACAATTTAGGCAAGTGGCAGACACTCTAGTTACTCGAGTTACAGTAAGCATGAACAAAAAACATGGTGATACATCAAATACATAAAAATAGTCATCATGCGTATAAACCATAGACTGTAAAAAATATGGACAAAGCGTTCCGCGGGTCTAACATGAATGTAAAATGAAGCCTGTAAATCCTTGCAATGGAAGTCGCCATCTTTCAAGATCCGTTTTGGCCCAGCTCAGGCCAGCTGGCCCATTGGCTGGCCCAGACAACGAGGCGGGACTTCCCCCCTTCTTCTTCGTTGGTTTTTATTTTGAGTCGAGTGGGTGGGGGATCCCGTTCATAGACTGTAACGGTAGCCACGCCCCTCAGAACATGCGCGACTTCATGGTCATTTTTTTTATAAATGGGACCATCATTTTCCAAAAAGAATATTATGACATTAGAAATGAGACTTTAAACTAGTGACTGGAAGCAAAAAGTATTCATGACCATGTTTATTAAGGTAATACAGTCTAGGTGAAGTTGGGCCCAAATACATGGACTTCTATGGGGCTATGGGTTTTTTTGGGCCCAATGATAGCGCCACAACAGGCCATTATATGAACTTTCATTTCCTTAGTGGCTTCACAAAATATCCGTCTGACTGCCCCCCTGGTATAAACTTAAGAACCTAACAGTGGAATATCTATATAATGAAACTATACGTGTATACCCTATAGAGTGCTATGTCTATATAAAGTGCTATTTAACCCATTTTGGGCGGGAACCCCTTTTGGTGCATTGAAAAATAGCAGATCTCCAAGCTCATAGCGCGCCACCGAGTGGCGCGCTACGAGCTTGTAGGTCTGCTATTTTTGAAAAATCGAAGAACAACTGACATTTTTAGAATCTGATCTCAGGTCAGAATGGGTTAAGTTACATAAGTGCATTTTACATCCTGAGCTTTCCTTCCAGGAAGTGGACGGCGTGGCCACCACCCGCTACAGCATCGGAGGCCTCAGTCCCTTCTCGCGCTACGAGTTCCGCGTCATGGCAGTCAACAACATCGGCCGCGGCCCGCCCGGCGCTCCGGTGGACACCCGCACGGGCGAGCAGGCGCCCTCCTCCCCTCCCCTGCACGTCCAGGCACGCATGCTCAGCTCCAGTACCGTGCTGGTCCAGTGGGAGGCGCCGGAGGAGCCCAACGGAGAGATCCGCGGCTACCGCGTCTACTACAGTACCGAGCACGGCTCAGCGCCGCTCAGCGCCTGGCGCGCGCACGACACGGACAGCAGTCAGGTGACCAATGCAGTGGCGGACATTAACTAGGCGTGTTATTTCCCTGAATACTGTACTTAACCCATTTTGTGCGGTAACCCCTTTTGGTGTTTTAAAAATGTGGCGCAAAATGTGGGTCGTTGACAGGAAATATTGAGCACCACTGATATAGAAACATATGGGTATTTCAGAAGACATATTTTTTATTTCGACGTCAGGCCTAAATGTACTTACCGTAAATCCTCAAATACATTCCTTCCTTCAATAAAAAGCCGTCCCCGTATTAATTACCGGGGGTGGCGTTGAATTAAGTATATAAAAACCGTCCTTCTTTTATTAGCCGGGTTTTTTTTCAAGTGCCCTATCTGTTACCTTCGCTGTGCTGACTGGCTGGCTGTCACTAGTGTCCAGATGCCGGTGGTCACGTTGCTCGTGCTCGCGCACAACGCAACAAACTAACAAACAAACTTCGGGAGAGAACGCCACTATAAGCACTTTTCATGGCCACGGACAATAAAACTAACGAGAGCACAGAGCAGCAGTGTAACTGCGGAGGGAGGAAAATGACACAAAACCAAGCAAGTGAGAGCTGTTTCTGTTTGTGACATGAGACCGTGCTGTGAGCTCGAAGATCTACGCTTTATGCAACGAATACGTTTGTTCCATAAAGGGTAGATCCACTACCGTTTGGGGGCTCAGAAGCCCCCAAACGGTAGCGGATCTAGCCTTATAGAATGAACGTACCGATATGCTATGAACTTAGCTTGTTGCTAACGCGACCCCCCTCCTCCTCCTCCTCCTCCTCTCTCTCTCTCTCTCTCTCTCTATCTCTCTCTCTCTCTCTAAAGGCTCATACATAGTCTGGATTTTCGGTGGTGGGGTGACCACCGAACTACAACATGACGTCACGAGCCTCGGTGAAGAGCAAACCACCGCCACCGCTCCAGCCCTTCTCTCTGTTTTTACTCACCACCGCTCAACGTTATTTCAGCTCCGGTGGTCACCTCACCACCGAAAATCCAGACTATGAATAGGCCTTAACGCAACTCTCTCTCTCTCTCTCTCTCTCTCTCTCTCTTCCCCGTTGAAGTTACAATAGTTGGATCACTGCAGTGTCCCAGCAAATTGTGCCTGATTTGCTGGGACCAGATTACATGGTGTGTATATGTATAACTAGCTCTCAATGATGACGTAAGAAATATGTGGATTAAAGGACCCAATGCCATAGTGTAATTGGTCATGTATGTAATCTGGTCCCAGCAAATCAGGCACAACTTTGCTGTTTAATTTGCATACGCATCAAAAGTGGCGGGTTGGCTGGGACGGTGCATACGAGCCGGGCGAAACTATTACTTGAGCGCTCTGCTTGCGCAAGTAATAAGCTCTTGGAAATAATATGGGGAAATACCGCTGATCCGTGCGTGACAGCTGAGCCAACAGAGCCAGATCAGGATATGCGGGGATCGTCCGTTGTAGAAGGGTCGCAATCAACGGGACATTTTAGAATAGGCGGTTCCTAGGGGTGAGTGACAGGTGTCACGGCAGATGGCTCAGGGACCATTTCGGGTCGTCACAGCCTGTTCGCCTGCTATCGCCTCTATCGCCAGTAGTTGCCGGGTCCCGTTGACATAATAATGCACTTCCGGAAAATCCGTCTGGCTGTCGCCCGCTGTTAAAACGTACTGTCAGGCTTTCCCCAAAATATAACAGAAACAACAGAAAATACACTAGCATAAAGCCCTGGGGGTGAGGGACTAAGTACTCCGGTACTTACAACTCAAGTAGGCCTACAGATTTGGACTGCGCTATACTTTCACTTGTGGCCGAGTGATTTTGGACTGCATGACGGGCATGCATACCTTGTCCTTGACCTTGAGCACTTGGTCATCCCCCCCCTGCAGGTGACCACTATCTCCGGACTGACCACTGACATCACGTACAGTCTGAGGGTCCTGGCCTTCACCACCATGGGAGACGGACCCCCGTCTGATGTGCTGCAGGTCAAGACCCAGCAAGGAGGTATAGTATAGGTTGTGGACAGAGGCTGACAGACCATTGGGCTAGGGTGGGCTGCAGCCCGGGGACCCCGACTGGGGAGGCCCTAAAAAAAGGGAAAAGTATTGCGTCCAATTCAAGTGAGATTTATGTTTAGTTATTGTATATTTAGTAATATGGTTAAAACATTGAGCTTCTGCTCTTCTGCCTGCACTGCAGACAGTGACGCTGTGTTGAGGGGTAGCTGTGGGAACCCCTGCCAATGTCGCTGTCCAACTTAATAGAATAGGTTGCAGCATTTCGGAGAAAACATTGCACAGCAGCCATTTTTTGTAGATAAATCGGGCCTTACCTCTTTCGCAGGTGTTGCCAATGATAGTAATAATGGAGGATCTAGCTGTTCCATTCTGGTCCAACTGAGTCAGGGTGCAAATATTGTCCATGTTGGGCTGGCTCACTGGAAACACTCTGCTACGATACCTGTGCAGTGGATCTCAAAGTGTCGCCCTTGGACGGAGATGTGCACACGTTTAGGGCGAGGTCGCTTCTCGCCCTCAGGCGTCTTGCTGGTTTGCTCAATAGACACGTTTCACATTTAATTTGCTGCCCAAATGAGTGACCCTTGATTTTGACAGAGACTTTACGAGCACCTAAATTGAAGAGCTGAAGAGCTACATCCTGACTGAATTTGTTTGTCTATATTTTGAACATATTACAGGTACATATTACGTATTACTGCCGCAGACCGGTCTGATGGTACAATGAGAAATTACAACTTGTTAACTATGTTTTGGAAATGACCCAAGTAAATGGCCAGGAGTCACATATCCCGACACATATCCCGATATGTCTTGTAAAACGCTGTTTGGAAGAAGCACGATATGGTCATTTTCCAAAACAAATGGCCTATTTAAAGAAAAAAATATACAGAAACAAACATATCCAGCTGGTATTACAAAGCTCAAAGGATGAGAGTGCATAGAACACCAAAACATCACTACAGCACATTACACCAAAGTGTGACGAGGGACCTGCACTTAGCCTACTTGTAAGGACACAGGCCACTTAATATCTCTCTCTCTCTCTCTCTCTCTCTCTCTCTCTCTCTCTCTCTCTCTCTCTCTCTCTCTCTCTCTCTCTCTCTCTCAGTTCCAGCTCAGCTGTCGGGTTTAGAGGCGGAGGCAGAGCTGGACACGCGCATCATGCTGTCATGGGATTGGCCGGCCCCGGATCCAGTCACAAAGCTGGAGCTGGTGTACTGGGAGGCGAGTAACCCAGATGACAAGGTGCGTAGCATATATAAGGAACATTCCCGGTCTGAACCCACACCTAGCCGGTTGAGTGGTTTAACCCCTTTTGGTGTTTGAAGCATTATGTTCTACTTAGCTATTGAAAAATAGCAGATCTACAGCTATGAGCTATGAGCTTGTAGATCTGCTATTTTTGAAAAATCGTGAAAATGTGACGCAAATCTTTGAATATACAGTATTATTTTGGAGCGAACGTTAACTCAAATCTGTGCTTCTGGGGGGTTCCTGGAACAACACACTTTTCAGATGGGGGTCGGCGGTGAAATACAGATAATTCTGGGGGTCCTTGACATGAAAATGGTTGAGCACATAGGGGGTTTTCAGAAAACTGTCGTGATTTAGAAGACATTTGTAGAATCGTCCTCAGGTCTAAATGGGTTAACAGATGTAGTGGTAACTAATTATGGTGCCACTACCGCCCTGCAAGGAAATGACGTTGACGCTTTACAAATCTGTTTACATACTAAAATAACATATTCTGGGGTAGTATGTCCGACGGATGTTCTGGCCCGACACGTCCGGCAGACCGTGATCTAACTTAATCAATGAATGCAGATGACAGACATTGTCGCATGGATCAACGACAGGTCTGCTCCCGGTCTGCTCATGAGGGCCGCTATAACGCAAGCGTAAAAAAATAAAAGCTCAACACAATCCTCCGGATATTATGGGCTGATATTTGCATACACATGTAATAATCAGAGATAAAATAATTAAAAAAAAAAAAGTTAACTAATGGAGGTGGATAGAGGCAGACCTTTTACTTCCAGTTCAGTTCCGGTTTTATCGATCGCCATAGCGACCGCGAGGCATTCATATACATTGCATACAAGTGCGATCTGACTTAATCAATTAAATAAATAAAAACTTAAATGACGAGTACACTCGTCAATGGCAGTGAACGGTTGGGTTTGTATTGACGAGCATGTACTCGTCAATCGCAGTGAATGTGTTCATCTTGAAAACATTTGAAGAATGTAGAATATGTATATTCTTTTGGAAACATTTTAACAACACAAGCAGTGGCACATCCTTTCAGATGATATGAAAAAGGGTTTGGTCTGTTGTGTTTACTGTAGGACAATGAACGATATTGATCAGGGACGTGCAGAGAGTGAGCCATGGGGCTGAAATCCCGTAAGAGGGCTCTTTTGGACAAAAATAGTACACCCCTTGGACATGACGCTAGTATGTCGCAATTTATTTTCCTAAAAAGAAAAAGAAAAAAAAATACACTTTTAAAAAATCTTTAATATTTTATAGGCTATATAATAATCTGACTGTCATGTTTATCATGTACTGGAAAAAGATTGAACAAAGAGGTCTTGAAAATCAAATCCCCCCCCCCCCCCCCCCCCCTCTCTCTCTCTCTCTCTCTCTCTCTCTCTCTCTCCCTCTCTGAAGCACCGTGCCACGTTGGATCCGGCTGGTTCCTATGCAGTGGAGGACCTCCAGCCAGACACGGCGTATGTGTTCTCCCTGGCCGCGCGCTCCCACATAGGCTTGGGAGTGTTCAGCCAGCCTGTGGAGGCCAGGACCGCCCCGTCCAGTAAGTGCAAATAGGTCCTTTAACCCATTTTGGGGCGGGATAAACCCCTTTTGGTGTTTTAAAGCATTATGTTAATTAGCTATTGAAAAATTGCAGATCTACAAGCTCATAGCGCCGCGCTATGAACTTGTAGGTCTGCAATCTTTTGAAAAATCGTGAAAAATGTGCCTCGAATCTTTGAATATAATACAGAGTGAACGTTTTAACTCAAATCTTTACTTCATGGGGAGGTCCCTGGAACAACATATTTTCTGATGGGGTGGGGGGGGGGGATGCCAGTTATATACATAATTACATCGTTTTTGGGGGTCCTTGACATGAAATATCGAGCACCACTGATACAGAAAACTGTCAGGACTTTGAAGATTTTTTTTTTTTAATTTCGACGTCAGGCCTAAATGGGTTAATTTGCTTTTGAGACAGGACGGAAGCATGACTTGCCTTACATTAAATAGCCTACATAATGGATGTCAATGTAGGCGTCTGAGTTGTAGGATTAAACTCATTCATGAATAGAC
The DNA here is from genome assembly GCF_963924005.1 of Protomyctophum bolini. Taxonomy (NCBI): domain Eukaryota; kingdom Metazoa; phylum Chordata; class Actinopteri; order Myctophiformes; family Myctophidae; genus Protomyctophum; species Protomyctophum bolini. The sequence continues at coordinate 49,890,255 of NC_137869.1, read as the reverse complement.
TGCCATGCAGGCCACTTCAAATATCAACAGATCCACACTGTGGAAACCAAGCCATAATCACCATCTCTCCCACCTGCTCATTTTATTTTTGCCCATTGCATTGTGTGTCTCCAATTCTCCATACATTATGCTTCATTATAACAGGTAGCCTCGGAAACCCAGACGTTTTTATTTCCAGGGAGAGAAAAGGAAAAGTCTGGGACCGAGTCCACTTCAATTCGGCATAGAGTAGCTCAAACGCCGATCACTCTTATCTCTGCTGATTTCTGATCATCTGCACCTTTGTTAAATAACACACACACACACACACACACACACACACACACACACACACACACACACACACACTCCTCTCTCTCTGTCGCTCTAATTAATTAGTCTCATGTCGCGCAGCTGTGTCTAGATTCTCCCGGCGGATCCTGCCGGGAGCTGCCTATGCCATAGAAAGCATAGGTGGACCCCAGGCTATATACAACCAAGCGGTAGTAAATACATATGTTTTGTATTCATTGAATTTCAATTGAATATCTTACAATGAGATTGAGCTAACAGTTACGTTTGTGTTCAATTTGGGAAATGTTTTCTAGAGTATAAATAGTGACTCTGTCACTGTCAGACCCCATCATGTAATTCATAGATAACAATCGCAGAAAGAGAGCAAAAATACCCCACTATATGAAAACATATGTAGGCCTATATGCTGTATTTTGATGGTAACTGTTGTATAATCCAAATATTACACTCACGGGTGGCTTTACCGTGATTATTGGCACTTCAGTGATGTTTGCAGAACTCTGCTCTGCCTGAACACCTCACTGTCCTGCCAATAAGCACACAGTAACGCACAGACTAGTGTAATATTGCTCAAGTCTGACATGCCGCCATTTTGTTTGTTTATTTTTATAAATGATGCCAGTGGTTCTCAACCTTTTCTTGCATAAGGGCCCACTTGAAAATCTCGAAAGCATTCACGGCCCATGCGCCCATCTGACCATTTAAAGGGACACTTCACCCCTTTTGCATCCAGATCTTATTTCAATGATGTTTGGGAGACAAGAAACACTTTCCTGGGGTTATGTGGGTAATAATGTGTTTTTAGATATTTCAGTATTTCAAAGTGTCCATGGACTCCATGATGTCATGGACACTGGGCTCACTTCCTTCCTGGACTATACAATTCCCATAATGCTTTGGTCCACTGCTCCTCCTTGTGGATAGGGGGAGGGCTGTCTTACTGAGAGAACATGTAGTTCAGGAAGTAGGCTAAGTGAGCCCAGTGTCCATGACATCATGGACACTTTGAAATACTGACATAAAACACATTATTACCCACATAAAACCCCAGGAAAGTGTTTCTTGTCTCCCAAACATCATTAAAATAAGATGTGGTTTCAAAAGGGGTGAAGTGTCCCTTTAACACAGCAAATAAATGCATGTGTGTGTTCAAAGCCTATATATTTTAATTATCAATCAATCAAACCAACATAGTGTCCCCTTGTAGGCCACTGGTGGGCCACGGCCCACATGTTGAGAACCATTGCATTACGCTAGCACACAGTGACATGCAACCATTCTGTTTGTTTTGCCTTCTGGACTGGGATTAGCAGAGTGACACAAGCATACACTTATACAATTATTTTAAAAAATATATATATAATATATATATATATATATATATATATATATATATATATATATATATATATATATATATATATATGTGAGGAACACTGTTATGTATCAATAATTTGCTTTGTTTGCCTAAAACATTCAACCTTCAAATATGCAAATCAGAAATTATACAAACTGATATCACAAAGTTGCGTTCAGTTAAGGACTTTTATCTCCGTCAGGCCGGGTGGAATTTGGGATGGAGATAATTGATGATGTCATTGTGGAACTCCATGTTTGGGAAAGACTGATGCGATCAGATGCGGTCATTGAGGAACCTCCACCGGGAGGACGTAATTATCTTCTCTACTGGCTCACCTGCCAGTGAGGAGCCCAGGGAAAGATCAGGAAAAGTGAAGGGTGAAGATGTCACAAACAAGAAGAATTTGTGTTTTTTGGCCTTTTTGAGTGGTAGACAGCTATGTGTGTGGCTGTGTCCCTGGGTCTGTCCCAGTGTCCCTGTGTCCGAGCACGAAAATAGCATTAGCGTTTGTTCACCACCAAGTGTCACTGTTGCACAGCCTAACACACAGACACTGAGACACACAGTACAGTACAGTACAGTACAGTACAGTACAGTACAGTACAGTACAGTACGGTACAGTACAGTACAGTACAGTACGGTACGGTACAGTACAGTACAGTACAGTACATTACAGTACAGTACAGTACAGTACAGTACAGTACAGTACAGTACAGTACAGTACAGTACAGTACAGTACAGTACCACTCACTTCAGACGGGTCTGATTTTTTGGGTTGTATTTTAGTTGCGGTTGGTAGTTGTGGCTGCACGTTCAAGTCATGTTGGACTTCCGACTCCTCCGGACCGTACTGAATAACTGTTAGCTTGCATAACGTCTTCAGACTAGGACTTAGATACACAGGTCAATAGGACTAGGTGTGTATTTTCCTGCAAAGGGGAGGACACAAGAAGGAAGAAGGTTGTAGCAAATGCACGATATATCACCAACATCTGTTTGTTAGAAGCTGTACAGTACAGTACAGTACAGTACAGTACAGTACAGTACAGTACAGTACAGTACAGTACAGTACAGTACAGTACAGTACAGCAGTAGGGCTCTGTATCAAACACTCTTATATTGTAGTGGTCCCCCCCCCCAAGCCCCTAAATACAAACTTTTCTCGATGATGGTGGCAAGGTGATGTGCCTCTGGTTTTAATTAGTCCAGACTATTGTGGTGGTGTCCAACTTGTACGTAGATGTCATCAGTCTATCTAGTCAGCTGGGTGCATTCTCCATGGATTTACATGACCTTCCCCAAAACACAGGTTGAGTGCTCGTAAAGTACCTTGCCTCTGGAACAGTCCCTGACAACTTGGGCTTAAGTCATCTGTGGGTGTAGAGATCAAATCCATAAAGAACATTGCAGTAAGGAAACCTTCCCCAGATGTAGATCATTACCTTCAATCAACACAGCTGTGTGGCCCTCACGTGTAGATGTTCCTCTCTTCCAGTTGTTACTGCAGGCAACTTCCTCCCGCGTAAAGGCACTGTGATGAAGACGTTCACATCCATCTGAGCCTTGTTGCTGTCACAGAATGTTGGCAGACAATATAGAGAGAGAACCCATTTATCTGCTTCAATTGTATAGTGTTCCAGTTCCTATTTTTGAGCAGCGCTATGCCCACCTTTTAGTGTGCGTGTGAACACAAACTTTGTCCTAACACAAACGCTAAATCCCATTGATATGCATGGCCAGTTTTGAGTGTCTGTGTAAACACAAACATTGATGACGTATGATGATAAGAGTGCCCCTCACTTCACACGGGTGTGATTTCTTTTGCTAGTCTGTCCTGAAAATGTATTTCATGTTTATTACAGAGCTGAACTGAACCAAACACTTTATAGCAATGATCACTATCTCAATATAAACCTATTTAACACGCACACACACCCCTCTTTAAATGAACTCCTATGCCCAGTCCAGAACGTTCCAGTTCCTCATTCTCCCATCATGCACCCTGCTTGACCTCCCCGACCCCTCCCACTCCCCCCCCCCTCCTCAGCCCCCTCGGCGCAGCGCCCCCCAGAGGTGCGCCTGCAGAGCATCAGCTCCACCAGCGTCAAGGTGATTTGGGCGCCTCCGCTGCCCCCTGGTGGCGGTGGCGGCAGTGACGTCGCGCACTACTCCCTGACCTACCAGGCCGTCAGGGGTGGCGGAGGCGAGGAGGGTGCCGTGGCGGCCGCAGAGCGGCGGCAGCAGGTGCAGGGCATCAGGGCTGACGTGAGCAGCCTCACCCTGGAGGGCCTGGAGAAGTGGACCGAGTATAAGGTGTGGCTGAGAGCCCACACTGCCCTGGGGGGGCCCTGGGGCCCCGAGAGCCGCGCCGCCCGTGTCACCACCATGGAGGATGGTACGTTAATTGGGGGGTCGGTCGCCATCCGACTAAAACCCACTGAAACCCCATATCAGGGGGGGCTTCAACGGGATGCATATACGTTGGTTAGACATACTGGGCTGTATTTTGCGTGTCTTAAGTACCAGGTCTTATTCCCTAACTTGAGTAAACTAAAGACCTGGAGGCGTGATCAATGCTCTTTGGCCACTCAGAATAGCCAAATGGCATTGATCACGCCTCCAGGTCTTTAGTTTACTCAAGTTAGGGAATAAGACCTGGTACTTAAGACACGCAAAATACAGCCCACTAACTCTTAATTTGCCGCCATTCATTAATATTGTAATGTACGGTTTTATCACGCGCAACACTTACGTTGAAGAGCCAAATATCCGTAATAGCATGTTACAGTGACAAAATGCTGTGTGTGGTGTCTTGACCGGTCGGTGGTGGAAAACCCCGACCGCGAGTATCACAGCGCCTGCTACAGGCCGTTGAAAACGCTTGTCTGGGCCAAAAACTGCCCCTTAATGTTGTTTCTGAGATACAGGGCTTTGAATGCAGGGCTTAAAATGGAAGTGGATGCACGCGCATTTTAAAAATGGCCGCGGCCACTGTTCTACATGGTGTTGTTGTGTTAGCGAGCGGTGGCTAACGATACAATCGGATCAAAACATGGATTAAAGAATGTAAACCCTGGAACACGAGAAAGCCATGCTTTGCGGGCTAGGGTACTATTTTAACCCTCTGTGTTCCTCGTTTCTGGCGGGCTCCGTGCTAACAGTCCGACAGGCATTAGTTCGACAACACCGTGGCTCCCGACATGCAAGGCCAGTTACAACAAACTTTTAAAAAAAAAATATATATATTATTATTATTTTTTTTTTACTAAAAAGTCTTGTTTTATATTCCTGAACCGATTATATGACAAAGGTCTCAATTGTTCATGAATAGTGTTTGCTCATGAGCTGGTCCAGCCGGCTCCATTCTCTGCCATGCATCTTATGGAACTTCCGGGTACGAGGTTTGCCACCCATGATGAGCCTCATGGCGTATCCCCGGTGTGACTCATGTACGTCCCTTCCTTTTCATTATCTTCCTTGCCTTGAAGTGCGAAGAGTTATTCTGAGTGCATAGAGCCTATTTACAAAATAATAACGAAACCACAAACTGTCAGAATACAGAAATAAGAGAACAGAGTTTGCTATGCATGCATGGGTCCAGGGATGTATCCCCCTCCGCAGCGATCACATGTGACTCCACTGTGTCCGGTCTTCCCGCTCTGTCTAACCCAGATTCTAGAAAATGTCCTCTATATTTTAACTGAAAAACCTATGTGTCTATGCTCAAACTATTTCATGTCAAGGAGCTCCAAAATTATATGTAATTGTCCGCCGACCCCCATCGGAATATGTTGTTCGCTGTGAAAGAATATTCAAAGATTTGCACCACATTTTCACGATTTTTCAAAAATAGCAGATATACAAGCTCGTAGCGCGACACTCAGTGCCGCGCTATGAGCTTGTAGATCTGCTATTAGCTAAAGTATAACATAATGCTTAAAGATGGAGTGCCGTGATTTTTTTCCATCCTTAAACATGATCATCAGGTGTTATTGTTATATAAGTAGGTATAATTTTTTCAAAAAAGTAATGTAACAAAAACTCATGTTTTTGTGAATGTTAGAAGTGAACACTTCCCATATTTCTGAGAAATCGGATAAGCACCATTATGCACTTATACTGCCACCATCCATGTATAGGCCTATAATCCACGCATCCATACCATATCAGATCAGTTTTTTCAGATTATTTTTAATCATTTATTTATTTCCTCCAATTATATTGACCCTATTGTCACAATCAGCTCAGATCATCGTCCAATTAAATCATAGTTTAACAGCAGAAACAATTAGTTTGATAGATCATTTAGCATGAATAATTTGCCAATATATTGTAGGTTATTGATTTCCTCCAGCTAAGGACCCTGGCATTGAAACTGTCCTTAATTGACACAAAACACTTAGTAAGGGCATTTTATCAGGTATTTGACCAATCTGGGAACTAAATCGTTACCAAGAAATGTCTTCACCAATGTGTTTCTAAAGGTGTCTAATAACATGTACTAAAAGTTTGAAATTCAACTCCTGGGGAAATTGAGTTATTAGCATAATATGTGACCATACCCATAACATCCTATATAAAGAACAAAAGTCCAAATTTCATCATTCTTTCAGTAGCATGTGACATATGAAACTAGGGGGTTTTCATGATTCTGAATCCATTCCAAGCATTAGTTTTGCACAAAAAACCTCCTCCTTTGGAGGAAAATGGCCATAGCCGTCATCACAAACGTGATGAGGTCAGCACATTTGGTCAAGTGGATATGGCCTAATTTAGCCCAAGGAGTGTTTTTTGTGCAAAACTAATGCTTGGAATGGATTCAGAATCATGAAAAAACCCTAGTTTCACATGTCATATGCTACTTAAAGAATGATGAAACTTTGACTTTTTGGGATGTTATGGGTATGGTCACATATTATGCTAATAACTCAATTTCCCACAGGAGTTGAATTTCAAACTTTTAGTACATGTTATTAGACACATTTAGAAACACATTGGTGAAGAAATTTCTTGGTAACGATTTAGTTCCCAGATTTTCATAGATTTATCTTACTACACTGGCCTAGGCACATGATGCTCTGGACAGAAGACTCACCACTCTTCTATTGCTCTGATCAAACTCAATTTACAACATGAATGTTCCTTCTGACTGCATTGAGTTTCAGCAAAACTCGCCAGATTTAAAGAAACAAGGTCCACGGAAATAAGTCACAGAAATTGCCTTGAATATTTATGAAAACGTTTCAACAACACCAATGCTTTTAACAACATATTAATCTGAGGGTCCTTCACATGAACCATTGGTCAAGTCAACCACATCTCCCCTGAAAGTTACTTAAATGAAAACAAGCCCAAGTCGCTTGTAATAGCCAGACATGGCAACATGACTTCCAGCGCACAACAGATAACTTCTAATTCTTGACTTTACAGCCTTGCATAAGTATTAGGACCTACATGTTGACTACAACAGCCAACAAGAATGCACACTGTAACACTACACTCTAGTCTGTATCAAAGCCTGACCACTGTGATTATAAAAGAAACAAGTACTCCTTGAGAACAGCAAGTGCAACTACGTATACAGCAGTGCAGGTAGGCTATAAGGCTGGTTTGTTGTGGTTTCCACCGTTTCCTTGATTAATCCTGAGGACCCGATGTGGACATTTACTTGCTTCCAATCTAACAAAAAACAGTCTGCTCTGCTGTGAACTGGTAATGTGTGAAATGACTGTTTGAAAATCTGCCACACAGTTAGGCACAGAGCAGCAAACTGGCTGGCTGCGCCGTTCAGTTCACACGTGTGTATGTGGCAGGCAGCTCCGCCCACAGAGGTTGTCGTATTAAAAAAAATATATAGAGGGGGAGGTGCGTGTGTGCGTGCAATAGTAATATGTCACACTATCAGTGTTTATATCAGTGGCCCGTTTCACTTGAACAGGGTTCAGCCTCCAGGAAGAAACCCTAAATACAAAGTTATTACACTATTGCACGTAAAAACGACTCCAGGGTGTCCAATGAAGTACTGTCACCTCATAGACACATGAAACTTGCTTAAGCCTGCAGTGCAGACACCCTGCTACATGTATTTTTACCAGCTGCTTCGAAGAAGCGGCGGTCAATATTCACCTGGGAAACTTGCGACACTGGTAGTTGACACTCGTAGTTGACACTAGATCTTTCTGCTGAGTGTTGCCAAGTCTGACTGATGTATGTGCTCACCGCAAATATGTCCGGGCGGAAACGATACACAATAGTTTCCGCTTTAGATAATCTTGGTTCCTACCTAAACTACTGCACTGAAACTGACACAGAGGCAGTTACAGTATAGCGGACCCCCGCAGATGATAATAATGCAGATGGTAATTAATTGATTTAATCAATTTGGGCTTGTTTTCAGAATGGACACTTTTTTATATACATTATTCCAATAGAGAGATCGTTTCGACATTGGTAATATCAGTTATAACAGCAATTAATTTTATCGGATATCAATATCGGCCAAAATGTGTCATTGAGACATCCCAAATTGGAGTAGAAATAAAAGTATTGGAAACTGGATAAATACCTCAAAATAAGTACAGCAGACAGAGGCCCTTTTCTTGCTGTCAGTAGTAGCCTATTGATGTTGGTATGTTTATCTGTTATCAGGCTGTTATCAGGCCAGTATTGACGGTCCTTATCCACAGATTAAGGCCATTGACACTGGAAGGGTATCAGATATACAAAGCCTCAATGATTTCAATTAGTGCAAAATGATGATAAAAATTATTTTAAAATAAACATCCTCGCATATGTGCACTGCTTTATGGGATCTATTTTCAAGTCTTTCTTTAATCCTTTAAGTTTCGTGTTCCTTAAGTTCTGAGTATTTAAGCCTATGGAACACTAAACCTGGGCGATTTTTCTCCCAGACAATTCTGTTTTTGTGATTTTCACAATGTTGCTGATGTCGGAGGTGGGTGGGTCTTTCATAATAAATACATTCATAGTGCTCAGTAACATCATAGAAGGTATAGGGTTTGTTTCCCTGGCATGCCCACATTATTTTTTTCCTACAAGCATTTCGTGATAGAGTGGTAGAGAAACATCCTCCCACAATGGCCTTTTTGTTTTCACTGGACCATGCAGGGACTTTATTTATTTATTTCATGTTTAAATATTAAATATTAGTACCTCAAGTTGCCATGAGCTGTTGTACTTTAATATATTTTGATGAGAAGCATTTTTATGGAATATATATTTTTATTTTCTCTACGCTACTTTAATGTCTCTGATCCTGTGGACACAATGCAGACAGTGTCCTCCGTGTCACAACCTTTTTCGCGTCCTCGTGTGTGTGTGTGTGTGTGTGTGTGTGTGTGTGTGTGTGTGTGTGTGTGTGTGTGTGTGTGTGTGTGTGTGTGTGTGTGTGTGTGTGTTTGTTTGTGTGTGCGTGCATGCGTGGTGCGTGCAACCTTCAAAGACCACTAACAACATTTGAAGCACTCCCAAAAGGCCTCAAACCATGACACCGTGCATGTTTCAGTGGTAGAATGCAGCTCATTACTTTGACTGAAGAAGTACTGTAACATACTATGGTACACTACAGTATGTTAACACAATATAACGTATACAATGTGTATGGTAGAGTATGTTAATACAATAAAACAAGATGCAATGTGTATGGTGAGTGTATGTTAATACAATATAACAATATACAATGTGTATGGTATAGGCTAGAGTATATGTTAATATACAATATAACAATATGCAATGTGTATGGTATAGAGTATGTTAATATACAATATAACTTTCTTGTATGCCCTCTTGCAATACTTTATACTTTTACTCACACCAAATCTCAGAGGCAAATGTTGTGCGTGCGTGCGTGTGCACCAACTTTGTCCACAAACCCAGTGTCTGAGCAAATAGGCGTAGTGTCATGACGATGTATGATGATAAGAGCACCCCTCACTTCACATGGGTGTGATTTTGTCTATAATAAGAACAATACAAAAAGATAAGAAAACTTGTGAAATGGAACATTCTTCATCATGAGTACTTTAGCTTGTGTCAGTTTGAGCTTACTTTGACGACAGTACTTATACTTGTAAGCCCAGTACACTGTCTGTGTGTGTGTGTGTGTGTGTGTGTGTGTGTGTGTGTGTGTGTGTGTGTGTGTGTGTGTGTGCACACACACACATGTGCGTGCGCAACCTTCAAAGACTGGCAGCAACCTCTGAACCAAAACCTGAACGCCTCTAACTCTGACACCAAGGTCAACATCACGGGCATGCTTTGATGGTCTTGACTAGATGACTGGTTCCCAAACTGTTTCAGGTCAAGGACACTAATTAGCCCACAGACCCCCATTTGAAAAGATATGCCAGGGACCCCCATAAAAGAAGATTTTGACGGCTCTATAGCAGTGATTCTCAACCCGTTTAATTTCAAGGACATGCATAATAGTCTACAGGCCCCCATGTAATGGCATTTATATCTCTGGGACCCCAATTTATATTGTAAAATTAATGTTAATTTAACTTTGAGAATGTACAAATAGTACACTCTCAGAGTAAACCCCATAAGGGTCCATTTTGGTTCCTAACTATCATTTAGCTGGTCAGGAACCAGCTGGATTTAGCTGGAACTCGCTAAAGGACCGCTGGGGGTCCCCAGACCACACTTTGGGAACCACTGGACTAGATGACTGGTTCCCAAACACTGAGTCGGGACCCATTTGTGGGTCACGGACAAAAATCCGTGACTGCTTTGTTGTTGTGTTTTTGAGGGTTTGTGTACACACAGACATTGCGTTAACGCAAACATTGAATGCCATTGACAATGAATGGCCAGCTTGGGGTGTTTGTGTAAACACAAACATTGAAGACGAAGGCAAGGGCGCAAATTGCTATTGGCCGGAATGAGATGATGTATGATGACGCATGATGATAAGATCACCCCTCACTTCACACAGCTCGTGTGATTTTTGAGGGGTGCTAGGAGGACTCAGTGTGTATGTGAGTAACAGTTGGTGCAGCCAATACACGATCAGAGAGAAATACTGTGACCCGGACCTTGAACTGCTTTGCCTCTCCATGAGACCGTTCTACCTTCCGAGGGAATTTGGCAATATTATTATTTGTGTAGCTTATGTACCGCCTAGTGCAAATGCAGCTAGAGCCGCAAACAGACTAGCAGACTGTGTATACACTCACAAATGCAACGTACGCCTGGAGCCCCTATCTTCGTACTGGGGGACCTAAACCACTGTAGACTGGAGCCAGTTTTAGCTGGGTTCCACCAGTATGTGAAATGTGGTACAAGGAACAAAAATGTGCTAGACAAATGTTATGGAAACATCAAATATGCGTACAGAGCCAAGGTTCTCCCTCCTCTTGCCAACTCGGATCACTCGACTGTCCAGCTCATGCCCACTTACAAATCTGTCTTAAAGTCCAGTAAGCCTGTACAAAAAACTGTGATACAGTGGTCAGAGGACAGTGTGGAGGCTCTTAAGGGCTGCTTCCTATGCACAGACTGGAGCATTTTTCATGATCTAGAATTGAACGAGGCTACAGAGACCGTAACGGATTACATTAACTTCTGTGTGGACAATGTCGTCCCAAAAAAGTCCATTCGCCACTTCCCTAACAAGCCCTACATCACCAAGGAGGTAAAAGCCTGTATTAACAGCAAGAAAGTGGCTTTTAAAAATGGGGACAGGGGGGGGCATGGCTGTGGCCCAAAGGGAGCTCAATCGGATGTTGTCCCTGGCCAAAAGAAACCACCGAGCTGCACTAGAGGAGAGTGTCGGCACCATGAACACAAAGGGTCTATGGGATCATAGACCCTTTGAGCCGTAAAACCTTTACGGCTCTGGCACGCTGGACAGAGTAAAGGTAAACTCATCTTTACGGCTATGGCACTTATCCTGATGACATGACAATGAATGGATAATTTACGTCACAAGCAACATGTTACAGTACGCCATGATGATGTGCGATGATAAGAGCAACACTCACTTCACACTGATTTGTCTTTCAATGTGTGTTCAGTGCCGAGCGCTCCTCCCAGGAAGGTGGAGGCGGAGCCTGTGAACAGCACAGCGGTGCGCGTGGCGTGGAAAGCTCCGCTGGCCGCGCGGCAGCACGGCATCGTCAGGGGATACCAGCTGGTCTACTCCAGGCTGCACGACGGAGAGCCACGCGGACAGCCCGTCATCATCGATGTAGCCCTGCCCCAAGCTCAGGTAAGGAACTGTCTTTATATGGATGTAGCCCTGTCCCAAGCTCAGGTAAGGAACTGTCTTTATATGGATGTAGCCCTGTCCCAAGCTCAGGTAAGGAACTGTCTTTATGTGGATGTAGCCCTGTCCCGAGCTCAGGTAAGGAACTGTCTTTATATGGATGTAGCCCTGCCCCAAGCTCAGGGATGGAACTGTCTTTATATGGATGTAGCCCTGCCCTAAGCTCAGGTAAGGACCTGTCTTTATATGGGTGTAGCTCTGCCCCAAGCTCAGGTATGGAACTGTCTTTATATGGATGTAGCCCTGTCCCAAGCTCAGGTAAGGAACTGTCTTTATATGGATGTAGCCCTGTCCCGAGCTCAGGTAAGGGAATGTCTTTATATGGATGTAGTCCTGCCCCAAGCTCAGGTAAGGAACTGTCTTTATAGCCCTGCCCCAAGCTCAGGTAAGGAACTGTCTTTATATGGATGTAGCCCTGTCTCAAGCTCAGGTAAGGAACTGTCTTTATATGGATGTAGCCCTGCCCCGAGCTCAGGTATGGAACTGTCTTTATAGCCCTGCCCCAAGCTCAGGTAAGGAACTGTCTTTATATGGGTGTAGCCCTGCCCCAAGCTCAGGTAAGGAACTGTCTTTATATGGATGTAGTCCTGCCCCAAGCTCAGGTAAGGAACTGTCTTTATAGCCCTGCCCCAAGCTCAGGTAAGGAACTGTCTTTATATGGATGTAGCCCTGTCTCAAGCTCAGGTAAGGAACTGTCTTTATATGGATGTAGCCCTGCCCCGAGCTCAGGTATGGAACTGTCTTTATATGGATGTAGCCCTGCCCCAAGCTCAGGTATGGAACTGTCTTTATATGGATGTAGCCCTGCCCCGAGCTCAGGTAAGGAACTGTCTTTATATGGGTGTAGCCCTGCCCCAAGCTCAGGTATGGAACTGTCTTTATATGGATGTAGCCCTGCCCCAAGCTCAGGTAAGGAACTGTCTTTATATGGATGTAGCCCTGCCCCGAGCTCAGGTAAGGAACTGTCTTTATATGGATGTAGCCCTGCCCCGAGCTCAGGTAAGGAACTGTAGATCTGCTATTTTTCAATAGCTAAAGCATAACATAATGCTAACACGAAAAGGGGATCCCGCCCAAAATGGGTTAAATGGATGTAGCCCTGCCCAAAGTTGAGGTAAGGAACTGGCATCACGGATGTAGCCCTGCCCGAAACACAGGTAAGGAACTGTCTTTCCTGGATGTAGCCCTGCCCCAAGCTCAGGTAAGGACAGGGGTGGAGAAAGTACTTGCATGTTTGTGAAAATGGCAGATCTAGCTCACAATGTGTCGCCTCGCGACGCATTGGGAGCTTGTAGAACTGCTATTTTCAAATGGCCAAAATGCATTTAGGGCTGAAGAGTCCTAGGGCTGTATTTTGCGTGTCTTACGTACCAGGTCTTCTTCCCTAACTTGAGTAAACTAAAGACCTGGAGGCGTGATCAATGCCATTTGGCTATTCTGAGTGGCCAAAGAGCATTGATCACGCCTCCAGGTCTTTAGTTTACTCAAGTTAGGGAATAAGACCTGATACTTAAGACACGCAAAATACAACCCCTAGTCTTCTCCCTTCCTTAAAACACCCTGGACAACGCTCCACGCGTCCTAGACTCTTTTCCCTTCCTTAAAACACCCTGGACAACGCTCCACGCGTCCTAGACTCTTTTCCCTTCCTTAAAGCACCCTGGACATCGCTCCACACATCCTAGACTATTTTCCCTTCCTTAAAGCACCCTGGACATTGCTCCACTCGTCCTAGATTATTTTCCCTTCCTTAAAACACCCTGGACAACGCTCAACACGTCCCAGACTCTTCTCCCTAACCTAAAACACCCTGGACAACGCTTCACACATCCCTGACTCTTCTCCCTATCCTAAAACACCCTGGACAACGCTCCACACTGCGTTTCCAGCTTGGATGTGGATCTGCTACGGTAGTATGATCAAGTAGGGCATCCATTAATCAAAAAACGAATTCACAAACCTTTAGAATACGGAGATAGGAGGTTTCTGCCCGACAGCATCGCTTAATTAATGCACTTCAGACAGATGTATTCCTCATAATGTGCCTCTGACATATTTTGGTCGTTCAGGGCCCCTGTCTGCCGCGCGTCTGATTTAATGCACGACAGACAGTTTTCACCAATTTCCTCATCACCGCTTTCCGCTGGATACATTATTGATGACGATGGCTGCTCAAGGCCCTTTTGCATTCACAAGGAGAAGATGACGTATACTGTGTATTTTGTCTTTTGCGACAGTCAGCAACAGTCAGCAGTCACTAACTAGAGTGTGTGTGTGTGTGTGTGTGTGTGTGTGTGTGTGTGTGTGTGTGTGTGTGTGTGTGTGTGTGTGTGTGTGTGTGTGTGTGTGTGTGTGTGTGTGTGTGTGTGTGTGTGCGTGTGTGTGTGTGTGTGTGTGTGTGTGTGCGCGCGTGCATGCATGTGCACAAGTATATAGAATATGTGAAATAGACAAATGGTTGCTTTATGTTTATAGGAATAAATAAATGAATAAATAAAAAAGCAGACAAACAAACAAAAAAACATATATAATAAGAATGAATGAATGAATGCACATGGGGAGGAAGGGGCATCAACAGAAATGACTTCAGTGTCACTGTCATTTTCATGGCTGATGTCACTGTGAGCACGGATCAGATTGAATTGTCCAGGCCATCTGCTGTCTAACAGCAGAGACACGTGAAGCACAGCTGACAGCTGATTAGTCCATGACTCACACACGGGTCATTTTTTCTTTCTTCTT